>NC_136410.1:204993233-205573233 GCF_051521515.1 Lactuca serriola
CGAGTGAGTTCATACCCATACTTTTCAATTCTTTTTAAGTTTTAGGGGGGGGGGGAATACAAGTACATTACGAATCAAAGTATCGTTTTATAATTATATTATCGTTCTTATAGGGTTTCGAATACAAAAAAATAACTTTATGTTTAAAGGGCTATTATATCACCAAGTTGTTATTACCAAATGGGAACATACTTTTGAGAAACTATAATGAGCATTGTATTTAGTTATTCATACATTTACATATATATTTCGACAAATGAAATGCTTTCAGAAGAAGTAAAGTCTTTATTATCGTAAATTTGTTTTTACCAAGTAATGTGAGACATTTAAACTTCAACGTACTCGTATGTATGCATTTCAAGTCCTGTATTATATACCATAATCTCTTGGAGAGAGAGCGTGATACTTGTGTATAGATCTATACGGGATTGACAATCCCGCACCTAAACTATTAGCTATAGTTAGACCGGCAGGTCTGGGGTGACAAATGTCATAACACTACAACACCTGAAGAATGTTGTTACAGGCCGTCAGTGTCAATAGTATGGTTATAAAACTCACATAAAAGTATAAAAACAAGTTTGATTTACGAGATTCATATATGCATTTCAGTTTTCCATTTTATTGTTAACACAAATTTCATCACTATTACTCAAGTATGAAAAACACCAACGCACTCCAACGCGGGAAACTTTTCAAATCATTTATAGAAAATATTGGATTTTCTGAAAACCTCGTTCATCGATTTACCATCAAAAAGGACATACTTTTCAATGCAAAACACTTATGAACTCACCAACTTAATTGTTGACACTTTTTCGAAACCACTTGTATTTCTCAGGGAATCAGTAATACAGGTAACCACCAGCTTTTGGAGAAGGGAACACTAAGGATGTTTTATTATTTAACATTTATCATCTTATTGTAATATTCTTTTGCTAATATGTATAACGCAACAACATACGTTTTTCATTATATATGTGATGGTTGTGTTACTTTCTTTACAATATTCAATGGTTGTGATACTACATGAAGTCATCCACCCCCGAATGTTTCCGCCATTCTGGTTTGGGGGTGTGACACAAACCCCTCTGGCCGAGCCATGTAAACATCCTCAGCCAACTTTCCGTTAAGGAAAGCGGTCTTGACATCCATTTGCCGAATCTCATAATCATGAAATGCAGCAATCGCTAACATCACTCTAATAGATTTTATCTTCGCAAGTGGTGATAACGTCTCATCATAGTCAACTCCGGGAGTTGGAGTAAAGCCCTTCGCGACCAATCGCGCTTTATATGTGTGTACGTTTCCATCCACGTCGGTCTTCTTCTTGAAGATCCATTTGCACCCAATGGTCTTACGTCCGGGCACATTATCAACCAAATTCCAAACTTGGTTATCATACATGGATTGGATCTCTCTATCCATTGCCTCTTTCCATTTTGCAGACTCCGGGCCTTCCATGGCTTCCTTATAGCTATTAGGTTCATCAAGTTTTATTAGTGTACCATCACTAATATACGTGTCCCCTTCGGTAGTAATATGAAAACCATAAAACTGGGGTTGAACTCTAACTCTTTCGGAACGTCTAAGAGGTAAGGATTCGTCAATCGGTTCAACCGGAGTTTCCTCCTTGGGTTGAGTGCCAGCGGTAGAGGTTCCTTCATCTATCGATTCTTGAATCTCTTCAAGCTCGATTTGCCTCCCACTGTCTCCTTGGCTTATGAGTTCTTGCTCTCGGAAAACTCCTCTCCTCGCAACGAAGACAACATTGTCCTTCGGTCTATAGAAGAGATATCCAAAGGATTTCTGCGGGTAGCCGATGAAAATACATCGCTCACTACGAGGTTCAAGCTTGTCATGAGTATCTCCTCTTACTAAAGCCTCGCAACCCCAAACCTTGATATGTGACAACGAGGGAGCTTTCCCTGTCCACATCTCGTGAGGTGTTTTGGCAACCTTCTTAGTAGGGACTCGGTTAAGGATATGGGCAGCAGTCTCTAAGGCATACCCCCAAAAAGAGATTGATAGTGAAGCACGACTCATCATAGAGCAAACCATGTCCAACAAGGTTCGATTACGCCTTTCTGCCACACCATTCAATTGTGGTTTCCTAGGTGGCGTCAATTGTGAAACTATTCCACACTGCTTGAGATAATCGTGGAATTCAAGACTTAGGTACTCTCCTCCTCGATCAGATCGAAGCATCTTGATTTTCATGCCCAATTGATTCTCCACTTCATTCTTGAACTCTTTTAACTTTTCAAAAGTTTCTGACTTTTGCTTGATTAAGTATATATACCCATATCTACTATAGTCATCGGTAAAAGTCACATAGAAGCGGTTCCCATCCTTCGTGGTTGATCTAAACGGTCCACATACATCGGTATGTATTAGGTCCAATAGATCCTCACCCCTTTCACATGTACTTGTGAAGGGTGACTTAGTCATCTTTCCAAGGAAACAAGATTCACATGTGTCATCTTCCCTAAGGTCGAATGACTCCAGCACTCCATCCTTTTGGAGTTGGGCTATGCGCTTCTTGTTGACATGTCCAAGACGACAATGCCACAAGGATGCTCTATCCATACTATTGGAAGAATCCATGCATAAAACATCATTTCCTAAGTTATCTACAATCATAACGGTTTCATAAATTCCATTACATGGTATAGCTTCAAAATAAAAGACACCATTTAGATAAGACAAAATATAACCATTCTCATTATTAAAAGAAAATCTAAAACCTTGTCTAAACAAACCATGAAATGAAATGATGTTTCTAGCCATTTCTAGCGAATAGCAACAATTGTTCAAATCTAAAGATAAACCATTCCTAAGCACTAAAGAATACACTCCAATCTTGGTCACAGGCGACAATCTTCTGTTCCCCATGATTAGATTTATTCTTCCATGCTCCACGTCTCTATTTCTTCTTAGTCCCTTCACATTAGAACAAATGTGGTAACCACAACCGGTATCAAGAACCCAAGAAATAGCATAAGATGAATCGTTAGATTTAATTGTGTATATACCTGCGAAAGACAGCTTGATCTTTCCTTCCTTGATGGCTTGCAGGTACTCTGGGCAGCTTCTCTTCCAATGTCCTATCTTGTGGCAGTGGTGGCACTCTGCCTCCTTTGGGTTAAGGCAGGGTTTAGCAGGATCAACTTTGGTCCCACTAGAAGAGGCACCATCTCGGGGATTAACCTTGCGATGGTTCTTAGACGAAGGCTTCCTCTTCTTTCCCCTTCCTTGTCCAATAGCCAAAACAGGAGCAGCGGGTGGATTGGGAGTTAGTGCAACAGACTTGTCCTTGAAGTTGCTTTCAGCGACCCTCAAGAGACCTTGGAGCTTGCTTAGGGTGACCTCTTCTTTGTTCATGTGGTAGGTCATCATAAATTGATTGTAACTTGAATGCAAAGAGTGAAGCACCATGTCGATCGCCAAGTCTTCCCCAAAGTCAACATTCAACTTGCGAAGACGGTCGACATACCTTTGCATCTTTTGCAGGTGCACGGTAAGAGACTCTCCATGACCCATTTTAGCGGAAATCATGTTAGTGAAAATCTCATAACGCTCTTGTCTCGCGTTTTGGTGGTATCTCTCCAACAAGTCTTGGTGCATCTCGTACGGGTACATGTCTTCATAGGACTTTTGGAATTCGGAGTTCATAGTGGCTATCATGATGCAATGTACCTTCGTTGCATCATGCTCGTGAGTTTCAAAAGCGGTCATTTCAGCCGGAGTAGCGATTTCAGTGTTGATTTTCTCGAGCTTCTCATCGAGGACATACTCTTTGTCCTCATAGCGAGAAATAGTGCGAATGTATCTTATCCATTCGCTAAAGTTCGTCCCATCGAAAGTGACCTTTTGAAAAAGGCTCATCAACGTGAATGAACTAGCAGCAGCGTTGTTTGCGTTCGACATCTACAAATAGAAAGGACAAAGATAGATTAGAATATGAATCCCTAATTATCACCCAATAAGAAAATTAGGGCTAGGATCCAACAACAATATTTACATATTAGAAAAGGGATGCCGTAATCCAACATGCAAATAATATGAAGGTAAGTGAATGACGATTCACTAATTCTCCACCACAAAACATAACTTTAAGTTCAAAATGTATTGAGAATTCCTAGGTTTAGATGAGATTCATTGAAACTTTTCAATGGCACGTTTAAATCTCGATATGCCACTCTTGTTTGTGACTGGGATATCGAGGATCACAAAGCGAGTGTGAATTACCATGCAAATTTACATGGTGCCTTCATTGTAACGATCACCTATTTGATGTGCCCGTAAACCACACACGCTCCATCGAACTATGATAAACAATGAATCACCCTTTGCCACCTTTGCTTAGAGCCAATTAGTGTGCCGGTAAACCACACACGCTCCACTAACTTCTTAGCAAGGGTGCAAAGTGTAATTTCACGGGATTGCATCAATTTACTTTTCCTAAAGCAACTAAGATTGGGAAATTTTTTAAAAACATGTAGTTACTTTGTATTTCATATTATACTTTTAATGAGAGGACGAGGTTGCCCTATCCTACCCGTTCGGCTAACGACCCTCCACCGATCAAGCAAGCCGTGGGTGTGAGTGTACACCCATTAAGCGCCATTTTATAGGCCGCAACCTTATACCCATCTTATAGATCGACTTCGTCAATAAGGCCTACTAACGGTAAGACTAGCATTTTAGTTATACATATATATACATATTAATCTTGTAATATTATATTAGTATAAGGTTGAATTTTTTTTAAACTTGTAATATTCTAGGGTTTGAAATTTAAAATTGTCTAAATTAAACTTTTAATCACAAAACATAAATTTCAAAACTTGAGGGCAAGTTTTAAACATTTAAAACATGGAGGGTCAAATAACAAATAATCTTAATTAACAATTAATTCCATAATTATCCATATTTGATTTATTTAATGATTTCTTGCAAAATAATTTACCAATTTAATCAAAATAATTAATTAATTATCACATAAGGAAATTAATTTTTTTATTAATTGATAAATATCTTTAATTAGATCAAGATTATAGTCATATATATCAAAAAATCGGATTAGGGTTGATCTAATATGATAAATGCAAGTTTCCATAAGATAAATATCAAAAAATCCCGATTTTGGCCCTTCCTGACGCTCGAACTCGCCGAGTGCCCAACTGGACTCGCCGAGTCAGGCCAACTCGCTGAATCCACAATGGGACTCGCCGAATTCATGACTCAGAAACACAAAATTCGAATTTTGCAAGCAAGAAACAAACAATCATGCATCAATTTAATAGAAACCAATCTAGGCTCTGATACCACTGATGGGTTTTGGCCATATGAACATTCCTATGTGCACATGCAAACCCTAATGCTTGGATCTAGGTTTCTCTAATTAAACATGCATTGGATCCAAGACTTCTAATAACTAATAGAGTATAAGAACAATACAAAATCAGAGTTAGAAGCTTACCTTGAAACACTTGTTTGATCTTCTTGTTCTTGGAGCTTTAGAGTCACAAATGTCACTCCTCTAATGGCTTACAAACACCAACTAGCAAGAGGATGATTTTGAAAGAGAGGAGAGGGAATAGAAATCGGCCATGGTTTCTTTGCTTTAGCAGAGGTGCCGATTTCCCTTGCCCCAAGGGTCTATTTATACTTGTAAGGATCATAGGGTTTCACCCTTAAACCCTAGTTGGATAATCTTTACCCAAAGCAATCCAAATCCTTTCCATGATAAGCCCTTGGACGATTTGTGGCTTATCCTAAGCCCTAGAAATCGTCCAACCCTATCCATGAAGGATTTACAGCCCAAAGTGTAACTATCAAACAATTGACAGTTTATACCCTCTTATTTAATTAATCTCTTTAAGTCACCAAATTAATTCTAATTAATTTTATGACTTATAACAATATTATTATTCCTTATATTATTCTCATAATATATTAATAATATTTATTCTCTCATAATAAATCATCCTGTCAAGTTGCTATGGTGAAGGCAACCCAAAAGGACCATGCACAATCGGGTCAAATACTTGCCAAATATAGTTGCAGCCTTAGACACTATTTCAACAAGGATATGCGCAGCAGATGCCAGAGGTTAGAGCTAAGTCGATCCTCGATTGGATTGTATCTTTTTTGAGGAAAAAGGAATTTCGTGACTCGCGTGTCACTGGGCTGTGATAGTGGTCACGGGGAGGAAGTTAGTGAGATATTTTGGATCATGTTATGTGTGACCTTTAGGGGTTCAGTTGTGGGGCCAAAAGCTGACCTGGTGCTCGGTATCGAAGATGAATATGAGAAATGAGCTAGAGTTTACCATGGTGATGTCTATGGACACTTTGGAGCGAGCGAACAATTCAGACGCTCGAGGATATGCTTCTGGCATGTGTATTAGATTTCGGGGGAAAATTGTGGCCGTATTTTCCCTTGGCAGAGTTTTCCTACAACAAACAGCCATCATTAGTGCATCAGTATGCCTCCCTTTGAGCTGTTGTAGGGAAGGAGGTATCGGACCCCATTTGCTGGGGAGAGGTAGGGCAACGTGTGATGGGAAGTACAGAGATCGTGCTTCAGACGTTAGAGCAGATACAACAGGTCAGGCAGAGGTTGTTGACCGCTTAGATTCGTCAGAAGAGTTATGCGGACAGGCGCCGGTCCGAGCTTGAATTTCTGGTCGGTGACTTCGTGCTCCTGAAGATCTCTCCTTGGAAAGGAGTGATCCGATTCAGGAAGAGGGGCAAGTTGGGGCCCTGATATGTCATCCTTTTCGGGTGATCGCGAGGGTAGGCAGTGTAGCCTACCGGTTAGAGTTACCTGCAGAGCTAGGTCAGATCCATGACACTTTCCATGTGTCAATGCTGCGAAAGTGTACAGCTGATGAGTCGGCAGTAGTGCCATTAGAGGATATTCAGGCGGATGTGGGCCTGAACTACGTTGAGAGACCGGTGGCTATTCGGGATCGAAAGATCAAGGTTCTGGGGAACAAAGAGGTGCCTCTGGTGCAGGTCCAGTGGCAACACTGGAAGGGGTCAGAGCTTACTTGGGAGCTGGAGCACGAGATGCGTGAGCAGCATCCGGAGTTGTTTCCAGAGTGAGACTTCGAGGGCGAATTCTGATTTTAGTGGGGGAGAATTGTAACATCCTGATTTCCCAGGTATATTATTTTATTTAATTATTTTGGTGTTTAAGGAGGAACTCGGCGAGTTGGAGCCAAAACTCGCCGACTAGGGTCGCGGATGTTCATCCGGGTTCACGTCCGGACTCGGCGAGTCCATTGGTGGACTCGGCGAGTCCACGCTGTTTAATGAAACCCTAATCACCCGGGTTTGGAGCCTATTTAAGGGCACTTATAGCCTCCCATTGTGGCTACCAGTCCCTGGAGAGAACCCTAAGCGAGCCAAATCGTTGTGAGGGAGAAGAAGTCACTTTTTGATCCTTGAACCCTTGGTTTAGCAAGAAGAAGGTGACAAGAGCAAAGAGGAGGTGCGATTCAAGCAGTTCCAGAGTTCAGAGACATCATTTTAAGGTAATGGTTCGAACCTCCTTCAGTTTTGGTGTGTATCATTAGATTTAGGGTTTTCTAACCCCTTTGGAGAGTGATTATGTGGTGCAAATGGTCCCTCTTCGAGTTTGTTCCTTGGATATGGACTCAAAGAGGTCCAGAGACCTTGACCCTTGGAGATTTATGGACCAATTTGGGGTTATTGGCCTTAGGTTGCCATTTTTAGGACTAAATCTCCTTTTGATGCCTTGTTGTGGTTATACAAGCATCAAGTTTCGAATTTTATGTGACATTCATGCTTGGGGAGGCCAAATCTATGGTTTGGGGTAACAGATCTGACCTCAGGAGGTCAGTAGAGTTTGTGCATGGCATGAACTTGCCGAGTTGTTCTTGAGACTCGGCGAGTAGGGTTAGGGTTTCACGTAAATTGCTCAGTGGATGGACTTGCCGAGTTGGGGGATGACTCAGTGAGTCAGGAGGGGGTTAGAGGACTGGAGTTCAAGGCGGTACTCGCCGAGTTGTTCTTGAGACTCGGCGAGTTGAGTCGGGGTGGCCCCGCGATTCCTGTCTGGTATGACTCGTCGAGCATAGGGAGGGACTCGACGTACCAAGCGGGACTAAGAGTTAGTGGACATGTGTGTACTCGCCGAGTCACCGGAGTGCACTTGGCGAGTTGGGTCAAAGTTTGACCGTTGACTTCTGTTGACTTTTAGGGTTTGGTCAGCAATGTGGTCTTTGGGCCAAGAAGGGGGGGGGGGGGTAAAATGGTGTTTTACCCTTAAGAGAGTGCCAAGAGAGGTTTGAGTCTAGTCTCGATAGTTATGTTCATGAGAGCATTTGCCTTATGTGATAGATGGTGGTGTGTTCGAGATGCAAGCATGAGGATATCTGCTTACTGCTTGCCAGGTGAGTCTTCTCACTATACTTTACCTTGATTAGGTAATCAGAGTTATGTGACAGAGTATTTGTATGCTATGTATGTTATGTACTGCATTATTTCTATGTGATTTATGTTGTGCATGTTCCCAGAGTTAGAACCGGAAGGTTCCCAGAGTTAGAACCGGAGGGTTCACAGAGTTAGAACCGGAAGGTTCACAGAGTAGGGTCCACGGACCCACAGAGTTATAGCCTCGAGTGGCTAATATGTGTTATGTGTGGTATTTTGGGGAACTCACTAAGCTTCGTGCTTACAGTGTTTTGTGTTATGTGTTTCAGGTTTCTCTCAGGATCACGGGACGGCACCGGCTCGATTGTACACACCAGAGAAAGAGTCATGTTTTGAAGATCCTGGTTTATTATGCAAGTGAAAATGGAGTTATGTTTTGTAATTCGATTATGAATGAGATTTTAAGAAAAGTGTTTTTAAGAATTAAACGATTATTTTAAATGAAAAATTGTTTTGAAACTTACGGTGTTACACATATTAAAAGTACCAGTGAAAAATGTTGAACTTCCCCGGAAAACCCGATGTTTTCCAAAAATAGAAATATCATATAACTGTTCGAATTGTTATCCCATCACGTGAATGATTTTGATTACCTTGATTACTTGATTAATATTGGATTTATTTATGTGAGTCGTTATAACCATGTATGATAATGACTAGTTCGTCTATCTTGGCACTCTGGTGAATGCCGGAATTGATCTTAAGATTTTGTCACCCTAGACTGGCCGAGTCTAACTGTAGCGAACAACTGAGGTGTGGGGGAGTCACCCCCGTATAGATCTATACACAAACTCTCGCTCTCCCTCTAGGAGACTTTGATTATAACTACAGACTACGACCGACACACGTTGGTGCCACCTGTTATTACTCACTAAATCCCAATTGACTTTGATTAGTATTGATTATCGACCCGTATTTGTTTACTTGGATTGACGATAGGCCTAATAAACGAGGAGAAGAGGATTACATGATCCTACTATTCCCGCGTATTATTTATGGCTATTGGTTATACGAAGGACACGCTGGCCCATTTCGCGTTTGATTTACTTGGACCTTACTAGCAATGATAATGGGCCACTAAGGCCCAATAGCACTTAAAATCCATTGAGGGTCCCTTAAATATGAAATTGGGTCATAGAAGGCCTAATAACATTTATTATTATCCCTTGGGCCCAAAAATCATGTTAATGGGTCACAAAGGCCCAACAAGCATGATTGGAACTTTCAAGCCCAAAGATTTAAATGTTTACTTGTTTTAGGTGTAGTTTAATTGTTGAAAAGTTTGATTGGGTGATTGTTAATTTCGCACCGGAACAAGGCCGGTCGGTTATTTTTAACGATGTTTGGAATTATACGTATTTTCATCTTTCCATTTTCATGAATGATAGTTTGGTATTTTTATTTTAACTCAAATATCTTAAAAATGAAATAGTTGACTCAAAAATCTTGGTTTGAACCCCTTTCAGCCCTTCTTTGGTAAAATTGACAATTTTAGTCCTTTATATAAAAAAAGACATTTTAAGCCCTTAAACCATTTTCTTGACACTTTTGACCCAAAGACTTGTTCAAGTGATATTTTTAGCTCAAAACTTATTCTTTGGCAGTTTCAGCCCTTCCAGAAAAGTATTTTTCGGTTAAAGCCCAAACTTTTGCAACTTTTACAATTTTGGCCCAAAATCCAAAAAGTTTACATTTTTGATCCTTGTTTGGAAAATACATCATTTTAACCCATGAAATAGTTTTGTTTACCCTTTTTACCCCCTGTTTTGAGAATTTTATTATTTCACTCCCTTGAAAGTTGAAATTTTCGCAAGTTGTGGCTTAATGGGGCGAAAAGCCCAAAATTTGGCCCATTAAGCTACAATTTACACTTCTAGCCATTAAAAGAGTATGATATCCATAAAAAAATTTATTTTTACTAATTTGACTCTTTTAGTCCTTAAGAAACCGTGAATGACAATCTTTCCCTAAACTTTTGCTTATTTGACAAAAATAACCCAATAATGAGTCTTATGTTGTAACATGTTTATTTTAACCCTTATATGGTAGATTTTTCTTAACTAGTTATGTGTAATACACCCTAGATCACATATTTTTCCCTTATGAACTATAGATCTTGAAATATCTTTCATTTTTGGCACATATTTACCACATATACACATGAAATCACACATAGCACACACATACACATAGATCTACACATTTTATTTGTATTCTCCACCATAAAACATATAAAAACCAAAAATAGAGGGGTATGAACTCACCTTGAGGTTTGGATTTGGTTTTGATGAAGATTTGAGAGAAGATTTCGGCCCTAGCAACTTCTTGAGGAAGTTTTCGAACTTAGATGGTTCTAAAGAGTTAGATCATGAATTTGCACGAGTTAAGATGAGATGTTTGATGAAATATAGAAGTTAAGCCATGGATTCAAGTAAAGACTTACCAAGAATTATGATATTAATTGGTACACTCCTTGAAGTCACACACCAATGCTCGAAAATTTGGAGAAAAAGGGAAGAGTTCTTGAGAGTTTTTCTTGTAAGAGTTTGATCAAAATGAAAATTGTGGTGGTGTGTGGTGCTCTCGGTCGTAGATAAGGAGAGAGGTGGAAGAAATGAGCTTGCCTTGATACATGAAACTATGCATGGATACATGGAAGATATTACTTAGAGATATGTTGGATAATCATGAGGTGTCAACATAAAAGTCAACTCTCTTAATCTCCTTCTCTCTCTCTCTATTTTTTTTTGTTTTCCCACTTGGACCGAGAATTAGAGGAAAGAGAAGAGAGTTTTGGGCGTTTTTGATTAAATCCATATTGTGGGCCTAATTTGATGATTTTTCAGCCGATTGGGCTCCCATGATGGTTTACAGACCAAATTTGTCAAAAATAATGGGCTTCAATAGTCCATTAAAGTTAATTAGGTTAGTTATGGCCCAATAAGGCCTATTAGGGTATTTTATTTCATTCTAGGCCCAATATGGCCCAAAATGTTAAAATAAATGGAAGTGGGTCCAATTAGAGCTCATTTAAGAGTTCTAAGCCCATAATAGTCAAATTGGAAGCTTATTGGCCCATTAGGCCCAATAAGGCAATCCTAGTCCATAATGGACTTAAACCGGGATTTCTAGGGTTTCCAATTCTTTGTTGACTATTTGAAGTGCTTGCATAGAGCGTTTGATGAAAAATTTGTTGTTATTGAATAAGCATCATACGTGCTTTCACATTTTTTGTTCACAAATGTTATCATTGTTGTTACATGGTATAGAATTCCTAGTTGTGACATCATCCCACTGTTAGAGGGAACTTCGTCCCGAAATTCTTTCTAAACCTAGATTCAAGAATGCAAGAATAGGTGAGGGTACTTCTGCTTCATCTGGTCTTCGCGTTCCCATGTGAAATCTGGCCCATGATTCGTGTTCCACCGTACCTTCACAATCGGAATGCGACTTTGCTTAGTACACTTCACCTCCCTGTCCATGATTTCAACTGGTTCTTCAACGAATAGGAGATTCTCGTTGATTTCTATTTCTTCAAGTGGAATGACGAGGGTTTCATCGGATAAACACTTTTTCAAATTGGAAACATGGAACACGGGGTGTACACTGCTGAGCTCGGTAGGTAGCTGTAGTCTGTAAGCCATTGGACCGATTTGGGCATGGATCTAGAAGGGTCCAATGTATTGTGGGTTCAGCTTTCCCCATTTTCCAAAACAAATAACCCCTTTCTAGGGAGAGACCTTTAACAACACTCGATCCCCGACTTGAAACTCCAAGGGCTTTCATCGTTTATCAGCGTAGTTCTTCTGTCGGTCTCGTGATGCTTGTAGTCGAGCTCTGATTTGAACTATTTTCTCCGTTGTTTCACATATGATCTCCAGTCCCCTTAATGGACTGCCTGGTGCCTGTCCTCTTGCTAGCTGGGTGTCACCTACCTCAACCCAACACAACGGTGATGTACATTTACGTCCATATAACGCCTTGAAGGGAGCAACTTTGATGCTCGAGTGATAATTGTTGTTGTATGAGAATTCGATTAAAGGCAAGTGGGTATCCCACGACTTTTCAAAGTCTATCACACACGCACGAAGCATGTCTTTAAGCGTCTGAATGGTTCGTTTGCTTTGACCATCCGTTTGTGGATGATAAGCGATGCTCATGTCGAGATGTGTTCCCAGTGCTTTTTGAAGTGATTGCCAAAAACGTGAAGTGAATCTACTATCTCTATCTGAGATGATAGATACTTGCACTCCGTGGAGTCTCATAATTTCCTTGATGTATATCCTCGTCAACCTCTTCATCTTGTAGGATTCTTTTATTGGTAGGAAATGAGCGGATTTCATCAATCTGTTGACTGTTACCCATATGGTATCAAATCCATCTGTTGACTTGGGTAATTTGGTTACAAAGTCCATAGTAATCCTTTCCCATTTCCACTCGGGAATTACTGGTTTCTGTAATAATCCCTAGGGCTTTTGATATTCCACCTTCACTTTAGCACAAGTAAGGCATTTGCTAACATAGGTGGCAATCTCCACCTTCATGATGGGCCACCAATAATGTTGCTTGATATCCAAGTACATTTTATCTGAACCTGGATGGATGGAGTATCGTGTCTTGTGGGCTTCATCCTTGACCACTTCTCTGAATCCCCAAGTTTAGGGATCCAAATGCGGTTCATAAAATAATATGCTTTGTCCTCCTTCACTTCGAAAATCTTTTCCATCCCTCGTAACGCTTTGCTTGCTTTGTTTCCGTCTTCATGGCATCGAACTAGGCCGCTCTGAGTTGGGAGATCAGGTGGGATTGAATGGTTATGGAAAGAGTCTTTACACGACGATTCGAGTATTCTTCTCGACTCAAGGCATCAACTACCACGTTAGCCTTGCCTGGGTGGTACTTGACTTCACACTCATAATCGTTTAGTAGCTCAACCCACCTCCGTTGCCTCATGTTCAACTCTTTTTGATTTAGGATGTATTGGAGACTCTTGTGGTCCATGAAAATGGTGCACTTTGTACCATAAAGGTAGTGCCTCCAAATTTTTAAGACGAAGACCACAACTCCCAATTCTAGATCATGGGTCGTATAGTTCACCTCATGTTTCTTTAGTTGTCGGGATGCATAAGCTATCACCTTCCCACGTTGCATGAGTACACAACCCAAACCCTGATTCGACGCATTGCAGTAAACTACGAAGTCCTTTGTTCCTTTTGGTAGTGATAGTACCGATGCACTACAGAATGCTTGCTTCAGAGTTCGGAATGCAACCTCTTGCTTATCTGTCCATTCAAAGGGTACACCCTTTTGCGTAAGCATGGTAAGTGGCTTGGTGGTCTTAGAGAATTTCTGGATGAACCTCCTGTATTAGCCTGCGAGACCTAAAAATTTACGAATTTTTGTGGGTGTCGTTGGGATTGCCCATCCTTCAATGGCTTTGACCTTAGAAGGATCCACGTGTATCCCTTCTTGACTAACAACATGACCCAAGAAGTTCACACTATAGAGCCAGAACTCACACTTAGAGAGTTTTGCCTATAGCTTCTTGGTTCACAGGGTTTCCAGGATTTGTCGGAGATGTTGGCCGTGCTCCTCTTTGTTTCGAGAGTAAACTAGAATGTCGTCAATGAAAGCGATGGCAAAGTTGTCGAGGAATGCTCGGCATATTTGATTCATTAGGTTCATGAATGTGGCAGGGGCATTCGTTAGACCGAAGGGCATTACGAAAAATTCATAATGTCCATAACGAGTTCGGAAAGCGGTTTTGGAGATATCCTCTTCCCGGACCTTGAGTTGATGGTATCCAGATCGTAGATCTATCTTGGAGAAATAGCTTGCGCCTTGAAGTTGGTCAAATAGATCGTGGATTCGTGGAAGTGGATAGTGGTTTTTGACAGTGAGCTTATTTAGTTCCCTGTAGTCAATGTACATCCTAAAGGATCCATCTTTCTTCTTAACAAAAAGTACCGGAGCTCCCCAGGGTGAGAAACTGGGTTGGATGAATTCTTTGTCCAAAAGCTCACTGAGTCGGCTGGACAACTATTGCATATCGGCAGGAGCCAATCCATAGGGCGATTTGGCGATGGGTGTAGCTCATGGCACAAGATCAATTCGAAAATCGACTTGTCTTTCTGGGGGTATCCCCGGAAGATCATCAGGGAAGACATCCGGGAACTCGCAAGCTACTGGAATGTCTCGAATATTTACCTCTTCCTTGGATTTATCCACTATATGAGCCAGAAACGTCAAGTCTTTCTTTCATAGATACTTTTGTGCCTTAATGCACGAGATAAGATGAAGGTTCGTGTTGGGTTTGTCTCCGTATATAATTAGGGTTTCGCGATTTGGAAAGTGAAGGCGAACGGCCTTCTCGTGACAAATAATTTCAGCATGGTGGGGGCTTAACCAATCTATGCCAACAATCACATCAAAACTCCTAATGGAAACAGACATTAAGTTTATTTGAAAGGCATGTTGTTCCAAGGTTAGGGTACATCTGATATAGATTTCCCTAGTGGATTCTGTTTTCCCATTGGCCATTTCCACCATAAAGGTTTCATTAAGCTTCTGGGGTTGTTGTATTAACAAGTGTTTAAATCTATTGCTCACAAAGCTTCGTTCTGCTCCGGTGTCAAATAGGATGCATGCATAAGTGTGGTTTAGGAGAAACGTACCAGTGACAACACTGGGGTCCTGAACCGCTTCTCACTGACCCATGGTCAGCACTCTTCCCGTTCCTCCATTCCTAGGGTTGTTGTTGTTAGGGAAGTTTCGACGGAAATTCCCAGTTTTTCCACATCCATAGCAGGTGTGGCTTGGTACCGCATTTTTGTCGCTGTTGTTGGTGTTGCGGTTGTTGTTGTTTCCTTGTTGCTGGTTTTGGGGAGGATAGGTCTTGCAATATTTTGCCGTGTGACCCTTTCGATTGCAACTGGTACAATGCATCTCTCTGCATTCTCCATTATGATGGAGACTAAACTTGTTGCACTTTGGGAGATTTCCGGAATACTGCCTAGGAGCACTTGGAGCAGTTGAGACTGGAGCATGGGGTGCGGAGGAAACTTGGGTGGTTACAGCATTAACTGTCACTATTTGTTGCTTCTTTGACGACTTCGATCCTTGTCGTCCCTTCCTCTTGTTATTATTTCCCTTCTTGTTGTCACTCTCCTTCTTGCCTTCAGTTTCCACTAGCTTCTCGCCCTTTTTGTTGTTGTGGTCGTACAGTTTCTTGGCCAATCTCTTGGCACTGTCGAAGGTTTCAAGATTTGCAGCTATCACATTTCCTTGGATTGGGGAGGTTAATCCCCAGATGAATCATTCGATTTTCTTTCCCTCCGAAGTAATCATGCCAGGGCACAACAGAGACAGTTCACTAAACCTTGATATGTATGCATCAATGTCGGAATTTCGGACGGTGAGATTCCACAATTCCTGTTCCATCTTCTGAATTTCGCCTCGCGGGCAGTACTCGGCCATCAACATTTCTTTCCACATTTTGAGATAAATACTAAGGTAAAGAGTACTTACCTAGGATGAATGATATAAAATATTACACACGGAAACATTGCTTCAAAACAATCATCTTTTCATTTTCTTTTCTTTTTCCTTCCTAATATCTCTTCGTATATGTTGTATCAATCGTCATATATTTGAATATTTATCTACCATTTGTAACATCCAGATTCCCAGGTATCCTATTTTGGTCTTTTATTTTTGGGAATTGTGAGGAGACTCGGCGAGTTGGCGTCTAAACTCACCGAGTATGGTCGCGATTTCGGATGCGAGTTCACAGTTGGACTCGACGAGTTCATGAGTTGACTCGGCGAGTCCATGCTGTTTAATGAAACCCTAATTTCCAGGGTTTGGGAACTATTTAAAGGCTCTTAGGGCTGTCATTTGCGGCCACTAACCCCAGAGAGAAACCCTAAGAGATCTAGAGCGTTTGTGAGGAAGGAGAGGCCATTCTTGATCCTTTTGTGGGTGTTTTTGCAAGATGGAGGTGACCAAGGCAAGAGGAGGCTGAAGGAGGAGCGATTGTGGTGATTTCTGAGTTCTTAGAGATCATATTGAGGTATTTTGCTCGGAACTTCTTCAGTTTTGATGTTGATTCTTAGTGTTAGGGTTTTCTAACCCTTTTAGAGGATGAATAAGGGGAGCATTTGGTCCCTTCTCGAGTCTATGTTCTGGATCTGGACCCAAAGAGGTCCAGAGACCTTAACCCTTGGAGATTTATGAGTCATTTTGGGAGCCATGAGCTTGGGATGTCATTTTTGGGGCTAAATCACCAAGTTGGACCATTTAGATGTTATATGAGTGTCAAGGTCTGAACTTTACGTGATTATCATGCTTGGGAAGGCCAAATCTATGAATGTATGGAACAGATCTGACCTCAGGAGTTGTTAGGAGTTTGTGCATGGCATGAACTCGCCGAGTCCGAAGAACAGACTCGGCAAGTAGTATGAAGGTTTCCCGTAAATCACTCAGTGAGTGGACTTGCCGAGTTGGGGAATAACTCGGTGAGTCTGGGAGAGTCAGGGGGACTGAGTTCAAGGTGGAACTCGCCGAGTTGTTCTTGAGACACGGCGAGTTGAGTCGGGGTGGCCCCGCGATTCATGCCAGGTGGAACTCGTCGAGTCAAGGGAAGTACTCGACGTGCCAAGAGAGGGTCTAATAGAGTCAATGGACACGTGTAGACTCGCCGAGTCGCCTTAGTGCACTCGACGAGTCGGGTCAAAGTTTGACCGTTGACCTTGTTGACTTTTAGGGTTGAGTTCAATTGTATTTATGAGAATATTTACTTTATGTGATTAGGCGGAGGCTAGATCACATTTCTACCGAGTCAGATCCTTACCGAGACACCGAGGTGAGTCTTCTCACTATACGTTACCTAGAGTGGTATATTGTGTGGACCATAGGGTCTTATGTGTTATGTATGAGAGTATATGCTATGTGTTATATGTATGTTGTATAATGTTATAGACCGAACCGAAGGGTCCAACGATACAGACCGGGCCGGAGGGCCCAACGAGCTATGACCGGACCAGAGGGTCCAATGAGCTACGGGACTGGAGGGTCCCGCTGAGACACATCGACCGAAAGGTCGTATTATAGCCTCGAGTGGCATATGTGTTGTATGCGGTATTTTGGGGAACTCACTAAGCATTTATGCTTACAGTTGTTGTGTTATGTGTTTCAGGTACCAGTGATGAGCGCGGGAAGGCGCCTGCATGATTCGTACACACACACTTGTGGAATTTTTTGTTTGAGATTCTGAGGAGATGTTTTGTGATGATAACATTTGATACAATATGTTTTTACATTATTGTATGAGTAAATGTATGTTTTAAAAATGAAAAATTGTTTGAAAATTCACGTTGTTACAAGTTGGTATCAAAGCCTTGGTTTTAGGGATTCGGATGCACCTTCGGGCGTATCTGAACTCAAACTGAGGATTTGAGGAAAATTTTGATAATGATGTAAAATTTTAGAAAAGAGTAAAAAGAGTTTTGAGACAAACAGAGCAGAGCCGTGTGTACGATCAGTCAGCGCCCGAACGGTAAATCCCCAAAAGTATCCTTACATTATGTGTTATGAGGTATGTTATGTTACATTATGCATGCTAGAGTAGGCTAGGTATACATATTAGGACTAGAGTGGCCTGATTTGTGATGCCTTAGCCTAGCAGATTGCTACTGCTGAGATGCTTTGAGAGCGAGTAGATAGCAGTTAGGAGCTCATGAGAATAGAGTACTTGTAATCCAAGATCCAAGGAGGAGGACTTGGAGTGAATGCTGATGCAGTGTGGTCAATAGTATTGGGCCCGTACTACTGAAGACACCGGATCAGTGGGCATTCCAAGTAAGAATCTTTTGGACAACGGAGGACAAGTAGGGTTGCGTCATCGGGTATGTGTATGCTCGATTGAGTCTCTGATAATTTTTGTTGTATTTCAGAGGCATCATGGTTGGGACTCGACACACACCTGAGAGCAGTGGTGTCAGCGACGAGGAGATCCGTTGATTGATTCACGAGGAGGTGGCTGCGGCCATCCGGGCTGAGATTCTTGAGATGTTTGGGGAAATCAAGACCACTTTGATTGAGACTTTTGATGAGCGGTATGTAGCGCTGACTGAGGCTGCTGCTGTTGCTGCTGCCAGACCTCAAGGAGGTGACTCGTTGTTCTTCCGGGACTTTAGCAACACGAAGCCACCAGAGTTCGACGGGATGCAGGACCCGATTGCCGCTATGAGATGGATCTCTGACATTGAGGGATGTTTCTATACATGTTCTTGTCCAGAGCACTTGAGGGTTCGGTTCGCCCTGAACCAGCTCCGCCTGGGAGCGAAGGATTGGTGGAAGTTCGTGATGACGAACTTCACTTTGGCTGAGATTTCCGAGGTGACCTGGGAGAGGTTCACTGCTATGTTCAGAGAGGAGTATGTTCCCCCGGTGGAGAGGGAACGGTTGATTCAGGAGTTCTTGACCCTCAAGCAGGGTACTGATTCTGTGGCAGTGATCACAAGGAAGTTTCATGAGAGGGCGATGTTTTGCCCTGAGCAGGTGTCCTCTGAGCAGGCTCGTATGAGCCGTTATCTGAGTGTTCTGAGGAGAGATATTCGGGAGTTTGTGGCGAACTCGACTTACCGGACATTTGCTGAGCTTCAGGGAAATGCCCGGAAGAGGGAGATCGAGTTGGAGACTCAGGCCAGGGAGGAGGCTGAGTCACAGAGGGCGGATTGGCGGCCGGCTCAGTCTCAACCGGCAGCCAAGCGGGCTAGACCCACTGATTCGAGATCTGGGGGTGCGAAGGGCCGCACTTGCGGGAAGTGCGGTAAGAGTCACGAGGGGTTGTGCAGGGCTGGAGTATGCTACAAGTGTGGGAAGGAGGGGCATATTGCGAGGGATTGCCCCAAGGGATTTTCAGTTTGCTTTCATTGCAACCAGACCGGCCATCGGAAGGCCGAGTGCCCTCAGCTTCTTCAGGGGTCAGCGAAGGGGTCTACGTCTGCTGCTAGGGCTACCGAGGTTCGGCCGGTGAAGGCTGAGGCCCCGAAGGCTCGTGGGAGAGCATTTCAGTTGACTGCAGAGGAGGTCCGCGCGGCGCCCGATGTTGTGGCTGGTATGTATTCTCTATTCTTCTTTTGTTTGAGTTGAGTATTTATGCTTATATGATGATATGCGTAGGTACTTTTCTTGTGAGTTTTGTACCTGCTTTGGTATTATTTGACTCTGGTGCGAGTCGGTCGTTTGTTTCCGTAGTATTTAGTCAGCATATTAGTATCCGTCGAGAGGCGTTGGATCGGCCTCTACGAGTTTCCATAGCTGATGAGCGAGCAGTGTATGCTTCGGATGTGATTCGAGGATGTGTCCTTGAGATCTTCGGTGTGGAGTTTCTGATAGATCTGGTTCCGATCGCGATGGGAGACGTGTGTGTTATAGTGGGTAGGGATTGGTTGAGCCGATATGGAGCTGTGATAGACTGCAAGTGTCAATTGGTGATGATTCAAGACCCTAGTGGGGGAGTTCTTACGGTGTACGGCGAGGGTACACATGAGGGTTTAGTATTTTGCTCGGCTGCCAGAGCGAGACAGAGTCTACAGCAGGGTTGTAAGGGATTTGTGGCATATGTGATGGATGCGAGGGTTGATTCAGAGAGACCGAAGTCAGTTGATGAGGTCCCGATAGTGCGTGAGTTTCCGGATGTGTTTCCAGAGGAGTTGCCGGGTGTGCCTACGAAGAGGCAGGTAGAGTTCGGTATTGAATTGTTTCCGGGAGCTGCGCCTACCGCCAAGGTGCCTTATCGCCTTGCGCCTCTGGAGATGCAGGGGTTATCCTTGCAGCTCCAGGAGCTGCTGGGGAAGGGGTTTATCAGGCCGAGCAGTTCGCCATGGGGGGCGCCTATGCTGTTTGTCAAAAAAAGGATGGTTCGCAGCGGATGTGCATTGATTATCGAGAATTGAACAAGTTAACGGTCAAGAACCGTTACCCATTTCCGATGATCAATGATTTGTTCGATCAGTTGCAGGGAGCGTCTTGGTTCTCCAAGATCGATTTGAGGTCTGGGTATCATCAGGTGAGGGTGCGGGATGAGGACATCCAGAATACAACATTCTAGACTCGTTATGGGCATTACGAGTTCGTGGTGATGCCTTTCGGACTCACCAACGCACCAACGGTGTTCATGGATCTCATGAACAGGGTGTGCAGACTGGTGTTGGATCGCTCAGTGATCGTGTTCATCGACGACATATTGGTGTATTCGAGATCCACAGAGCAACATGAGGAGCATTTGAGGGAGATCCTCGGAGTTCTGAGACCGGAGAGGCTTTATGCCAAGTTCTCCAAATGTGAGTTCTGGCTATGAGAGATTCAATTTTTGGGGCATCTCGTTAACCAGAATGGGATATTGGTTGATCCGGCCAAGATTGAGGCGGTTATGAGGTGGGAGGTGCTGAGATCACCCACCGAGATCAGGAGCTTTCTGGGTTTGGCCGGCAATTATCGGAGATTTATTAAGGATTTCTCCAAGATCGCCGTGCCACTCACCAAGTTGACCCGGATGGGTGCTGCGTTTTCTTGGGGTCCGGAGCAGCAGACCTCGTTCGAGACACTTCGCCAGAAATTATGCGAAGCCCCAGTATTTGCCCTTCCGGAAGGGATGGAGGATTTTGTTGTATATTGTGATGCATCGATATCCGGATTAGGAGCGGTGCTTATACAGAGGGGGATGTGATAGCATATGCATCGAGGCAGCTTAAGCCTCATGAGTCGAGATATTCCACTCATGATTTGGAACTGGGAGCGGTAGTGTTCGCCCTCAAGATCTGGCGACATTATCTGTATGGGTTCGGTGTACGATATACACGGACCACAAGAGCTTGAAGTATTTGATGGATCAGCCCAACCTGAATATGCGCCAGAGGAGGTGGTTGGACGTGGTTAAGGATTATGATTGTGAGATCCTGTACGACCCGGGCAAGGCTAATGTTGTAGCCGATGCACTGAGCTGAAGGGCGGAGGGCGCCCCAATGCGAGATGTTTGTTTGAGATTGACAGTGATGACCCCGGTGTTGGATGCTATCCGCGGGGCCCAGGATGAGGCTGTGAGGCCAGAAAGCTAGAAGAGAGAGCGAGTTGTCGGGATGGTATCGGAATTCGTTACCGATAGCCGGGGGCTTATTACATTTCAGGGTCGGATATGGGTACCGTCCATGGGTGGAACACGTACCATTTTGATGGAAGAGGCTCATCGATCGAAATTATCGATCCATCCCGGTGCCACTAAGATGTATTTGGACCTGAAAAAGGAATATTAGTGGCCTTGTATGAAGAGGGATGTCGCATGGTTTGTAGAGAGATGCTTGACCTGTCGCAGGGTGAAGGCCGAGCACCAGCGTCCACATGGTAAGCTGCAACCATTAGAGATTCTCGAGTGGAAATGGGAACAGATTACCATGGATTTCATCACCAAATTGCCAAGGACCGCGAAGGGTGTCGATGCAATTTGGGTGATTGTGGACAGGTTTACGAAGAGTGCTCACTTCCTGGCCATCAGTGAGAGCTCTTTCGCGGAGAAGTTGGCAGAGATGTACGTGAGAGAGGTGGTATCGCGGCATGGAGTGCCGATCTCGATTGTCTCAGATCGAGATGTATGTTTCACTTCCAGATTCTGGAAGAAGTTTCATGAGGAATTGGGTACGAAACAACATTTTAGTACCGCATACCACCCACAGACTGATGGGCAGAGTGAGGGGACGATCCAGACACTCGAGGACATGCTCCGAGCATGTGTGTTGGGTTTCGGCGGGAGTTGGGACACGTATTTGACCTTGGCAGAGTTTTCTTATAACAAAAATCATCATTCGAGCATTGGCATGCCGCCCTTTGAGGTGTTGTATGGGAGGAGGTGTCGAACCCCTATTTGCTGGGGAGAAGTAGGGCAGCGTGTGATGGGTAGTACCGAGATTGTGCTTCAGACGATAGAGCAGATCCAGCAGGTCAGACAGAGGTTGTTGACCGCTCAGAGTCGTCAGAAGAGTTATGCGGACAGAAACTGGTTCGAGCACGAGTTTCAGGTCGGCGACTTCGTGCTCCTGAAGTTCTCTCCTTGGAAAGGAGTGATCCAATTCAGGAAGAGGGGCAAGTTGGAGCCCCGATATATTGGCCCTTTCAGGGTGATCACGAGGGTAAGCAGGGTAGCCTACCGTTTGGAGTTGCCACCAGAGTTGGGTCAGATTCATGACACTTTCCACGTGTCGCAGCTACGAAAGTGTATAGCCGACGAGTTGGCAGTAGTGCCATTGGAAGATATTCAGGTGGATGCGAGCCTGAATTATGTTGACAGACCGATGGCGATTAGGGATCGGAAGATCAAGGTTTTGAGGAACAAAAAGGTGCCTCTGGTTCAGGTCCAGTGGCAGCATCGGAAAGGGTCAGAGTTGACTTGGGAACC
Organism: Lactuca serriola; assembly: GCF_051521515.1. Taxonomy (NCBI): domain Eukaryota; kingdom Viridiplantae; phylum Streptophyta; class Magnoliopsida; order Asterales; family Asteraceae; genus Lactuca; species Lactuca serriola. The sequence goes on from NC_136410.1 coordinate 205,016,154, forward strand.
GGAGCGGGAGATGCGGGTGCAACATCCAGAGTTGTTTGTAGAATGAGACTTCGAGGGCGAAGTCTGATTTTAGTGGGGGAGAATTGTAACATCCGGATTCCCAGGTATCCTATTTTGATCTTTTATTTTTGGGAATTGTGAGGAGACTCAGCGAGTTGGCGTCTAAACTCGCCGAGTATGGTCGCGATTTTGGATGTGAGTTCACAGCTGGACTCGGCGAGTTCATGAGTGGATTCGGCGAGTCCACTCTATTTAATGAAACCCTAATTTCCAGGGTTTGGGACCTATTTAAAGGCCCTTAGGGCCGTCATTTGTGGCCACCAACCCCCAGAGAGAAACCCTAAGAGATCTAGAGCATTTGTGAGGAAGGAGAGGCCATTCTTGATCCTTTTGTGGGTGTTTTTGCAAGAAGGAGGTGACCAAGGCAAGAGGAGGCTGAAGGAGGAGCGATTGTGGTGATTTTTGAGTTCTTAGAGATCATATTGAGGTATTTTGCTCGGACCTTCTTCAGTTTTGATGTTGATTCTTAGTGTTAGGGTTTTCTAACCCTTTTAGAGGATGAATAAGTGGAGCATTTGGTCCCTTCTCGAGTCTATGTTCTGGATCTGGACCCTAAGAGGTCTAGAGACCTTAACCCTTGGAGCTTTATGAGTCATTTTGGGAGCCAGGAGCTTGGGATGTCATTTTTGGGGCTAAATCACCAAGTTGGACCATTTAGATGTTATATGAGTGTCAAGGTCTGAACTTTACGTGATTATCATGCTTGGGAAGGCCAAATCTATGAATGTATGGAATAGATCTGACCTCAGGAGTTGTAAGGAGTTTGTGCATGGCATGAACTCGCCGAGTCCGAAGAACAGAATCGGAGAGTAGTATGAAGGTTTCTCGTAAATCACTCAGTGAGTGGACTTACCGAGTTAGGGAATATCTCGGTGAGTCAGGGAGAGTCAGGGGGGACTGAGTTCAAGGTGGAACTCGCCGAGTTGTTCTTGAGACTCGATGAGTTGAGCAGGGTGGCCCTGTGATTAATGCTAGGTGGAACTCTTCAAGTCAAGGGAAGTACTCAATGTGCCAAGAGAGGGTCTAAGAGAGTCAGTGGACACGTGTAGACTCGCCGAGTCGCCCTAGTGCACTCGACGAGTCGGGTCAAAGTTTGACCGTTGACCTTGTTGACTTTTAGGGTCGAGTTCAGTTGTATTTATGAGAGTATTTACTTTATGTGATTAGGCGGAGGCTAGATCACATTTCTACCGAGTCAGATCCTTACCGAGACATCGAGTTGAGTCTTCTCACTATACGTTACCTAGAGTGGTATATTGTGTGGACCAGAGGGTCTTATGTGTTATGTATGAGATTATGTGCTATGTGTTATATGTATGTTGTATGATGTTATAGACTGGACCGAAGGGTTCAACGCTACAGACCAGGCCGGAGGGCCTAACGAGCTATGACCGGACCTGAGGGTCCAATGAGCTACGAGACTGGAGGTTGCTGCTGAGACACATCGACCGGAAGGTCGTATTATAGCCTCGAGTGGCGTATGTGTTGTATGCGGTATTTTGGGGAACTCACTAAGCATTTATGCTTACAGTTGTTGTGTTATGTGTTTCAGGTACCAGTGATGAGCGCGGGAAGGCGCCGACATGATTCGTACACACACACTTGTGGAATTTTATGTTTGAGATTCTGGGGAGATGTTTTGTGATGATAACATTTGATACAATATGTTTTGACATTATTTTATGAGTAAATGTATGTTTTAAAAATGAAAAATTGTTTGAAAATTCACGTTGTTACACCATTTTACCTTCAAAAACTACAGAAACGTGGCTTTAGTTATAAATTATGAAATAGGCTAGGCAGATTTTGAGAATTGCAGCCCTAAGTCAATCGTTTCAGCTGTTTTATGATCTGTAGATTATGACTTCGAAAAATCAAGCATATTCCTTATTTTTGCCTCTCTTCTTCACTAATACTCATGCAAATTATTAGAAGGAGGATTACATACCTTGAATGTGCTCTAATGGTAGCAATACTTGGTCTCTTCTTCCTCCTTTCCTCTTCTTTCTCTCGGTTCCTTTCTCGATCGACCACATCTCTCTCTCTCTCTCTCTCACACACACACACACACACTTCACATCATGTTCTTTCTTGGGCTACAAGGGCTTTAGTGTGTATTGTTTTAGCAATAAGAATTTAGCCCAACGCCTCATTCGCGTCCATTTCATGAGGTAAATCCGAATTTTACATATCCAACCCTTATTAATGGTAATTTCTACCCTCAAAATAATTTTTTTCACAAAAAGTTACAAAGCAACCAAGTTTGGTCCCTATTCTGAAAAATGATTACAAATCCATCAAATACTCATTTATTAATTATTATTTTCATTTTTGTTACTATTATTATTATTATTATTATTATTATTATTATTATTATTATTATTATTTATTAATCTTATTTATACCCATAATCCTTTATTAAATAATTAAACAGAAAACAGAGTGTTACAACTCTACCCCATTTTAATTAGACTTCGTCCTCGAAGTGACCTTTAGCAAAGAACCCTAGATAATGCACTTGCACATCTATGTCTGTCTCTTAGGTCAATTTCGAACCTTAGGATGTTGTCTTTTTCTTTCTCTCAAGGATAACAATCAACTTCTCAACGTAATTAATTTTCTCGCCAATTTGAATGTCCTCTAATAGAACTACTGTTGTCTCAATCACCAAACACTTTTGTAACTGGGATGCATGGAAAATGGTGTGGATCATTCCCAAATCATCTTCCACCTCCAAGCGATACACTACCTTCCTCACTAGAATGATAATCTTGTATGTACCTATACACCGAGCTCCTATGTTTCCTCTATTACGAACCGAATCACTAATTTCTATGGAAGAACCTTTAACAAGATGTATCCTCCTTCTTGAAACTCTAAGTCCGAATGCTTTTTGTTGGCGTGGCTCATCTGCCAACCCTACATGGTACCCAAACGCTCCCGTACCATCTGAACCAACATGTTCTTCTTAAGCATTATTACCTATGCTCCCTAGCACTCGATGACCAATCTCGCCTCAACATGTGGATGTACTACATTTCCTACCATATGACAGTTTAAAAGGCGACCTTCCTAATGTCTATGTCTAATTATTACCTCAAGTATAGGAACACATACCTAATAATATTATGACAAATAACTCCGACTATCCTGATGAATAGTTGGATCCTGCCTAAAACTCTCTTGCGTATGACATTCTCTTCTAAAAATACCCCTTCTTGTACCTTTCCCAACAAATCCAACATCGGAGTAGACGTTGTCATTTACAGACAAAATTCCTGAAGTTATCCACAAGCCAACCTCTGACAAAGAGCGTCAACAACTATATTTACTTTATCGGGATAGTAAAGTATCTTGTCGTCGAAGTTCTAAATCATGCCTAGAAATGTAGCCCAACATATACTCTTACATTGTTCCTTTTCACACCCAAGGTCTCGTACCTTGCACTGAATCGTGCACCATGGTACTCTGATCAATTAGTTATTAGACAATCAGACTAACTAGTCTAAACACACATACAATACCTACCAATTGTAATCTCATATCCCATTATTGCGGTTCTGAAGACATGTGACCATCCTCTCATAGACTGGTAGGTTTCTAATTACCATTCCCTCTGCTCACGACAATTCTTCGGTTATGCTATCATCCTAAACGGGCCTGTTTGGCTCACCACCAACACCTCATTGGCTCTATAGGTATAAAACCATCATCACATTGACCTGAAGAAGCCCAACCATCATCCCACATCCCATAACAGTAGTAGGTAAGAACAAAATGAAATATCAAACCCTAGGAACCTAGATCTATCTGTTCTTCAAACCATGCCTCGAATCTCCGAACTTTCATCCAATAAGTACAGTAAAGGGTACTGATATGTGTATATATATATATATATATATATATCATATCTTAATATTTTAGCCTTACTTATTGTTATTTAGAACTAAAAGGTACTTATAATTGTTAAATTTATGTTTTACATATATAATTGTTGCTAGAGCAGAAAAGAAATAAGTGGAGCAGAAATTAGGCTTGGAATGCAAAAGGACAAAGATGGATGAAAGTAGACCACTACGCCCAATGTATTGGGTCTTATGCCCAGCGTAATGAGGATCCGCGACTTACGACCAACGTTGATACCAATACACCCATCGTACTGGGCTTGGCTCCGAAACAAGATCGCGATGAGTTTAATATTATGCCGCACGTACACCAACTTACACCCAACGTACGTAAGTCGGTTCCAACTCTTATAAAAAGTGATTTTCGGCAAACCAGAAGTGGGAACTTGAATACCATCGATCCTTAGTCAACAAGTAGCTTATCTTCTACCATTTTGAGGGTCTAGAAGGCAGCCGGAAGGCCGTTAAGCTCACAGGAACGAAGATCTGAGGCTTTAGAGATCGGATTCATGTTGGTAATCATATGGTTTGTTATCATGACCATGTTAGCATTCCATTGTGATGCCATTATGTTTTTACTTTCTAATTTAGGTGTTAGAACCTTCTACTTTATGTTTATGATTGAATGAATCATTGAATTATTGGTTTAATTGCTATTTGGATTGATTATTCTTGTTTAATTTATTTTGTCAAGTTTGATTGAAGATCCGTATGTGTTAAAGATTGTTGTTTTGTTTCCTATTGGTGAATTAATAAAGTTTAGATGACTTTCTAGCTGTATTAATTTGAATAATAGTTGTCCAACAACTATTGGTGATTATTACTACAGTTTTGACCAAAACCTAGGGTTAGGGAATAAAGTAATGAACTTTAATGTGTGTGCATGAGTAGAATGGCCATTCTTTGCATGATTTAACTCTTGTTACCATTAGGGTTAAATAAGATCAAATCTTGCTTAATACGAACTGAATACTGATTTGCATGATTGTTTGTTCACCTAATCTATGAATTAATAGTTGTGTTGAAATCAAATGATTAGGTGTCATGATCATGACACTAGTCATATTAGGAATCAGTGAATAATGAATAAATATCTGTTGTATTAGTAGTTAACCATTAGTTTGAAATGTAATTTATTTAAACCAAAGTACCCAAAGAAATTTGTCTTCCAGACAGTTTATCGATATTTGATGTCGAGTGGTAATTAAAGTATTTGAAAAAACATTTATTTATTGCTTTAGTGCGTTTAGTGTAACCTATAATCCAAAACTCCAAATTAGTTCACCACCGTTCCTCATGTGTTAAACACCTATTCTTACCACATCTATACTATTAAACGATTAGGTTCACTGCCTAGTGTGTGTGTTAGTCTGGTTGCGATAAATTCAATGTTATGAATTTAAAACTTGAGCATTTAAAATATTTATATATAAATCACACAAGTTTTTTGTGTCGTTGTCGGGGAAAGGTTTTCAATTAATTTGGTTTATTTGATTATTCGTTATTTGTTTTTCGTTTTGTTTTATTTTATTTTAATTGATAACGTGTCACTTGTAGGAAATGTTATGGCTGTTGTTTTTGCAGAATTTAAATATTTAAAAGTGTCCAAATGGAATAAGAAATTAAAATGGGCAAAAAGAAGTAAGAATAAAAAAATTATAACATTAAAATTACGCCCCATGTAAGGTTTTGTATGCCTTGCGTACACGAAAGATGATCACGATCAAGGGATTCTCGGAACAACAAGTACGCCCAACATAAATTTTGCTACACATAGCGTAACCACGTCGAACCAATTATGGTCAACATATATATGAACTACGTCTGACGTACATCATCGACCAGGTTTAAACATTCTTCCATGCCTTCTTTTTCTCTATCACTTCTTTTTCAATATTCTGTTGTATCGGCTGTACTCTTCAAAACCCCGATTTTTTTTTTCTTTTCTTATAGAATTCAACACAAAAGTATGTTATTCGATTACCCTTTTGCTTTAAATTGTGTTTAATTTCTATAAATTTGTTGCATTCTGCTTAAAATAGAAATATAGGGTTCTTTCATATTTCAATTTACGGTCAATTTCACATGAGTTTGGTGTTCAATAATGCTTAAATTAGACCGATTAAGACCCTTAGAACACCCCTTGGACTGATTTTGGCCCAGAACACATCAAACAGGAAACCGATTGGAGCATCTGGACATATGCCCAACGTACGTTGGATGTACGCCCGTCATACATCGAAGCCCAACACACATTTTCCGTTTAATTTTGTTTAATGTTGTGATTTTTTGTGGTGGTTTTGTTTTGTGTTTATTTTTTCAAATAATGGCTCGACGAATTCAAAGAAGAAACCCACCTGAGGACATAACCGATCACCGTTTCTTGCAATTCCCACCAAGCTTGAACGATGAAACTCGTGGCAGATATTTGAACAAGCTTAGCTTACTGCTCAACAAAGAAATTGACATTGCGCCTTCATTCGATTGGGGATTGGCGTCCCAAACTGGACTGGACGAACTTATTCAGAATGTTTTGCAATACATCTACTTGGACGCGAGTTGGGTGTGTTTGTTTGTATGCCGAGGTTGGGACAGACTGTTCAGGATACAGGAACCTGTTTATCGAGAATTTTTGCTGGAGTTATATTCTACAGGTTCCATTGACCCTAAGAAGACCCTCAATGACAGGAAAAGTTTTTCCTTTCGACTTGGTGGGGTGAGCATGCAGTGCAATGTGATTGAGCTTGCCGTTAGAGTGGGAGTTTATACTACGGATGAGATGATGAATGTCCACTTCCTGGCATTCCTTGCTGATTATGTTACGGGACAGCTTGGTGACTATAATGAAAATACATTTTGGGCTGAGATTACTGGGGGAGTGTACATATCATCAACTCCTTGAGGGAAGATGATTCGGTCCACCACTTACAAATTATTACATCGCCTGATTTCTATGTCTCTCACGCATCATAAGAATAGTGACAGAGTGCCTTCTATATATTTGTTTTTCGTGTGGACCCTTGTTACACCAGGGAGGCACCTGAACCTCCCAATTGCTTTAGTTGCTTATATAGGGAGGATGGCCAAACGGGCTTCGAGAGGATAGCCCAATTTGTGGTGGGCACTTCATCACGCGTTTAACTCGATCATATCAGTTGTTGATGAGAGATATTACGAGATCGATGGTGTTTTATGATATGAGGACGGTGATTTATACAGTTGTTGGAATCGATGAGAGTACTTGAGCGTTGTGAGGATGGTACTTTACTGATACGACCAGATGATGTGGCCGCCGAGCAGGGTGTAGCTGGGCCAGAGCCTGAGAGACGGGGGAGGCATAGACCTGCTCCATGAGGAGCCCAACAGGGACCACAACAGGGGATTGATCTTAGGTACTTATCTCAGCGCATATATGTCCTTTCTCTGCATGTGGATGAACGCTTTGATATAGTGGAGGGTAGACAACAGTGGTATGGGTATGTAATGACTGCATTCTTTTCCCATCAAGGTTTTCATTACCCGATCCCTTTTCCTCCACCATACCAGCAGCAACATGATGGATCCGACACATCTGGGTCGCAACAGCATGACGACGAGGATGATGAGTGACCTAGTTATCCATTTTATTTTTATTTTATTTTATTTTTATTTTATTTTATTTTATTTTATTTTATTTTTTTATTTTTTTATTTTTGGTTTCTTAGTCTTAGTTTTATTTTAATTTTGGTGTGTTTCAATTTAGTTTAAATTAGGAAGTTTGTTTTACTTTTGGTTTATGTAATTTTGTTTTCCATGTTGATGCTCTTTGATTGTTTTAGATATTTGTAGAATTTCCACCCTTAGAAAACTGGAAGTAAGTTCAGCCGCTAGGACGGACTGTTGTTTTATCACGAGAGAAAAAGTCGAGTGAGAATTTGAAGTTTATAATCAAGACCCACGGTTTTTCATAAGTGTGGGGTGCACGTCGATATTTGGAGGGATTATTATTTTGAGAGTGATGTTTCTAACTATACAATGATTCCTATGGCATGGAAGAGCTGTTCTCACACCATGTAGTTTTATTTTGACACGATGTAGAAGTATCATCCTGGTTGCCACGACATGGTTGACACTTTCTTATGTTGTGGGCAAGTTTTTCATCACGAGAGGAGGCTTCCATTCTAGATACCACGACGTGGCCACCACTTAACACGTCGTCGCCATGTTATTATTCACGTTATGGATTTTTCCTCATTTGACAACATGACGTGGTCGACACTTTCCCATGTCGTGGTTACTATACATTGCATTAGTTTGCAATCCTCTGCACCACATTTCAGAAGTTTGTGTTCTTGATTTTATTTTCTGGCACATTCAGAGCAGCAGTTCCAGTTTCCTGTCTTCCAGCTAATTTATGGAGCAACTTTTTGCACCCCATTGGATCTCGCCACTACTACCCTAGGGGAGTCTGTTTCTTTTTCTCCATTTTTATTGTTTTTATGTGCATAATTAGTTTTGTGCATACAATGAGGACATTGTATAAAATAAGTGTGGGGTAGGGGGTCGAAAAAGGATTTAAAATTGGAAAATTAAAAATTGCTAGATTAGGAAAATTTAAGATTTATAAACTTGAAATAATAGTCTGATATAGAAAATCTAGTCAATTATAATGTTTGCTAATAATGTATGGGATGATCCAATGAGAAACCGAATGTTTACCTGAGCCAACACATGTGATAGTGTATTTGTGGCTTCCCATTTTTAGTGAAAAACTATGAGATATGAAAAACAATCTGGTAGTTTATATGGCATAATATGTTTTGCAGCCTAAACCTGAAATCTATCCAGGAGAGCTTATGTAGTCATTGCACTTAGACTAATACCTCTAACCAATAAAGGTTGAAGTTAAACTCCTTTGCTTAAGCATGTAGGTATTGAGCGAAAAAAGAAAGTTGTTTAAAAGAAGAGAGAAATTACCAAAAAGTTGTTGTAAGAATTTTGGAGCTATCAAGTATGAAAATTATGAAGATTAAAATTCTGAAGATCCAAGAGCTCCATTGTGGTATCAAAAGTTATAATTTTTTTTTGACTATGTATGCTAGGATAGCTTAACCAAAAATACCTTGAGGTTAAGAAAGATTTTCGAGGATTGATTCGGAGGGTTGCAAAAATGAGTATCGTATAAACTAAGGGGTGAAGACTCATATGGATTGTAAGTATTTAGGAATGAGAATTTTTTAGGAGATAATGCATTGTGGTCTTGGGATAATGGTTGGGTTTAAAATGGATTGTTTTAGGCGATATTGGTAATTAAAAGTCAGTTTTCTTGGGGGCAAGCAAAGGCTAAGTGTGGGGTATTTTGATATGTATATATATATATATATATATATATATATATATATATATATATATATATCATATCTTAATATTTTAGCCTTAATTATTGTTATTTAGAACTAAAAGGTACTTATCATGGTTAAATTTATGTTTTACAGATATAATTGTTGCTAGAGCGGAAAAGAAATAAGTGGAGCGGAAATTGGGCTTGGAATGCAAAAAGGACCAAGATGGCTGAAGGCAACCCACTACGCCCAATGTAGTGGGTCTTACACCCATCGTAGATACCAGTATGCCCAAAGTACTGGGCTTGGCTCCGAAACAAGATCACGATGAGTTTATTATTACGCCCCGCGTACACCAACTTACGCCCAATGTATGTAAGTCGGTTCCAACTCTTATAAAAAGTGATTTTCGGCCAACCAAAAGTGGGAACTCGAATACCATCGATCCTTAGTCGACAAGTAACTTATATTCTACCGTTTTGAGGGTCTAGAAAGCGGCCGAAAGGCCATTTAGCTAATAGGAGCGAAGATCTTAGGGATTGGAGAGCAGATTCATGTCAGTAATCATGTTGTTTGTTATCGTGATCATGTTAGCATTCCATTATGATGCCATTATGTTTTTACTTTCTGATTTAGGTGTTAAACCTTCTACTTTATGTTTATGATTGAATGAATCTTTGAATTATTGGTTATGGAGCCATTCATGGAGCGGTCAATTAAATGAATGACTCAATTGAAGGGTAAATCGATTTCACAAGCCCACTTCATCAAGGACATACTTGAAACAAAATCAGTTGAAAGCTTAATACGAACCTGTCGATTTTAGGAGTTCACTTCATTTGTTTTCTGTCAATTCCTTAGAGCTACGACTAGAGGAGGCGCTATAGGGTTGGCATCAATAGGAGGAGTCGTCGGAGATGGAGAAGGTATATCTAAAATGTCATTGACTTCATCCTATCGATTTTTGTTGAGTGAACGAGAAACGAGATTAGGCAAATTAGGGGTCAACCGATGGAGACGGAGAAAGTCATCTGGCTTTCTAATGATAATGGACTCATCAATTCGATTTAAGAAGCTTATCTTTGAGGCATGATTATTCAAGGGTAAATAGCATAAAAGACACTCAGTTTACACCAAAATTCTAATTTGACACTGTGTTTTTCTTTTGTTTCAAATTAGACACTGTGTTTTCCAATTTGTTACAGTTCTGACCACCTGACCGGTCAACCAGGTTACATGCTGATGTGGCAGTTTTGATGACGTGGCATGCTGACATGACATGCTGACGTGTCAAAATTGATTTTTTTTCTACAGAAAACACTAAGTTTTCACTATTTTCGATTTTGACACTAAGTTAAATTTTTTCTTTCAATTTTAACACTACGTTTTTTTGTTATAAATCGAACATCATTTTTTCCAATTTTGTTCAATGTTGACAATTTTCTATTTGAAACCGTATAAATATTTTTTTAATACATTTAAACTGTATAAATATGTTTTTTCAATTAAAAACCATAGTTTTTTTTTTTTATAAATACAAGGGTTTTTTTTAAAAATTTTTTTTTTTAAAATTCTTACATTCAAACCATAATTTTATGTATAAATATGTATTAGTTATATAAAAACTGTATTTTATATTAAATACGAACCTTTAAAATGAGTTTGGAGGTTTGGAGGCATGTAGTCGATCAAAACTCGGATATCAAGTTTGCAACCCATGAAATTTTTACATTTTATTAGAAGCTTACGGTTAGTTTGATTCTCATGATATAACTAATGCATATTTATACATTATGTTTTAAATGTAAATAAAAAAACTTTTTATTTAAATAGAAATCTGGTTTTTAAATGAAAAAAATATATTTATACGGTTTAAGTGTATTGAAAAAATATTTATACGGTTTCTAATGAAAAACTGTCAACATTAAACAAATTGAAAAAAATGATGTTCGATTTGGAACAAAAAACATAATATCAAAATTGAAAGAAAAAATTAAACTTAATGTCAAAATCGAAAAAAATGTGAAAACTTAGTGTTTTTTGTGGAAAAAAATTCAATTTTGACACGTCAGCATGTCATGTCAGCATGTCACGTCATCAAAATTGACATGTCATCATGCCATGTCAGCATGTAACTGAGTTGACCGGTCAAGTGGTCAGAATTGTAACAAATTGGAAAACACAGTGTCAAATTTAAGAAAAAAAAAACACAGTATCAAATTAGAATTTTTGTGTAAACTGAGTAAGAAAATAATATTATAACTTAAGATTGATTGTGAGTGATTTTTAATAATGTTGGACGAATGTCCATGACCCTTCATTGATGCAATACACCAATAACAGGAACTCAAACATTCTCTTTCATTCTTACAGTTTGAGAGACTATAATATGACTGATCTGTATCACTGTTGGCTTTAATAAAACATTGAACTCAAACATTCTCACACACTTGTCATTATTTATCATACTAGATGTTATTATTATTTTTACAGAGTAACAAATATATATCATACTAGAGTACGCTAATTTTTGGAGATTGGATAGTCATGTGCACACAATTTTCTAGTTCCTTTAATTTATTTATGTTTTGAGCATCATCATTGATGACTTTAATATTTTAGCAAGCCCAAAGACGTCTACGATATTCTCCAAGTGCTAGTAATGGGAAGATATTCCTGTATAGTGGATAATGCAGCATGCAATTCTTCATGGAGACTCCAGTGAACTCCTACCAAATCATGTCAATGTTTAATAGCCACGATCACTTCACCAATTGTTGCAATAAAGATTAAAAGTTACCTGCTGAGGAAAATCTCCATTGTCCATTTGTGCATTGATCAACAGTTTTGCTGCTTTATGTAACGGTGTTAAGTCTCGTTCAACCTAGTGATCATTTGGCACAAATGAAAGCTTTTAGACATTGAAAAGGAGTAATAACTTTTGCTAGAATATAAGGTCAAGTGATAACAAGAAGAAATAACTTGTCCAGCTGACATGAGACCTAGCATGGCCCATGAAGTTTGAACTAGGTTTGTCCGATTCCCAAACAATGGTGTGTATACTTCTCTAGTACAAGACTTGTAGCTTTCTCCCCATCCACCCTCTTCATTTCGTGTCGAAAGCAAAAACTTGACTCCTTTACGAACTGCTTCACAGTTGTCATATGTCTTTCCAGCGGCTTCTAAGCCTCTTAGAACAAAGCACGTGCCATATAGAAAACATATCCCCCAGTAGCCATACCTATATATCAGGTTTCGTGAATTTTTATATCAACTTATTCGTAGTTAATGTTGGTTTTCAAGAATTAATGATAGAGGTGAATATATCGCTTACCATGAACCATCAGGGCGTTGTCTTTTCTCAAGAAAACGCACTGCTTTTGACACAGCGTTTTCTATTTCTTTCTCCCTATGTTTTGGATGCAAACGTTTGAATGCTACCAGAGCTTGAATGATCGATGCTGTATTTTCGAGATGCCTAATTGGATCATCCAAAATAAGAAATTATTTAATTAATGTTCGCATTTCATAATTCCATAAAAGTCAAGGGTTCGTAAGACTTTACTCTCTTTCAACAACAATATCCGCAAACATCTCTGAAGGGTTCAACATCTGTGATTAGGAAAACGTTAGAATTTCTCTTAGCTTGTTTGTAAAGTTCAGAAAGAAACTAATGACATTTCATTTCTAAATAAAAAGTCAATATATAGTTTCATTTACGTAATGTACCTCTAAATATGGTTGTGGGACTGGTTGCTCCCAGATAGCAAAACCTCCACTGGTAGGAGATTGTACAAAAAGGATGAAATTAACAGCATCGTATAATCGCTCAATGTTACCATCTTCTTCGCCTGAAATTTCAACTGGCATTTGGGATAGTAACAGAAGACACTGCATGGATGATTTATATATACACTATATGAGAACAAATTATTTTTGCAAAGGTTTAGAAAATAATAATATAAAAGATGAGATCATGGTATTACTTTCAGTGCTTCGGACGTGCAATCTGAGACTGCCCATCCATCATCTTGGGCGAATGTCCATGACCCTTTAGTAATCTGCCGGCAATTTTTAGGAAAATCTCCAGTTGGATTATTTTTGACTTGAGATTCCTTGATAAAGAAATGGGCCTTTTTAAGAGATTCCCCATACTCTTCGATCATATTACTAGCAATTATTGCCTGAGTTGAAAGTGCGCAATTCCATAATTGACCACCACTCGGCATCACCTTCATTCCATCTTCTGCTAGCCATAAGTAATCAGGCAATCTAGCAAGGTGGTGCTTGAACTCATCGCCACATGGGTTCTCTGCCCACCAAACCATCATTTGCAAGGACTGCATCCAAAACCAAAGCGTATGACAAAGTTTGTTAATCCGTTTAAATTAAAACTAACATTGATTATATTTCAATAAGCTTTTTTATTATAAATTTTAGTATTTTTTATCTTTATAGAAACTACATAGCGAATATATTTTGTTAAAATCATAATAAAGATTTTTTCTTTTCCTTTTAAGTATTTGTTATAAAACATAAATATTAATCAAATAAATAAATACATGGACCCACTTAGTAAGAGTTTATGAAAGGAAAATCTCCGATAAAGTTTCAATATTTTTGGTTAGTTTACGGTTTAATCATAATATTTATTTTTTGAAAAGAAAAGTCCTGATTATCTAACTTTATACAAAAATCTGTCATTTTCTGTTAAAAAAAATAAAAGTTGTTTCGTTAATTTGGGCAAAATATAAAATAATTGAGACTTTTCTATTTAAAAAATAAAAGTTAGGATTTTACCATAAATTGACCAAAAATATTGAAATTTTATCAGCGATTTCCGTTTATCAAATGCATATGAGGTCAAAGTACTGGACTTAAACTCTTGAGTTCGAGTGAATAATAACCAAGGCGACTTTACATTGACAACTTACCTTTTCAATAGATCCCGTGGTTATGTATCTACTTTCTTCAGCGCTATAACGAATCAACTCAATCGTTCTTTTTAAAGCAATTTCTCGTAGTCTTTTGAAAGGCCAATATTTAGAAATCGGTTCGCCAAAATACTGAAGAAAATCCCACAGTAGATCTTGGACTGTAGAATGAGGGTAAAGGAGATCTTCCTGTATTCCATCAAGCTCTAGAATTATGTGATGAGCTAAATGGAAATCATTGGCTATGACAACCAAAAACCATGATCTCATTGATTAACCCCTTTTCTCTATATACATGCTTAAAAAGTTTATAGTTTACTAACCTTGCAACATATATGGCGTTGTTTATTCCAATTTATCTCGTCATATGGGATAGAATATATCTCTTGTCGAAGCTGGAGAACAAATTCAGTGATGGGGCCATGAAACTTTTTCCCATACAAGTAAGACATGGGCATATATGTTGTTCGGCAATAGCACCACATTTTCGCTACACCATACGTAAGAACTTTGGTGAGATCATCAACTAAAAAAAATCATAATTTTCAGAACTTATTTCATGGAACCGTTGTTTTGTTTCTTGTTCCTAAAAGATGGAAGTTTATGTACCTGGATGAAAAGGAAACGTTTCAGGGAAAATCCAAAATTCTGGGGGTAAGGGGTTGCAACCCTCCCATTCATACACTCCGAGCACCTAATAAGAACATGTTAATTAAATAAGAAAATTGTGTGTGTGTCTATATATATATATATATATATATATATATATATATATATATATATATATATATATATATATATATATATATATATATATATATATATATATATATATAGGGAAAAGTGAATATACCCTTAAAGGTATATAAGCTTAGGTACCCAAATTCACTATACTACGTCGTTTTGTATCATATAATACGTTCTAATTATCCAATATTCTTATAATTTAATTTCTAACTTAATTTACTTCCAAGATTTTTATAATTTACACATTTATCTTCCTCTTACATAATTTCCATTTTCAGCTACAATATATATAGCCTAGTAGGTGTTCGGCAAAAAGATGTGATTTAAGAGAATGATAATAGTGAAATGTCGAGTATCTTAAAAGAAAATCAAGTTAGGGTTGTAGTTTAACAATATTATAATGAATATATCAAACAAAACGACTTATTATGGTGCGTTTGGGTACCTAAGCTTATATACCCTTAAGGGTATATTCACTTTTCCCATATATATATATATATATATATATATATATATATATATATATATATATATATATATATATATATATGTATATTACTATTCTAATAAATGAATAAGTTTATTCTCCTTTTGACAAGTCTAATCTAATAAATGAAAATCTTTTTGCCACATGTCACACTTTTAATGATTTGGCCACATGTCATTTTGTGGATATTCTTACTTAAATTTATTCCACATGGCATTTTGTGGTTTTTTCCATTTTATTAAATTCCACATAATATTTAAATATAATAATTGTCATAAATGTAATAATAAATCCTTATCAATATCATTAATTGATATTTCTTCTAATTTCAAAATTTCTAAATTAGGGCTCATTAGTTTCCTATGTTTATTTATCTAAATTATTAGTTTAAATCTAAAAAAAACACATTAATTTTAATAATTCAATATTTTTCTAATTTTTGTTATAAATTCAAATTTCTCAAAATGTTAAGAATTTTATATTTAATTTTCTTTTAAATGAACCCATGTAATAAATGAGTTTTCCAACTAGTATCATAATATTAGAAAATGTTCATTAATATTATATGTCACTTGTCAACCTATTAATTCTCGATTTTAAATTTTAACTTTTAAATTTCCTACTCTACTTACATTAAAATAATAATTGATAATTGATTTTTTATTTCAAATTTCAAATTTTAAATTTCACACTCTAATTACATTAAATTAATAACATTAGAATGAAAAATAAAATAAAATTAATATATATTATATGGTGATATAATTTCATGTATTTATTTAAATCAACAATTATAATTTTCTATACTAAAAATATCTCTTAATTAATAATTTATTTGAAATAATTGATTAATAATTTTAAGTTTTTATTATGAAAATTTAATTATTTTTATAACCGTGGTTCTCACGTGTTATAAAATTATATATATATATATATATATATATATATATATATATATATATATATAGGGGATAGTTCAAATAAAAACAGTAAATAGTGTGAGAACGTAAAAACACTTTTTTATGTTATTATTCTGCAATAAATTTTGTATCGACACATTTATGTCATTATTCAGTAAAGAATAAATGAATAGTCAAATGTTAAAATTAAAATTAGAATTTACTACAAAAATGCTCATACATAAGTTTATAATAGAATAATAACATTATAATGAATATATGACTAGTTGAAAGTTAATATTTATATTAGAATTACTTCAACAATACACATATACAAAATTTATTACAGAATAATAACATAAAAGTAGTATTTTTATGTTCTCACACTATTTATTGATTTTAGTTGAACTTACTTCTATATATATATATATATATATATATATATATATATATATATATATATATATACACACACACATATATCACCAAGGGGTTTTTGCAAAAAACTCGTAAAGTTAAGTTTCTTTCATGCGTTTTTTCTATATTGTAAGGAACAAAAGGATTAGACATGCAAATGAAAGAACGATAAAATTAAAAAATTGAGATACGAGAAAGCTAAAACATTACAGAAAGATAAAGTTTGCCCCAAGAAGGAATACAGGTTGCACCCCCATGGTCAAGTATCCACTTCCTGCCTCGGCTTACTGCATAATTTCCGTCATCAGGTCCTTCTCCTAATAGTCGTAGAGCTACATAGTTCAATGCAGATCCCATCATGGTGCTGTGTCCCTCGATGTGAAATCCCCATCCTCCATCTTTATTCTGACAACATTAACCAGACATTATTACCGTACTAGTTTGGTCCTAAAAAATTACTGATATTTGTTGAATCATAACAAGTGAAATATTAACGAATAATATATGTACTAAACTAAAAAAGCTTAAGAAATAATGGAAATATATAATGGTATTAATGTCCAATCTAGCAAACAAAGGAAAGTAACACTTTAACCAAGACGAGTGTTATTTTTTAATTAAGTACTCTAATATAAGCATCATGGTAACTCCTGGTAGAGTTATTGGTTCATATGATAGGCTTGTTGATAAAGTTCAATAGTTAATGGTTTTGGTGATGCCCTCGGTGATACTTTCTTGATGATGATGTGTTTTAGTTGTTCAACTCCTCGACAGATAGCTCTTATCAGCAGTTGTGGCCTTCATTAGCAGTTGGTCTCATTTAATTTGCATTTAGTGTTCCATTAAATGCTTAGTTGGTTAAAGAATAATGAGGGGGTATTTTGGTAAAAATATTATTTACGTTTAGAAGTGGCCTATTATTTTGGGACAAACCAAAAAGAAAAGTTAGAGTATAATTTTGGGACAGAGGGATTATCAAGTAGTGGCTTTTTTGACACCATCTTTTTCTTCTTCGAAGTTTTTTTGGCAATATTTCGTCTTCGTTAATTATGTAGTAAGTTTTTTTGGTAATATTAATGCTTAGTTCAATTGTGTTGTTTGTTGCAATCAGTGGACGAAAAGACGATTCCCTTCAATAACTTATTGTAATGTTCCAATAGTTACTTGCACTCATACCTTAGTCTCATCGTCCATAAAGTGATGCACCATAGACATCTAACCCACCTCAGTCCAATACTATAACCGATGCACCGTCGATGGATCCTTTGATGTTTTATTAGTTGCTAATGATTATTTTCATCACAGCCAAATGCCTTGTCGGTCTCCCTTCATATTGGTATGACATTGTCAAACAATTTAGGTATATCATCTTCCTTATGGATATGTTTTGCTATTTGTTGGAACTTCACTCTCAATTATGATTGTCATTGGTACATTTATGTTATTGGAAGGTGTTGGTTTTTTTAGTACACTCCTAGTAAATTGCTTGATGATGTTTACATTATTCCTTGCCTCTATTTGAATCTTTATTCTCTTAGTAAGTTATGTATGTAAACGTAAATATATTAGGAAAATATTATGTTGCACATAATTTCATTTGATTGATTAGTCATCGTCGCTAATCATTTTAGGCCCTGTAATTAATTAAGGCATTAGTTTGGTCATGTAATTGTATTTCCTTTTTTACCCTTGTATCTTTGTCTTACATATTCTGTCAATAAACATAGAGCAATATATGTTGGGTTTTATTCAATATTCTTCTTCAATCTCTATTCTTCTCCTTTCTGCATCACACTTATATTCATCCTTTTTCTTGCATAGTCTTTTATGGTATCAGAGCACAACCATGGACTTTGAATCTTCCCTGACTACCGATTATGGTTCATCCTCGATGACTAAATCAAATACTCTCCCAATCTTCTTTAACCCTAACGCTATCATGGCTCATGCTTATCTTACCAAAGACAACTATGTAAGCTGGAGTACTCTCTTCAAAACTCTTCTTCGTGCTCACCAACTTTTGTTTGTAATTGATTCGACTCCGCCTCCTAAAACCCTTGCTAAATAATCTAAATCCGGAAATGTGGCAGAAGGCTACATATTTGATTTGTTGTTGGATAAAAGGAATCGGTACCCCAACAATTCAACCTTACTTGAACTCTTGTGACATAGCCCCGACAACTTGGAATGTCTTGGCTAAACGATTTGGCTCCACATCCACAATTCAAATTGAAACCTACAAGATCGTCTTCACAATCTCAAGAATCCAACGGACCTCTCCGTATCAAATATCTTCTCCAAGCCAAAACCATATTAGACTCTCTCACTACAGCAAGAAAACCAATTGAAGACTCATAACTTATTCACTATATTCTTGGTGGACTTGGTGCCAAATTTAAAGAATTTCTCACCTCGATGGCTTCATGTCATGTTAGACAATCCCTTAATCTTAATGAATTGACAGAGTTACTTCTTAAAGAAGAGATGTTACAACAAAAGTTTTTTCTTCCAATTGAGCAATCTACAGCCCTAGCTGCCACCAAAACCTGCCTCTCTCAGCCTAACCCATCTCCTCGCTCCAACAATAACAACAACAATGGAACTAAGGGTGGAAGAGGTCATGGTTATAATAACACAGATAGAGGTGGAAATCAAGGCAGACGCAATTGGAGCAATCAACAGTGGAGCAATAATTACAGTCAGAATAACAGAGGTGGTTGTGGCAATATTCGTCCAAGAGGTTTATCTAGAGGAGGAAATTCCTATGGCAGGGGAATTCTACCTCACCCTCCCATATAGGTCAGTTTTTTGGCCCCAATACTACATGTTAACTATGTTGTCAATATGGACATGATGTTAGAGTGTGTGCACAATGTAATAATGCATCTTATTTCTCACAGTTTGAACCATATGTCTTGGACTATGGTGCAACAAACCACATGACATTAGACCCCTCCAACCTAACAGAGTATTCATCATATACAGGTAAAAATTCAGTGATCTTTGGTAATGGTACAAGCTTGCCTATTTCTCGAGTTGGAAAATTTTCTATTCATCATAAAAATCGATCTTTCCAAATGAACAATGTTCTATGTATTCCTAACTTGCACAAACTACTATTATCCATTCTCTAATTCTGTAAGGATAATAATTGTTTCTTTGAACTCGACTCCTGTGGTTGTTGTGTTAAGGACATTCAGATGTGGGATATTCTTCTTTCTGGTAGTAGCTATGGAGGTCTTTATCAACTGTCATTTAATCCAAACACATCTCACAGACCGGTTTCTCTCTTAGGCGAACGATCAACCCCTGATACTTTGCATGATCGCTTAGGTCATCCTTCTCCTAATATTCTTAGAGCTCTTTGTAGCAAGTTTAAGTTACCAATAAATGGCATATTTTCAGAGAAACAGTGTTGCCATGTATGACCTATGGGCAAATCATCCCAATTAGCATTTTTTCCTAGAAATTTTAATGTTTTACATCCTCTTGACATGCTTCATATTGATGTTTGGGGCACTTCCCTGGTTTATTCCATGAATGGTCATCGTTTCTATTTATCTATAGTTGATGATTACTCTCGTTATGTATGGCTTTTCCCATTATTTCACAAGTCTGATGTTACCAATGTTTTTGCCACATTCAAAACTCAAATTGAAAATCAATTATCTCGGAAAATTTTAGCGGTTCATTTTGTTAAAACGCTTAAAACTGATGGTGGTGGTGAATTCACTAGTCGTCTTTTTACCAAAATTTTGTCCAAATGTGGAATTACAAGCTCACTTGTCCTCACACACCGCAACAAAACGGTGTTGTAGAACGAAAACATAGACAGATCGTTCAAATGGATCTATGTCTTATGAAAAAAATCAAATACACCCTTTAAGTTTTGGCTCGAAGCTTTTAACACTGTTGTGTACCTCATAAACAGACTGCCGATGCGTTAACTCACTTATTTTTCTCCCTATCAAAAACTTCTATTAAGTGACCCTGACTATAGTTTTCTTAAAGTTTTTGGTTGTTCTTACTTCCCTTACATTCAATAATACAATTCTCACAAGCTTATGCCAAAATCTGTTCACTGTATTTTTCTTGGTTATGATAATGCACGTAAAGGTTATTAATGTTTGGATTTAAAGAATGGTCGAGCTTACATATCTCGACATGTTGTTTTTGATGAATTAGATTTTCCCTTGAAGAATAATGTTACAAGTTCAGGTTCTTCACTTGGGCAATCACCAGTAAAAATTGATGAGCATGCCGTAAACCAAAATTTTGGAGAGGTCCACGTGCAACCAAACGTTACCATAAATTCTAGAAAGGTACAAGGATCAACTGTAGGGTAGCAACCAAACACACCCAACCCAATGACAACATATACTCCACAAACACCTATGAGGCCCATCAAAAACCGATTGCATCATCAACCTCCATTGGTAGCATCAAATGATCAGACTATCTTCTCTCCAGGTGAAGTTTCACCAAAAATAACAGATTCTTCTCTAGCCACCCTTGTGGTTTTTCCTTCTTCACCCACTACTCCTGATGCTTCTTCACCCGATACCCAAGTGCTTTCAGAATCTATCACTCCATCTCCTGAAAGTCCTGATGATTTAAATCCAGTTCTCAAGGTTAAATCTATTGTTGATATCTATCGGCTAACAACACTACACTCTCTGCCTCATGGTCTGATGGCGAATAAATCTGATGACTTGTTTTATGAACCTCGAACTTTTAAACAAGCCTCAAAATTCCCTTATTAGCAAAGTGCAATGTAAGAATAAATTACTTACACAAAAACAAGGTATGACACTTAGTTCCACATCAACAAAAAATGAATGTTGTTGGATGTAGATGGATATATAAAGTCAAGTGCAAATCAGATGGGTCTCTCGAGCGCTACAAAGCTAGATTGGTGGCCCAAGGGTTCAACCAGCAGGAAGGTCTTGATTACGCATAGACATTCAGCCCGATGGTGAAACCATAAAATATTCATACTTTTCTTTCATTAGCTCATGCTCAAAGGTGGGATATCAAACAATTGGATGTCAAAAACGCCTTTCTTAATGGCATACTTCATGAAGATGTTTATATTAAGCAACCACCAAGTTTCGTCTCCAACTCCTTTCCAAATCATGTGTGCAAACTAGAATGCGCACTCTATGGTCTCAAACAAAGTCCTCGGGCATGGTTTTAACGCCTTCATGACTTTCTTTTATGTTTGGGTTTCTTTAACAACCAATATGATTCATCTCTTTTCATTAGACACACTAAAGAGGCTACTACCGTTCTTTTAGTCTATGTGGATGACATAGTTATCATGGGATCATCTCCTTTAGTTGTGACCACCGTGATTGATGTATTATGTGAGACTTTTGACAGTCTTCCTCTTGGTGGCTTGCACTACTTCCTTGGTATAGAGGCTACTCGTAATGCTCATACTCTACAGCTATGACAAACTAGATATGCTCTAGATCTTTTGGAAAGGTTCAACATGACTTGTTGCAAACCAGCCACCACTCCTAGTGCTCCTAATTCTTGGCTCTCATTACACGAGGGCGCTCTTCTTTTAGATGCTACCGAGTATCGTAGCATGGTTTGTGGACTACAATATCTCACACTTACCAAACCAGACATCGCATTTTCAGTTAATCAAGTATGTCGGTTCATGCACCAACCTCGCACCTCTCATTTGAAGGCTGTTAAATGCATACTAAGGTTCATTAAAGGGAAAAATTAAGAGGGGTTATCTTTCTACCATTCCGATATGTTTGACTTTCGAGCTTACTAAGATTTTGATTGGGATGGGGACCCTAATGATCGTAGGTCCACCACAGGTGCTTGTATTTATATTGGTCCGAATCTTGTGTCTTGGACGGCCAAGAAACAATCAACAGTTTCACGATCAAGGAGTGAAGCAGAATACCGTGCACTTGCAACCATTATCGCAGAACTACGATGGTTTCCGTACTTGTTTCGTGAGTTGAATATCATTCTTCGTCCTCTGTCTCTCTTTTGTGACAATCTATCGGCATTACAGATGACACATAATCCCATCTTCCATGCCCGCACCCGCCATATTGAGATAGACTATCATTTCATACGGGAATTGGTTACTCGCAGATTTTTATTTCTACACTACATTTCAACGGATGATCAGTTAGCGGATTTGTTCACAAAGGGACTGCCTAAAGCTAGGTTCAATGCCTTATCTGTCAAGTTGCGTCTTCCTTATTGCGTCTTACTTGAGGGGGTGTAAACATAAATATATTAGGAATATATTACGTTGCACATAATTTCATTTGATTGATTAGGCCTCGTCACAAATCATTTTAGGCCCTGTAATTAAGGCATAAGTTTAGTCATGTAATTGTATTTCCTTTTTTACCCTTGTATCTTTGTCTTATATATTCTATCAATAAACACAGAGCAACATACGCTGGGTTTTTTTCAATCTTCTTCTTCAATCTTTAGTCTTCTCGTTTCGGTATCACACTTATCTTCATCCTTCTTCTTGCATAGTCTTTTAATGTAAACTTGATTACTTAGTTTGTGTGTTTGGTATTTTTTTATCTAAGACCTCGAAAGATGATTGAGATATGCCATAGACAAGGCAAAATCTATCTTGTTGATGAGTTTAAGGCATCAAATGTCGTGTGGATGTCTTTTTTTTCGGTTAAGTCATTCGTGTTCTAGTTTTTATCTATGACACTCTTTTTTAGGTATTGTTTCAACATCAAGTTTAAAGTTATGTGCTCCATCAGGTTTCTTAGTAAATTTAAACAATCATGACATATCTCAATATAGTGGTTGGAAACCTGCAAGAGTTTTGGATTTAGTTTTAATATTCTTTTGCTCATTTTTGATGATCTTATTCATTCTAATGTACGAGGAGCTTCCCCTTTTTCCTCAAAAGGTGCATTCAAATACTATGTTTTCTTAGTGATGACTTCACATGTGACACTTGTGGTCTATCTCATGAAAAAAATTATGATTATTTTCCACTTTTAGTAAACTTATGGCTCTTATAAAATCTCAACATCCAACAGTATTAATATATTTCATATGTGACGTAAGCGGGAATATATAATGATTTTTCATCATTTATTGTCTATATTGATGCATAAACCAAACTTCTTGTATCAGTATTCAATACTCCAAAAAGATGTATTGTTGAAAGAACACATCAACATCTAGTTGAAACAACTCATTGTATTTTCCGACTAGAGAATGTTTGAACTTGTTGTAATTTTAGTTTCTTGCTAGGATGGTTTCTGTTGGTAATTTTAGTGTCATCAGTCATTTTGTGTAATTGGAACTAACATGTGAGCTAAGGGGCTTATTATTTGTATTCTATATTATATGTTCGGGGAATACATAGTACATGCATGTATAAGATTGAATTATAAGCTAGTACGACAGAATGACGAGGGTCACACTCCCTTACAGGGTCCTAGGGGTAGCACCCCTAGCTGTGTAACACCCGATACTTGCAGGTAAATTTCTTTCTATATTATTTAAGTATAAGTATTGAGTTTTGATTTACACAGGGCGTAGATAGCCTTCAATGCGTTGAATAGAAGGAAACTTAGAGATGGGTCTTTAATGATCTACGCAGGGCGTAAATATTAAGTACGTAGGTCGTACATGGCCAGAGTCCAAACCCTAATATTTAAGGACCTTAACCCTCATAAAACCCTTCCATTCTTAGCCTCCATTTCACCAAACGTCTCCCTTGAAAACCTCACCCCATTTTTGGTGCATTGTGAGCTTAAAGAGTGTTAGTTGGGTGCTTTTAAAGAATGAAGAAGGTGGTGGAGTTGCTTGGAAGCTTAAAGCAACCTTGGATCTGGAAGTTCTTCCCCCTCATTCATCTATAGAAGGTATAAAGTTTGTACCTTTATGCTTCCATTGTTAGATCTAGTTTAGATGTTGAAGTTATGCCATGTCCCATTATTTTGGTCCATTTGAGTATGAACGACTCTAAACATTGTTGAGTGCTTATCCAAAATTATTTAAGGGTATTAAGTCACAAAAATGGTGTCTTGGCCATATCCAACCATCCATGCAAGAGTTTGAGATCCTTAGAAGTTATTATAAGTTTAGGGCTTGTTCTTGAGCCTTCATAAGCCATGCAAGTGCATAATGTTTGGAAATTTATCACTTAGGACACTTATTTAGACCATATCTGAGAGTTAGATGTGATGAATTTTTGTATTAAGCCCTTAATGGGATGTTTGGCTTCAGCGTGACTACGCATGGCGTACAATTGGGTAAGCAGGGCGTAGCTCTATGTTGTCCTATAAAAGCCAAGCAATGCTCTACATAAGGCATAGAGCTGGTATGCAGGGCGTACTCGGTCTGAAGGTAGACCTTTGACATTTGACCGTTAAATGTTGACTTTGACCAAATTTGACTTTAGGTCATTTGGGGTAATTTGAATAGTAGATTGAGACCGAGTCCTTGTTTATTGTATAGGTGACCAGTAGAGAGAGTGTTTGGGGCAGTGATCAGTTCATCTATCTTTCAGACTGTGGGGTGAGTTTTTGTCACTGTAATTATGGATTGAAGGCACCAATTCCAGCCCATTAGGTTATGTTTCCTAGTATATATTATTATGATATGCTGGTTATATATTATACGGGTAGATTTGTATGATTATATGTATTCATTGGTGATATGTTAGACTGGTAGATGTGTATAATTACCTATACTTGTTGGCTATTGGTTATAGTTATATTTGTCGACATGTTATTGTGTTTTGGGGTTGAGATGGTACATCTTTGTGTTGAATTCCAAGATACCTGGGAGGTCCAGTTGATACTGTAGGCCCAAAGGAGCGATCTACCTTATGTTGTAGTGTAACGCCCGTAGATCCGGGCTAGTCAAATTAGAGGCAATAGGGGTCAAAAACGCCTTTTCGACAAAAGATTATTTATAATATATAATCTTAACCAAGTTGTAGAGTATGTCACAAGGTTTCCGTACATATAAAGAACGCCGAAATCCGAGTTATAACGAAGAAGTTATGGCCCGTCGAAGTTTCGCGACAGAACCGTCACGATACCGGAAAGCGTAAATAGTGAATTTACGATAGAGCGAGATTTAGCATTAGCGATCTAAACGGAAGTCGCAGAATATGTTAAACTAAGAACATGGATAAAAAGAACGCCCAAATCTGACTTCGTATGAAGAAGTTATGAGGATTTAACGGACCAATCGTGTCCCGGCCCGTTAATAATATAAAATTTAAAATCGAGCTAAAATTAGCCGACGAAGTCTAAACGAAAGTTGTAGAGTACATTCCCACCTTCGCGTGGATATAAAGAACGTCGAAAACGGAGGTCGTACGCAAAAGTTAAGAATTTTTAAAGTTGGAAAGTAAACTTGCGAAACTGATGCATGAAAGGATGACGTGGCCGAACTCCCAGCCGTCGGATGAAATCGCTTCGGATGGTGACACCTGGTGCGAGGGTTACGCCCAGCGTAGCGAGGATACGCCTAGCGTCCGGAGAACGCCCCGCGTACTTCGGTTCTTATCCGTCCGATGGAGTGCAAGACAGCTGGTCCGAGGCTGGCAATCTTATCCGAGGAGTACGCCCAGCGTACCCTCGGTACGCCCAGCGTAATGTCCGAAGCCTGACCCTATAAATTGAGGTGCGAGGCTGCCATTTCTCTTCACCCCAAAACCTCTTCTTTCTCTCACTACTTTCTCTCTCTAGCACCTCTAAACATCCCTAAGCCCTAGATAAAACCCCTAGCACCCTAGGGAAGCCCCGAGGCTCCCGGAGTCCCGAGAAAAAGGAGTTTTTCGGTTTCGAAACGCTGCTCCAATTAAGTTCCGGTTTTCGATAAAATTCGCTGTAAGTGTGCTACGCTTACGCAATTTTTAATATAGCTTTCATATAATTATAGGAATGTTAATAGGTCCTTAAAATAATTATTTGGGCTATTAAAATGAGTTATATCAAGTATTATTAACACTTAATAATACTCGGACTAATTAATTTGTCGCGGTTATCGTTAAACTAAACCCTAGTGGTATCGATACTAGGTTTTATCGAAGGAATATCGTTTTGAGAGTATCGAAGTGTTGTCCGAGTGCTGAGTCACCACCTACTCCGGTAAGTGCATGGTCCCTTTCATCTTACACATAGATATGAAGTATTTTAATATAAATTACGTGATATGTGTGCATATTGTTTGAATACTTGTTGTGTATGCTGGATGAATGATTTATACATGTTTTAAATGATTTAAACTGTATATTTATTTTATATCTACAAATATGTTGGGATAAAACATGGGTAGATGAAATAGTTGGTGAGTGATGAAATAAAATAATGAGAGATAGGTGATGATAGGAAGGTGATGATAGATAGGTGATTATGAATCGGTGATGTAGGATACTACAACCTTGTCCGACAATTTGGAGATGTAGTCATCTACCAGAGTATAGATGGCGATCACGGACTATTATAGACAACCCCGTGGAAACACCAGCAGGCTAGTAACCTGTAGGTGATGAATTACGAGTTCAGGCGATGTTGTAACTACGTATTCATGCGATGATAGTCTAACCCTTATTATGAAGTACGAGTCCAGGCGATGTTGTGGCTACGTATTCATGTGATGATAGACTAACCCTTATCATGATTTACAAGTCCAGGCGATGTTGTGGCTGCGTAATCATGCGATGATACCCTAACTCTTGCTAGACACATATTGAGGGAGTAATCCCCGGATTAGTATTGTCTATGCAATGTAGGCGATGATCCTTAGGTAAAGTTCGTAGGAACAATCAAATAAGGAAATACGATGTAAGGAGATGAGAAGTAAATATGATATAGGAGATGACCCTTGAGATACTATCTTTAGGGAAGACTAAAAGAAGATAATGGGGATGGGTTATTGGGTTGATTGTTTGATTGTTTAAACATAATAACTATATTATTGTGGATTGAAAACCCTATGTACTCACCAGGTTTCCCAACCTGACCCACTCAGTTTATTTACATCACAGGTGACGATATGAAGTGACATTACACTGAGAGATTTAAAGAGATGTAGATCACTAGTGTAAATAATTGTAAGTTCTGTTTATGCTTATGTTTCTGTATTAACAATGACATCCCAAACGTTTTAAAATGAAATAAATACGTTTCTTCGAAAATGTTTTAATAACGTATTTATCGTGTTTTTCTGGGAACAAATTCCGCAACATTTTTATGAAAAGAAGTACTCTGATTTTTATAAAGCATAAACAAAATCGGTCTTTTCTGGCCGTGATTTTGGGGATGTCACAGTTGGTATCAGAGCATTAGTTTAAGCGAACTAGGAATATGGATTTATTTCTAGACTTAAACTTAGAATGCTAAGCGATGATTGTGAGGTGTGAGCACTAGCATATTTTAGGAATTATGCCTAAAATGCTTTTATGTGCTAAATACTTGTGCCTAATATGCTGTTCGTTGTTCGGATCTATGGTCTGTTGCCGACCGGATCTGGAAACCTTATGTGTTTAGGATTCTAAATGTACGACTACGATATTAGAACTAGCATGTAAACGTTTCGGAGTGATAAGGATGATTTAACCGTCAATCCTAAGTAAAGATCTAGATTCACCTTATTCGGTGTATAGATCAAGATGGCAAGAACCCGTAGCGGAAACGTGAATGCAAATGGGAACCGAAACCAACCCCCGGTGATTGAGCAAATACCGGTGATGGAAGCCGCTGCTGAGCCAGTCACAATGGCTGGAGTGCAAGCGATGATCCAAGCGATGTTGGATCGTCAAATGGAGGAAACCAGGCGTTTGCTCCAGCAAAATCGAGAGGAAGCGACCATTCAGATCGAACAGCCCGAGTTGAACGAAGGGCGGACTGAGGAGGGAAACTACAGTGGGACTGTTGGTCAAGCCAACCCACCAATAGTTAGGAAAAACCACCAGGATGGAGGAAATGATGGACGTGGATGCAAATACAAGGATTTCATGGCGTCTAAACCACCGAGTCTATCTGGAAGCCCGACGCCGGTGGAAGTCATAAACTGGATCTCCGAGATGGAGACGATGTTTGAGAGTTGTGAGTGTAGCAACAGGCAAAAGACCGCTCTCGCGGTTCCTCTGTTGAAATCTGGAGTACTAAGCTGGTGGAAGCTACTAGCTGATTCGATGCCCAAAGGAGAAGCGAGCAAGATGTCATGGGAGGATTTTCTGGTGCAGCTAAAAATGCAGTACTGCTCTGAACAGGATCTTCTGGAAATCAACAACGAGTTTCAGAATCTAAAGAAGGGAAAGATGAGTGTCATCGAGTATGCTGCAAGTTTTACGGAGAAAATGAAGCTTGTTCCTTATCTAGTTCCAACTGAACTCTCCAAGGTCAATAAGTTTGCCCATGGATTACCAGTAGACTTTGGTCCAATGGTCAAACAAGAAACAACTTTGAAAGCCGCCATCTGGGCAGCCAAGAATGTTGAGACCCAAATAAGAGAAAAGGGTATGGAGAAAGTTGAAGTTGGTGAGAATAGGAAGTTGGAAGGATCCTCAAGACCTGATAATAAGGGAAAGTTCTCGAAGTCTAACCTGGACGACCGAAGGAATGAAGCCAAGTGGTGTGAGAAGTGCAAGAAGAAGCACTTTGGAAGATGCGATGGTGAAGTGACGTGCTATAAGTGTGGTAGGACCGGTCACTATTCTAGAGATTGTACATTCGACAACAAGAAGTGCTACGAATGTGGAAATGATGGGCATATTTCAAAGAACTGCCCAAAGAAAAATAAAGCAGCAAGACCAAAAACGCCACCAAGGCCAAGGGCATTTCACATGATCCTCGACGAAGCAGAAAACTGTGCGAGGAATCAAGGATGAGGACTTTATATCCGAAGATCGGATTATGCCGTAGCCATAGTTTCGTATGATGTAGCCTAGTAGAGGCATAGTCTAAGGTGAACTTGAACACCTATGTAATCGTTTCAAGAAATAATATAAAACCTTTGTTTTGTTATCTGATGTGTTAAGTTGTTGTGTGATTTGCTGCATGGTGACTTGGGAAACTGCGAGACAATACTTGGGACGAGTATGAGTACGTGTGAATGGTAGTAGAGGCCTATACTACCGGAAGCACAGGACTCACACTTGGATCAGGGAAAGTCACAAGGTTACCAAGAAGCTAGTAATTGATTTCGTTTTATTCAAGTGTGTTGTTACCATCGTTTCGGTAATGACTAAGAAGATTGTTGATATTCCGACCCTTGTGGTCATATCGAATCGAGTCCGACTACGATGAGTATGTTGTGTGGTTCAGAGAACCAAGTTTGATGTAGCGTCCGACTTAAACCAAACGGTTGAAATCAAAGCGATCAATAGAAGTATCGCACTCGTTGTTAAAGAAGTTGGTAGCTAGAAATGCCTGATGTTAAAGTGTGATTATATCACATTAGAACATGAAGGAAGGCATAGTTTGTTTTAGAATTTAACTCTAAGAGACCTAAGTCTAAGTGTTGCAACATACGATGATAGGTCATTAGAATATGACACATCGATCCAAAGTAGTAATAAAAGAAATCATCTCAAGTTCGTATCCAGTAAGGATTGAGATTGTGACTTGAAGGTCATAATTGGGAATCTAGCCTATGGTAGAGAGCAGGTGCACGATCGAATACTCTTACAGTCAATGAGATTAAGAGATACACTTGAAGGAATGTAGAAGTTATAATTATTACCTAGGATGAAGAGATGATGCATGGAGTCATTATACGACCCTGTTTCGTTGATGATTCCGGGACGTAATCATCCTAAGGGGGAGATAATTGTAACGCCCGTAGATCCGGGCTAGTCAAATTAGAGGCAATAGGGGTCAAAAACGCCTTTTCGACAAAATATTATTTAGAATAAATAATCTTAACCAAGTTGTAGAGTATGTCACAAGGTTTCCGTACATATAAAGAACGCCGAAATCCGAGTTATAACGAAGAAGTTATGGCCCGTCGAAGTTTCGCGACAGAACCGGCACGATACCGGAAAGCGTAAATAGTGAATTTACGATAGAGCGAGATTTAGCATTAGCGATCTAAACGGAAGTCGTAGAATATGTTAAACTAAGAACATCGATAAAAAGAACGCCCAAATCTGACTTCGTATGAAGAAGTTATGAGGATTTAACGGACCAATCGTGTCCCGGCCTGTTAATAATATAAAATTTAAAATCGAGCCAAAATTAGCCGACGAAGTCTAAACGAAAGTTGTAGAGTACGTTCCCACCTTCGCGTGGATATAAAGAACGTCGAAAACAGAGGTCGTACGCGAAAGTTACGAATTTTTAAAGTTGGAAAGTAAACTTGCGAAACTGATGCATGAAAGGATGACGTGGCCGAACTCCCAGCCGTCGGATGAAATCGCTTCGGATGGTGACACCTGGTGCGAGGGTTACGCCCAGCGTAGCGAGGATACGCCTAGCGTCCGGAGAACGCCCCACGTCCAAGGCCAAGTACGGCTCGCGTACTTCGGTTCTTATCCGTCCAATGGAGTGCAAGACAGCTGGTCCGAGGCTGGCAATCTTATCCGAGGAGTACGCCCAGCGTAATGTCCGAAGCCTGACCCTGTAAATTGAGGTGCGAGGCTGCCATTTCTCTTCACCCCAAAACCTCTTCTTTCTCTCACTACTTTCTCTCTCTAGCACCTCTAAACATCCCTAAGCCCTAGATAAAACCCCTAGCACCCTAGTGAAGCCCCGAGGCTCCCGGAGTCCCGAGAAAAAGGTGTTTTTTGGTTTCGAAACGCTGCTCCAATTAAGTTCCGGTTTTCGATAAAATTCGTTGTAAGTGTGCTACGCTTACGCAATTTTTAATATAGCTTACATATAATTATAGGAATGTTAATAGGTACTTAAAATAATTATTTGGGCTATTAAAATGAGTTATATCGAGTATTATTAACACTTAATAATACTCGGACTAATTAATTTGTCGCGGTTATCGTTAAACTAAACCCTAGTGGTATCGATACTAGGTTTTATCGAAGGAATATCGTTTTGAGAGTATCGAAGCGTTGTCCGAGTGCTGAGTCACCACCTACTCCGGTGAGTGCATGGTCCCTTTCATCTTACACATAGATATGAAGTATTTTAATATAAATTACGTGATATGTGTGCATATTGTTTGAATACTTGTTGTGTATGCTGGATGAATGATTTATACATGTTTTAAATGATTTAAACTGTATATTTATTTTATATCTACAAATATGTTGGGATAAAACATGGGTAGATGAAATAGTTGGCGAGTGATGAAATAAAATAATGAGAGATAGGTGATGATAGGAAGGTGATGATAGATAGGTGATTATGAATCGGTGATGTAGGATACTACAACCTTGTCCGACAATTTGGAGATGTAGTCATCTACCAGAGTATAGATGGCGATCACGGACTATTATAGACAACCCCGTGGAAACACCAGCAGGCTAGTAACTTGTAGGTGATGAATTACGAGTTCAGGCGATGTTGTAACTACGTATTCATGCGATGATAGTCTAACCCTTATTATGAAGTACGAGTCCAGGCGATGTTGTGGCTACGTATTCATGCGATGATAGACTAACCCTTATCATGATTTACAAGTCCAGGCGATGTTGTGGCTGCGTAATCATGCGATGATACCCTAACTCTTGCTAGACACATATTGAGGGAGTAATCCCCGGATTAGTATTGTCTATGCAATGTAGGCGATGATCCTTAGGTAAAGTTCGTAGGAACAATCAAATAAGGAAATACGATGTAAGGAGATGAGAAGTAAATATGATATAGGAGATGACCCTTGAGATACTATCTTTAGGGAAGACTAAAAGAAGATAATGGGGATGGGTAATTGGGTTGATTGTTTGATTGTTTAAACATAATAACTATATTATTGTGGATTGAAAACCCTATGTACTCACCAGGTTTCCCAACCTGACCCACTCAGTTTATTTACATCACAGGTGACGATATGAAGTGACATTACACTGAGAGATTTAAAGAGATGTAGATCACTAGTGTAAATAATTGTAAGTTCTGTTTATGCTTATGTTTCTGTATTAACAATGACATCCCAAACGTTTTAAAATGAAATAAATACGTTTCTTCGAAAATGTTTTAATAACGTATTTATCGTGTTTTTCTGGGAACAAATTCCGCAACATTTTTATGAAAAGAAGTACTCTGATTTTTATAAAGCATAAACAAAATCGGTCTTTTCTGGCCGTGATTTTGGGGATGTCACAGTTGGTATCAGAGCATTAGTTTAAGCGAACTAGGAATATGGATTTATTTCTAGACTTAAACTTAGAATGCTAAGCGATGATTGTGAGGTGTGAGCACTAGCTTATTTTAGGAATTATGCCTAAAATGCTTTTATGTGCTAAATACTTGTGCCTAATATGCTGTTAGTTGTTCGGATCTATGGTCTGTTGCCGACCGGATCTGGAAACCTTATGTGTTTAGGATTCTAAACGTACGACTACGATATTAGAACTAGCATGTAAACGTTTCGGAGTGATAAGGATGATTTAACCGTCAATCCTAAGTAAAGATCTAGATTCAAGTAAAGATCTAGATTCACCTTATTCGGTGTATAGATCAAGATGGCAAGAACCCGTAGCGGAAACGTGAATGCAAATGGGAACCGAAACCAACCCCCAGTGATTGAGCAAATACCGGTGATGGAAGCCGCTGCTGAGCCAGTCATAATGGCTGGAGTGCAAGCGATGATCCAAGCGATGTTGGATCGTCAAATGGAGGAAACCAGGCGTTTGCTCCAGCAAAATCGAGAGGAAGCGACCATTCAGATCGAACAGCCCGAGTTGAACGAAGGGCGGACTGAGGAGGGAAACTACAGTGGGACTGTTGGTCAAGCCAACCCACCAATAGTTAGGCAAAACCACCAGGATGGAGGAAATGATGGACGTGGATGCAAATACAAGGATTTCATGGCATCTAAACCACCGAGTCTATCTGGAAGCCCGACGCCGGTGTAAGTCATAAACTGGATCTCCGAGATGGAGACGATGTTTGAGAGTTGTGAGTGTAGCAACAGGCAAAAGACCGCTCTCGCGGTTCCTCTGTTGAAATCTGGAGTACTAAGCTGGTGGAAGCTACTAGCTGATTCGATGCCCAAAGGAGAAGCGAGCAAGATGTCATGGGAGGATTTTCTGGTGCAGCTAAAAATGCAGTACTGCTCTGAACAGGATCTTCTAGAAATCAACAACGAGTTTCAGAATCTAAAGAAGGGAAAGATGAGTGTCATCGAGTATGCTGCAAGTTTTACGGAGAAAATGAAGCTTGTTCCTTATCTAGTTCCAACTGAACTCTCCAAGGTCAATAAGTTTGCCCATGGATTACCAGTAGACTTTGGTCCAATGGTCAAACAAGAAACAACTTTGAAAGCCGCCATCTGGGCAGCCAAGAATGTTGAGACCCAAATAAGAGAAAAGGGTATGGAGAAAGTTGAAGTTGGTGAGAATAGGAAGTTGGAAGGATCCTCAAGACCTGATAATAAGGGAAAGTTCTCGAAGTCTAACCTGGACGACCGAAGGAATGAAGCCAAGTGGTGTGAGAAGTGCAAGAAGAAGCACTTTGGAAGATGCGATGGTGAAGTGACGTGCTATAAGTGTGGTAGGACCGGTCACTATTCTAGAGATTGTACATTCGACAACAAGAAGTGCTACGAATGTGGAAATGATGGGCATATTTCAAAGAACTGCCCAAAGAAAAATAAAGCAGCAAGACCAAAAACGCCACCAAGGCCAAGGGCATTTCACATGATCCTCGACGAAGCAGAAAACTGTGCGAGGAATCAAGGATGAGGACTTTATATCCGAAGATCGGATTATGCCGTAGCCATAGTTTCGTATGATGTAGCCTAGTAGAGGCATAGTCTAAGGTGAACTTGAACACCTATGTAATCGTTTCAAGAAATAATATAAAACCTTTGTTTTGTTATCTGATGTGTTAAGTTGTTGTGTGATTTGCTGCATGGTGACTTGGGAAACTGCGAGACAATACTTGGGACGAGTATGAGTACGTGTGAATGGTAGTAGAGGCCTATACTACCGGAAGCACAGGACTCACACTTGGATCAGGGAAAGTCACAAGGTTACCAAGAAGCTAGTAATTGATTTCGTTTTATTCAAGTGTGTTGTTACCATCGTTTCGGTAATGACTAAGAAGATTGTTGATATTCCGACCCTTGTGGTCATATCGAATCGAGTCCGACTACGATGAGTATGTTGTGTGGTTCAGAGAACCAAGTTTGATGTAGCGTCCGACTTAAACCAAACGGTTGAAATCAAAGCGATCAATAGAAGTATCGCACTCGTTGTTAAAGAAGTTGGTAGCTAGAAATGCCTGATGTTAAAGTGTGATTATATCACATTAGAACATGAAGGAAGGCATAGTTTGTTTTAGAATTTAACTCTAAGAGACCTAAGTCTAAGTGTTGCAACATACGATGATAGGTCATTAGAATATGACACATCGATCCAAAGTAGTAATAAAAGAAATCATCTCAAGTTCGTATCCAGTAAGGATTGAGATTGTGACTTGAAGGTCATAATTGGGAATCTAGCCTATGGTAGAGAGCAGGTGCACGATCGAATACTCTTACAGTCAATGAGATTAAGAGATACACTTGAAGGAATGTAGAAGTTATAATTATTACCTAGGATGAAGAGATGACGCATGGAGTCATTATACGACCCTGTTTCGTTGATGATTCCGGGACGTAATCATCCTAAGGGGGAGATAATTGTAACGCCCGTAGATCCGGGCTAGTCAAATTAGAGGCAATAGGGGTCAAAAACGCCTTTTCGACAAAAGATTATTTAGAATAAATAATCTTAACCAAGTTGTAGAGTATGTCACAAGGTTTCCGTACATATAAAGAACGCCGAAATCCGAGTTATAACGAAGAAGTTATGGCCCGTCGAAGTTTCGCGATAGAACCGGCACGATACCGGAAAGCGTAAATAGTGAATTTACGATAGAGCGATATTTAGCATTAGCGATCTAAACGGAAGTCGTAGAATATGTTAAACTAAGAACATCGATAAAAAGAACGCCCAAATCTGACTTCGTATGAAGAAGTTATGAGGATTTAACGGACCAATCGTGTCCCGGCCCGTTAATAATATAAAATTTAAAATCGAGCCAAAATTAGCCGACGAAGTCTAAACGAAAGTTGTAGAGTACGTTCCCACCTTCGCGTGGATATAAAGAACGTCGAAAATAGAGGTCGTACGCGAAAGTTACGAATTTTTAAAGTTGGAAAGTAAACTTGCGAAACTGATGCATGAAAGGATGACGTGGCCGAACTCCCAGCCGTCGGATGAAATCGCTTCGGATGGTGACACCTGGTGCGAAGGTTACGCCCAGCGTAGCGAGGATACGCCTAGCGTCCGGAGAACGCCCCGCGTACTTCGGTTCTTATCCGTCCGATGGAGTGCAAGACAGCTGGTCCGAGGCTGGCAATCTTATCCGAGGAGTACGCCCAACGTACCCTCGGTACGCCCAGCGTAATGTCCGAAGCCTGACCCTATAAATTGAGGTGCGAGGCTGCCATTTCTCTTCACCCCAAAACCTCTTCTTTCTCTCACTACTTTCTCTCTCTTGCACCTCTAAACATCCCTAAGCCCTAGATAAAACCCCTAGCACCCTAGGGAAGCCCCGAGGCTTCCGGAATCCCGAGAAAAAGAAGTTTTTCGGTTTCGAAACGCTGCTCCAATTAAGTTCCGGTTTTCGATAAAATTCGCTGTAAGTGTGCTACGCTTACGCAATTTTTAATATAGCTTTCATATAATTATAGGAATGTTAATAGGTACTTAAAATAATTATTTGGGCTATTAAAATGAGTTATATCGAGTATTATTAACACTTAATAATACTCGGACTAATTAATTTGTCGCGGTTATCGTTAAACTAAATCCTAGTGGTATCGATACTAGGTTTTATCGAAGGAATATCGTTTTGAGAGTATCGAAGCGTTGTCCGAGTGCTGAGTCACCACCTACTCCGGTGAGTGCATGGTCCCTTTCATCTTACACATAGATATGAAGTATTTTAATATAAATTACGTGATATGTGTGCATATTGTTTGAATACTTGTTGTGTATGCTGGATGAATGATTTATACATGTTTTAAATGATTTAAACTGTATATTTATTTTATATCTACAAATATGTTGGGATAAAACATGGGTAGATGAAATAGTTGGCGAGTGATGAAATAAAATAATGAGAGATAGGTGATGATAGGAAGGTGATGATAGATAGGTGATTATGAATCGGTGATGTAGGATACTACAACCTTCTCCGACAATTTGGAGATGTAGTCATCTACCAGAGTATAGATGGCGATCACGGACTATTATAGACAACCCCGTGGAAACACCAGCAGGCTAGTAACCTGTAGGTGATGAATTACGAGTTCAGGCGATGTTGTAACTACGTATTCATGCGATGATAGTCTAACCCTTATTATGAAGTACGAGTCCAGGTGATGTTGTGGCTACGTATTCATGCGATGATAGACTAACCCTTATCATGATTTACAAGTCCAGGCGATGTTGTGGCTGCGTAATCATGCGATGATACCCTAACTCTTGCTAGACACATATTGAGGGAGTAATCCCCGGATTAGTATTGTCTATGCAATGTAGGCGATGATCCTTAGGTAAAGTTCATAGGAACAATCAAATAAGGAAATACGATGTAAGGATATGAGAAGTAAATATGATATAGGAGATGACCCTTGAGATACTATCTTTAGGGAAGACTAAAAGAAGATAATGGGGATGGGTAATTGGGTTGATTGTTTGATTGTTTAAACATAATAACTATATTATTGTGGGTTGAAAACCCTATGTACTCACCAGGTTTCCCAACCTGACCCACTCAGTTTATTTACATCACAGGTGACGATATGAAGTGACATTACACTGAGAGATTTAAAGAGATGTAGATCACTAGTGTAAATAATTGTAAGTTCTGTTTATGCTTATGTTTCTGTATTAACAATGACATCCCAAACGTTTTAAAATGAAATAAATACGTTTCTTCGAAAATGTTTTAATAACGTATTTATCGTGTTTTTCTGGGAACAAATTCCGCAACATTTTTATGAAAAGAAGTACTCTAATTTTTATAAAGCATAAACAAAATCGGTCTTTTCTGGCCGTGATTTTGGGGATGTCACATGTAGGCTCGGGTGCAATCCAGCTTGTAGCTGAAGGCTCAGTCGCGGTCCAACCTAGTACTGCAGGCCTGGTTGCATGCATTATATTATGTTGTTGTGTGTGGTACTTTGGGGGAACTTACTAAGAGTTGGATTATAGTTTGATTTTATGGTTTTAGGTACTTCAAAGGATAAGGACAAGGTAAAGGCGTGATTGTGCACATCACCCTGGATATTTATTTGACTTATGATTTTTGTTTATACTTATGGTTTTGGAAGTTATGTTTTGTGTGAATTATGGCTTTTGAGATGGTTTTAAAAATGAAATTTTTCACATGATTTTTGGGATGTTACAAGCAGGGTCCAAGGGGCAAAGCCCTTGGCGGTATGTTGAAGACATGATCATCACAGATAATTATTATGTTGGTATTAATTGCTTAATGCATGCTTTGACTATCAATATTCCATGAAAGACTTTGGGATGTATTACTTTCAGAAAATTGAGGTTTCCCCCTTCCATAAAGTTTATCACATGTGCTCTACTTCTTATCCTTTTATGAGAATATTTTTAATCGTTGTAATATTTTTTTCATGTCATCCTCCTCGGCTATGACACTTTATTTATTTTTTCTAGTTGGTGCCTGATTTTAACTGTTGTAAGACTTAAGGCGATGCGGTGGAAAAACTCCTATGAGGTGATGCCTACACACCTTAGTTCGAGATGTGTGCCACACTAGAAGGAGGTCAGGTGTGGTAGGGTGAGGCGGAAAGAGGTAGAGTAGGGTAATGAAAGGACTTTTATTTGTGAAAATAAAAAATGGAAATTTTCCGATATATACATCTTGAAGTATCCTTCATGCCTTCTTCGAACGGTAAAGATGAAGTGAAACATGGTTGTAGAAGATGTGTTGGGTCTTCTAAAGTCAGGAGAGATGAAATTTTGAAAGAAATGGCTAATAAAACGGAAATTTGAGTGATAAATATTGGTGATATTCCATACCTATCGATGGTGAAATGTCTAATTATCTTTGGGTGAATAAGAAATCAAAAGATGCTTTTAGGAAAATAGGAAAGTTGTGAAATATTATTGTAAGAGAAATCTCCTATAAATTTTCAGTATTTTGGGTCAGTTTACAATTTCATCCCAACATTTATTTTTTGAAAAGAAAAGTCTCAATTATTTTATATTTTTCCCAAATTAACGAAACAATCCTTATTTTTTTCAACAGAAAATAATAAAATGTCATATAAAGTTAGATAATCGAGACTTTTTTGTTCAAAAACAATGTAAGGAATAAACCGTAAACCTGCCCAAAATATTAGGACTTTATTAGAGATTTTACCCTTATTGTAACATGAAAAAAACACGAACTTAATTTATTATTTTAGAAATAATAAAATTCTTTGTGTAACATCCTGTTTATTAAATAGATAAATAGATAAAATTGATGAATGAATAGTAGCCCTAAAATCCATAATATTAAGTGGGGTGTTGGTTTTGTGGAGCCAAATGTTACAATTTGGATTATTCAGGGGCAAAAGTATAATCTCGTGATTTATGTTGTAAAGATTTTTAGAAGACAGGGGGTGTTTGGTACGTATTGGACTTATTATGAAATGATTTTTAGAACTGAGTGTTGTTGGGTAAATTACGGATTGGATTTGAAAGGGATTTCTGAAGCCAGGGTAGAAAGGGTAAATTAAGGACTTAGTTTGAAAGAAGAAGGAGAATGAAGGACTGGAAGTGTCATTATGGCGAAAGGTTTGAAATGGGACAGGAGTATATAACCGTCACCCATGCCCTCATAACCCTAACCCTAACTATTGTTACAACCGCCACCCTTATACCCCCTAACTTCCGGCCGCCACCTCCTAGCCTTGCCGGAACCGATGAACGCCGCTACTCCCATGGACCGGTCGAGCTGCAGTACCCTTCTCCGTCGACGACGCAATCACCGCTCCACCTTCTTCATATATCCGTCACGTCCGGCTGTCGTCGTCGCCGCCATGAGTCGGCTCAGTAACGATGGTGCTTTTCGGCTGCCGCCTGTCGTCTTGTGGGTTGCCGAGTTAGAGGTATTTTCTTGGCAAAGCTCGTGGTTTGTGATGTGGACGCACATATGTGTGGGTTTTCTATCGAGTGGAAGTTGTGAAGAACCACCATGGCGGCCAGCCATGGTGGCTTCCGCCGATGGCGCCGCTGTTGCCGCTAGTGCTGTTGTTCTTGTCGCCATACGCCACCAGGTAGGTGGTTGGATTCATCAATTGAGATATATGTGTGTGTGGTCGTTTGTGGCCGGAAACTGAAAAGATGACCTCTATGGCCGCCAGCCATAGTGGCCACTGCTTTTTGCCTCCACTAGCCACCGTGAGAAGTGGTTGTGTGTGTGAAATGATGCTTTGAGCGTGTCTATTTCAATAGAAGTGGTGCTTGGGTGTTTCTTGGCGGGATTTTACGAGAAAACCCACCACCACCACCGTAAGGTGGTGGCTGCCACCTTTATACCACCGCGGGCCACCACAAGGGTGGTTGTGCGTGGGTGTATGTGTGTGTTATATTGTGTCTGTGTGTTATATTAGATATTCTTGTACAGTTGTAATTAGTGGCCGGAATAATCAAGGAAATTCATAACCACCACCATTAGCCGCCATTGACCACCATTACCCGAGGTGGTAGAGGGTGGTGCCCAACTTAATTAATAACTAATTAATCTAAAAACATAACAAATGGATTAATCGGAACATGATTGGGTTGGAAACCCTAATTAGGGTTTAGAAAACCCTAATTTGGCTTGGGCCTTGAGTTGGGCCTTTCTATTGGACTTTGGTGATTGGGCTACTGATGGGCCATCCAGAACAAGCATATGGACTAGAATATTTAGATGGGCTTTAGGGTAAGGCCCATGTGAGGGGTTTGGGCCCAATTTGGAAAATTAGGCCATAGATGGACCATATTTGGGCCTTGATGATTATGAGATATTGGACCATCAGAATGCCAAGTATTAGACCAAGAATAGATGGTTGGGCCTTAGGGTAAGACCATGTAAAGGTTTGGGCCCAATTTGGAAAATTGGGCCATATGTTGGGCTTTGGTTTATTATTAGACTTTTGGGCCTTTAGATTGGGCCTTGGGCTTGAGTCAAGCTAAGGTGGGGGTAAAGTAGTCTTTTA
This sequence comes from Lactuca serriola, assembly GCF_051521515.1. Lineage (NCBI taxonomy): Eukaryota > Viridiplantae > Streptophyta > Magnoliopsida > Asterales > Asteraceae > Lactuca > Lactuca serriola. Next base: position 205,057,299 of record NC_136410.1, read on the forward strand.
CCCCAAGCATGGATTCATGGTTATGTGTTGAAACCCAATTATTAATTGGGTGTTATTTTGAAATTAACAGTTCGGGAATCTGTCATTTAGCAGCTAGAGTTTTATACGCGGGACTTTAGCAGTGTGAGGTGAGTCTTCTCCTATAGGAATGGGTCTAAGGCACCAAGGCCGGCCCGTTTATGTATGATAGCCTATGTTGGGGTTAGTCCGATGTAGATTATATGTTTCCGGACTTCGGTACGATGTCGGGGAAAGCCTGAGGAATGTTTGTATGCTTGATGTCTTCGTGATTCTTGCATGTGTTTGTTATGTGTTTCGGACTTCGGTCCAATGTTGGGGCAAGCCCGAGGAATGTCTAGCTTATATGATATGTGTTATGTGTTCCGGACTTCGGTCCGATGCCGGGGCAAGATCGAGGAATGTTTATATGTTGAAGTTATGTGTTTATGATATGTTCTTGATGTTATGTTATGCATACCAAACTTCGGTCTGATGTCGGGCGGGGCCTGATGCCAGGTAGGACCCGATGCCGGACTTCAGTCCGATGCCATGTGGAGCCCAATGTAGTGGGTTAGGCCCAAGTTATGTTTATGTTATATGCATTGTTGATATGTTTATATGTATACCGGATTTCGGTCTGATGTTGGGCGGGGCCGATGCCGGGTGGGGCCCGATGTAACGGGCAAGGCCTAATGTATGTAATTATGTGATGTTGTATATGGTATGTGGTAGTTTGGGGAGACTCACTAACCTTCATGCTTAAAATTTTTAGTTTTGGTTTCAGGTACTTCCAGTAGCAAGGGAAAGAGCTCGGGATGATTGCAGTGCACACACAATTTGTTTAGCCTGGTATGTGTATACTCAGATATATTTGGATCAATGTTATGATATTTTGAGATACACTATTTCTGATTGTTATACGATGTTTGATGACTATGGTTTTCTTAATAATTAAAAAACGAAATTTTTGGACTGTATTTTTGGGATGTTTCAGTTTGTATTAGTAATAATAATGATAAATTATTTTGGAATTATAAATTTTTTATTATTAATTCTTTCGTATCTACGTGTGTGTGTGTGTGTGTGATATTAATTATGTATATGTGCGGGTGTATAAGTTATATGTTCTTTGTATTTCTTCTACCAAAGATTGTACTTACATGAATTTTAAGAGTTAAATTGTTTTTTATGACTTCATTTTTGGAATGTTGTCATTATTTATGACCTTTTAACTTTATATTTGACTTGTATATTGTATTTTATAACTTATATAAAATTTTAAAGTTAATTTATTTTTATTTCTCCTTGAGGCTACCTAGGTTCACTTTAAGGCTTACGTGTTGCGAGGCGGAGGGAAAATGCCTCGAGGCGCGATTCTATAATTTTAAACCTTGAATTTTTGGATCTTTTATCTAAACCTAATTCTATGATATGCATTGTGTCATGGACATAACTAATCAGTGATTGTAGCACCCGCAATATTTCGGGTCTGAATGTAACGCCTAGTTTTCGGGACACCACTATTTACACAAAAACTCTAGTTTTGGGAGTTGTTTCCTATTTAAAGGAGCTAACATTTATGGTTTCCCCTTCTATCAGCCTCCAACTTCATATTGCTCCTGTGCATGAAACCCTATCCTCCTTACCTTACTATCTTGGATCTCTGGTGTATTAGAGTGGTTTGATAACTTTTAATGTTATTTTGAGTCTTGTGAAGCAAACTTTATAGATTGCCTACCTTCTTCCAACCTCCTCAAGCTTTGTAAGTCTTCAAATTCCAACCTTTAAGGCTTTTGCATGCTAGATCTAGGTTTTTTTGCTTGTTTGGTCACTTTTAGTCATGATTCCCTAGGAGTTTGGAAAACTCCATGTCCAAAGGTGGTTTTGTTTGATCTTCTGGGCCATTTGAGGTGTTTTAAGTTCATGTTTATCTTCCTATATGAGCCATGCATGAAGATTGTGCTATTTTTGTCCTGTTTTAGACATAGGTTTAGAGTTGGTGGTGTTTAAGGCATGCAAATGGATAAAGTTGGAAAATTTATCCATTAAGACCACATCTCGTTGTGTTTTGGAGAGTTGGGACTTATTCCTAATGGATTAGGTGCTTAAAAGAAAGGAGGTTCTGCCTTGAAAAGCGTGAAAGGTTCGCGATGCGAGTTTTGAGTTGAGGTCGCGACTATTTTTTGGAAAAACAATCATCGTGCGATTAAGAGTTAGATCGCGCATCATTGACCGTTGACTTTTTTATCAAGTTTGACTTTTGGTCAAACTTGTTGGATTTTTGTTAGTGGTTGAGGTTGGACCTCTATTTTGTTATAAGTGGTTCGTGCTAGTTTTTTATTCCTCTAAGATTGTGAATACAACTTCTAGAATTAGGTAAGTTTTCTCACTATATTACGTGTGCTATGTATGAGTCCTATGGGTGTGGGATGCCTAAGTAATGTTATGGTATGTTTATAGACTCATGGAGTCTTTCTTGGTGGATTGATGAATATATAATATGTTTATATGCTTTATATAGGATGATGCTGGAATGGATCTAACCATGAGCATACAATTTTGATGGCAAGATGGCGAAACAACGACATGCTGTGATCCTATAGACCCGAATGGATGTTGATAGACCGCCAATAGGTTGTGATCCTACAACCCAATCAGATGATGTTGGAACTGTAATAGTCTGTGAGCCTAAAGGCCCGGTGGATGAATAGCTAGTGTATTAATAGTGGTAAAAAGCTAGTGTATTAATAGTGGTAAACATCTAGTGTGTTTTGTATATATATATATATATATATATATATATATATATATATATAGTATGTTGTAGTGCGGTTTGAACCGCGGTTTGGTAACTATAAACCGCAAACCACACCGCGTAGTGCGGTTTATGAAAGCTACAAACCGCAAACCGCACCACGAGCATCCAAAACCGCATTATGTGGTGCGGTGTAGTGCGGTGCGGGCGGTTTTTGCAGTTTGTGCGGTTTGATGCACACCCCTATGGTATATAATGGTAAATACGAGGCTTAATGAAGGGATCTCGCCATTCTAGGTGTGTTGGGAACATAACTTAAGAAGAACGTTACAAAGAATTTCTAATAATAATCTTTATTAAGCTTAATGAGAAAAATAAAGCTTTGAAAGTACTATTTTAGATGTTTTAATAAATAACAATAACCGGAAAGCATGGAGGAACCGATACGCTAAGCAAAGACATGCTCAACGTCGTCTACATCATCTACTCCAGATGCGACAATGCAGTGGATCTTCCAGAAGTCTTATGGCAACATTTTTGCAAATTTGCCATCAAAAGAAAGGAGAACGAGATTTCGAGCCCTAAGTTATGGGCACTAACGCTCCAACAAATCTTCCAAGAACTTTCCAACCACTTCCGGTTAACACCATTCCTCCGGAGGTATGTGTTTCCTTCAAAGTTGTTAAGGCCTATAGGATTCCGGACCAATCCTCTTTTGGTCCGGTCAGATGACTTCTGAACCACATGTTGGCCCTTATTCAATCTGATTCCACTTATTTAAAACTTCACATGGAGACTTCAGTTGTGTTTGACCCAACACAACCTACCCCAGTCTCTGTTGAACACATTTCGGAAGAGGCCAATCCTACCACGTCCGGACCTAAGGTTAAGAAACCAGCTAAACAAAAGGGTTCTCCCACCAAGTCAAAGCCAAAAAAGAGAATCAAAGTCAGCTCTTCCTCTCCAAAGGAAGATGCTCATGACATTCAGGCTGACTCTGGCCGTCCGAACACCCCTCCTGCCTACTCATATGAGCTACCCCTCAATGTTTCAAAATCACCTGCACACACTCACGTGGAGTCTCCACATAATCCACCCTCACTTTCCCAAAAAATGTGATGTCGGTGTTGACCATAGTTCCTTGCAGCCCCGTGGAACAAACCCACGACTATCTTTTGATAATCCCATTATTTATTCTACACGCACACACTCCGGAACCCCCTTTTCGGACCCTAAGCTTTCCGGAGATGGAGCAGTCTCTCCGACTCCGGAAGCCTCAACTAGTCTGATACCCAGAAGGCGTACAGGACGACCAGGTGCTGATGATCCCCAATGGGAAGATTTTGTTAACAAGGCCGCATCAAAACGTCCAGATCTCACCAGAGCTCAAGTGGAGTCCACTCTCATCTCCATGAGGAATAGAGCCATCCAAAGCAATATGCCTTATGTTTCTCCCACTGATGTGGATGCTGTCAACAAACTCACTTCTGAATTACCACCTGTTACCACTCACCAAGACGTCTTCCAAACCAATCCGGATAAAGAGCTCTCCGAAGAAGTCATGTTGGATGATGAAGAAAAAAAATATTCCGCACACAAATTTCATGACTTCAATCCATTTTCAATCAAAGGCATATGTATCCAAGTCTGCCTACGACTTTAGATCCTCTTCATCAACCACTATGGATGGTGAACTCAACTCCAAAATGCATGAAGATGATGCTGCAACCAAGCCGGGTCCATCTACAAATATTTCTTCACGCCAAGCTCCTCCGCATAACTCAGATTCTGATTCGGAATCATTATCTGGTGACTATATTGACCCCTTCGCTCTTCTCGAGATTCAGACCAACGTCTCAGACACTATGAAGAAAGTGTCATCTATCGAAACTTTCGTAACAGAGATCAACACAAAAATGGATCAAAATTTCTCCGGACTTGACTCCAAACTTGATTCCATTCTTCAGTCTATATCCCAGCAGTCCGGACCATCTGTTGCTGAAAGGGAAGCCCAACTGGATCAATTAATCTCTCTCCAGATCAACCACTCAATGGAGGAAGTTGAAGCCAAGTATGATACCTCCGTCGAACACTACCTGGACACTATGACCTCCATGCTCAAAGTCCATGATGACTTGGTGTCTACTACCAATGATCTTATTAAGCAGACCATGTGCGTCATGAGAAACAATTCCAACGACTAGAGAAGGAGATCAAGAAGAAGGACGAAATGAACATGATCATTCAATAAGTCCTCATCAAGCTTCTTCGCTCCACTTGGAACATCGTTCATGTTCCAAATAGGAAGTTTGATGAGATGTTAGCCATCCTTAGTCATCTGTTCAATCACCTTGTTGAACAAGCTCCCACGTCCGAAGCCTATGATAATCTTACCAAACAACTCAACACTGGTCTCCAAAAAGTGTTTGAGAAATTTGATGATGTAAATGAGTATTTAAAGCTTGCACCGGTCTGAAGGTTTCTCGATGCAAGAGGGGGAGAAGGCCCAACCTAACCTTGGAAACCCGCCTCGGAATTTACTCTCCGAGATGAAGACCTAGATTCCGAAGATGAAGTTCAAGTCATCTCCAGACTACTAGCAAACTCCTCGGAAGAAGAAGGAAGTGAATATGAAGACGAATACATTATGGATAAAGCTCCTAAGTGAGTTCTTGGTCTTTGAGCTCCTAAGTTGACCCTTCCGAAGGAAATAACAGAAGAGCAAAGGAGAATCTGGTTCGCTGTTTCCTGGCCATCCTCTCTTCCTGATGCTCTCAGGATGGGCATTCAAATGGCTAAAGCAAAATCCTTCTTAACCGCTCAAGCCTTTCGAGCCACTCCTTCCATGCAGCCCCCCATTCCGGACCCAAAGATTGCTCAAATCGACCAGGGTTCTCCTCTCCGAATGCCTGATGAAATTCCGGAAAAACCTCCTCCAAATCCCGCTCCGGAATTTATGGTATATGAAAACATGAAGCTCGTTATATCTACACTACAGAGAGACAAAGGGAAGAAACCTATGACTTCCGAGCAACAAGCCTTTCATTTTGGACCTCCTCTAAAGAAAAGACATGGATGGTCTCAGGAGGAAATCAACCAGGCATTAGAGGATAGCATTCAGATCCAAGCGCTAAAGGATAATCCTGATCCGATGTGTGACATCTCTCCTCTTTGCCATGAAGGCATTCTCCAGGCTCAAGAAATTGTTATGTACATGTACTACGATGTTCCTACCAATGACTCCGAACAGTTGGATCTTCTTCTCTCTCCCTATTGCAAATTCTACATCAAATTTTCTCCTCTTCACCTATCTGACGATCCGAAAGGTGATTTTCCGAACTGAGTGACAAAGACTTAAAAATTTCTACTCTAAGCATGCAAAACCTCTCAAGGAATTGTGGACAAGGAAGAGAATAACCAAAGTTCAGGGTTTCGGAAGAAAAATTTTGGTGAAATTTAATCTTAATAGTCCTCTATTCTGTTTTCACATACTCTGGAACAAGCCAACACCTCGGACTCTTACTAATGTTGACTTTCCCTCCATGAATCCTAATGACATCCTCACTTTAGCTGCCTACTTCAGAGAAAATCAAAAGGATGACATCAGTATGGGAGCTTACCATGCTACTCTGAGCTTCCTGAAAGATTATGTTGTGGAATTTTGCTGATGTTATTATGAGCTTGCACACCTATACAGAACTGAACAATTTGTTCCCAAAATCGACTTTGTTCTTCCGGAAGCTGAAATTCTTGCAGATGGTCATATTGAAGAACCGGTTCTAGGGTTTGTCTACACAACAAGAAAGACAAACAAGAAGGACTGTTTCCGAGTCCTTGACAAACATCTAGTTCCAACCAAAGCTCTGAAGAAGTTCATATCCCGGGCATCCAAGTCTGATGCTCTAGAATAGGTCAAGGCAAAGTTTGTAAGTCAATTGGCGTGGTACATTGCAGTCCGAGAGTGGTTGTTCAGAGCCTACACCTTCATCATGGGAGAAATGAACTATGTTTGCTGGATTGCTAAGTTCACTTAGGGGGAGATTGTTGGAGCCTGAAAGTGAACCTTTAGCAATCCTAAGTACTCATTCCAAAGCGTGTATGTTCCGAAGTGGAGAGTGGTCTAGAATCTGTCCGGACCAGGAAAGAAGAAGATATGAAGCTGAAGGTATTCCGGAATGACTCTCATGTCCGGAATGGATGCTGATCCGGAGCAACTCTGTTTTGTCTTAGTGCATTTATTATATTTGTCCTTGTATTTATGTAACATTTCATAGGACTTAGTCTTTTGTTGTATTTGGACAATCAGAATGTCCGAATCATTTCTATTGTCCAGTCCTATGTAAGCACTCTAGTTAATTCGTTGTAACCTTCACTCCTATTTATAGGAGCATTCAATACAAGTCAACAACGGATCTTTTCACTTAACTTTTGGCACTTTGCTAAGTTATTTCAAACTTCTTTCAAACATTCTTCTTGTTCTTCGTTTATTAACTTTACCTTGATCATTTATTCTAATTGTTCATTAAATGAGTTGATCATTTGCTGAATCTATTATCTAAGACTTGACTGGTCTTTCCAGGCTTGACTTGAACATTTATTAGCAAGCAGACATTGATCTTAAACATTCATTCAAGGTTTGAGTTTTCAAACCTTGTCCCTGCGCATTAGATCGATCTTGTTCTCTCAATCTACCACCGCGACCACGACCAGCCTAGGGTGATGGTTTTCAAGTGGCATTGAAGGCAACCGTAGGGGATGATGACTGATGAAGGGCTTGATAAAACATCTCGTGGCTTTCGGTTCTAGCAAGTAAATTATAAAATGATGGAGCAGGTCTAGCGGAACGAATTTTGGTAGAGAAGGTTTCAAATGAAGGGTCTAAGCTACAAAGAAACCAGTGAAGTTAGTCACTGTCATCAACCGGATGCCCAATGGTAGCAAGCTAATTACAAAGACATTTGAACAACCGGCCATAGTCAGCAACATGTTTATTTCCTTTCTTAATGAGTCGAAGTTGATCACAGATTGTGTGAACTCTTTCAATAAAAGAGTTTCCATAGGCGGCCTCCAGGGCTGACCATATTTGTTTAGTAGTGGATAGTCCAACGATTAATGTAACTTCTTCCTCAGACAGGGAAGCATGAAGAATGATTATTGTTTTTTGATCAACCAAAACCCATACATAATAATCAAGGTTGTCAACAGTTTTAGCGGACTCAATACGAGTAAGAGAGGGAGAAACACTGGTTCCATCAACATGATGGAGAAGATTTTGATAAGAGAGAATACAGATGAATTGATTTTTCCATAGCAAATAATTTGAAGGGCCAAGTTTAATAGTTAGAATATGGATGATAATGTTCAATGGGATGTTGGTATCGATGGATGATTAGGAGGCCATGGTAGAATGAAGAAAACAGATGGGGAAGAAGGAAGAGGATGGAGGAATATAAACGATCTGGAAGATAGAAAGAAAGAGGAAGAGCCGATTGAAGGCTCTGATACCATTTAATTAATTGAAAAGTGAATAGCCACTAAAGAGAGGGGCAAAGAATATATAGAAAACAAAGTTACACACATGTAGAGAAAGAATGATAAAATGACATAAACTACCCTAAACAAAACAATCTAGTTAACAATTTCTCGTTTCCTCATGTTTATTTAGTTACAATAGAGTTGGTTGTACCTGGATCCATTTTGGCTTTTGAGGTTATCGTTTTTATTGCTTCCATTGTTCACATTTGTGGAATTTAAATCCCTCATATATATATATATATATATATATATATATATATATATATATATATATATATATATATATATATATATATATATATATATGAGTTAGGTTCAAATGTTTTCACTATCTATTGTGTGCATGTATAATTGATTCTGGACCAATCATTTTAGTTATTTTAAGAAAGTAATTAATGCATATTAAATGCTGAAGATGTAATTAATATCCATTATATCTTCAACATGTAATATACATTAATTACTTTCTTAAAATAATTAAAATGATTGGTCCAGAATCAATCATACATGCACACAATAGATAGTGAAAACAAAATAACCTAACCCATATATATATATATATATATATATATATATATATATATATATATATATATATATATATATATATATATATATATGATAAGAATGAAATCATTGGTAGGAAGGTAAACAAATCATCAAATGAATCAAAAGTAAATTGATTTACAAGAAAAAAAATCCCAAAAAAAATACATTCATGATCAATTTTTCAATGAATAAAGCAAATAATCTTTATGATAATTTTAGTAAATAACAACAAAATCGTCGCAAAAATGATTAATCGTGATTTTTTTTCCAGATTTTTTTTTCATGTTACTTTTGATTTATATAATTATTCGTTTTTTTTTGTTCACTAAAAAAATATGCAGAAAAAAACTTTCTTTATCTTCCTACTAATCATTTCCTTCTAACCGGATATATATATATATATATATATATATATATATATATATATATACACCCAAATCCCAGCTCATATAAGAATATAATAATAATATTTCATCCCTTACCTGATGGTTGTAGATATAACGTTTCATTTCTTTCTTGTGCTCACCGGTTAAATGTGTATTGATGGTTCCACTGATGTACAAGATGATAAGCTGCACATACAAACATAGAGTCAAGCGGTGAATTTTAAGAGGAAATGATTATAAGGTTAGTGATCTATCATTATGACGGTGGTGAATGGTATAGATATGGGGTTGTGGTGTTGAATAAGTGTGTTTGTTGCTAAGGACGGATGGTGGTGGTGTGAATAAATGTTATTTGGCAAATGATTATCATGATATAATCCATTGATAAATCATGTATAAAAGTATTTTAATGGTAAATCGTGTTAAAAAGAATTAAATTGCAATATCATAGGATTTGTACAGGACTACTGAGTTAATGGTAAATTGTATACCTAAAATGACTAAATATGTCTTAAAATACAAATTTATTATTATACAAAATTATTTTCTCAATAATAAGTGTCATATTTTCCAGTGGAATGAGTTCATGGTTTTGTTGCAGATCTTTCGGTTGCATGATAGACCTGACAGATTGGGTTGGCTGGGAAATGTGTTTGATGTCTTCTCTGTTTCTTCAACTCGCTCGTATATAGATTCTAGTATGCTTGATATCTATGGTGCGTAGACTAGGTGAAATAACTAGGTTCCTATCAAAATCAATATTCTTATTTGGAGGATTATACTTGAAGGTATCCCTACCAGGGAGTGATTATCTTACCGAGGGACAGAGATGCATTCGATTATGTTCCCAGTTTGTTATAGTATTGTTGATACTAATGATCATCTGTTTGTGGGTGTAAGTAGCTCAAGGATATTCAGAGACAGATTGCGTTATGGTGGGACGTTCATCTTCCCGATCAGTTTACTATTACTGATTTTCTCTCTTGGTGTAATTTTGTTTCCTTAAGAGGTGGTCAACGAAAGGCTTTTGATACGGTGATGTTATTTACTATTTGGTGCCTTTGGAATTTTCTTAATTCCACTATTTTTGGAATAGGTCTTACTAGGAAATACCTTATTTTTATGAGGTTGTTGAGAGATCATTTTTATGGATTTCCAATAGGTATAGTAAAGCTAAGCTTGGTTGGACTGTTAAGCCTCATAATCATGATTTAGCTTCTAAATTGTTGTAATGTACTTTTTCTAGCTTTTTACTAGTTTTTTTAATAAAATATTTCTCTGTTCCAAAAAAATCTAGTTAAAACTGTTAATACTAATATCATCCACCAATGACATGCAAGCTCGTTGTTCAAGTCTATAGATAATAGCATTCCTCTCCTTCAAAATCGCCCATAGAGCCCCGTATACAAGAGAAAGTTGTATTTTACGCCTTTGTTTGGATCACATGATCACACGTAAATTTGCATCTATAAATATTTACATGCCTAAACCCACATATTGAAGAAAGAAAAACTAACCTCCATATAATCTCGGATTATATAACTCGCGGCTCCATACAACCAATGTTTTCCCTTCTGCGGTTGAATACTTATGAGTTGTTTTCTAGTTTGTAATATTGACTTTTGTAAAAGGAATAATATCAAATAAAATATATTTTGATGGAACAGTCATGTAGCTTTTATTATTTCTATTTGTACTAACAAATGTTCAACTTAACTATCCCATACATTTCTTAACTAATAAACAGGTCCTCTATCGTGTAATCATACATCAATCTTTCCAATTAATGAAAAGGAAAGTCCTATACAATTTTATGATATCGTTCCTCATATTTCTCTTATGTTAAGTTCTCTCACTTGTTTTATTTATTGTTTACTTCAGTGATTGTTATTATACTTATTCTAAAAATAGTCTAAGGGTTCTTAACTGTATCAATTTGCATCAGAGCCACAATGGTTTTTGTCTCTCCAACTTTTAGATTATAACTTAAAGAAAACTATGATTTTCCTTCATTTCTTGAAAGCTAAGAATGAACTCTAGATATATACCACATCACTCAAATATTTTTAAAATCATGGATAATAAAAATTACTCACCTTTGTACTTAATAAATGTTGCTAATGGTATAGATTGCTCTACATGAGCACCTATAATGAGAGTCATACAATATGAACATTGGAAAACCAAAATGGGAAATTATCTAAAAATGAAGGGAAGGATATTGGGATATATATATATATATATATATATATATATATATTGAGCATGGTACTCATTTTCCTTATAATAGCCACTAAAGAATAATGTTTCCGCAAAGTTCTTGTTTGGTCAACAAGCTTAATGCCAACTCACCCAAGATCTTGAGAAATTAGATAACAATGTAATAGATAATGTTGAGCATGTGGATGGAATACCTCTACGGCTATATAATTAACTATATAAAGAATGGTTAAAAGAACCAAATACTACAAAGACAAAAGATCAACTTCAATAATCAATGACGTTGATAGCTTTCACATTGTTCATGTAGAATCTTTTAAGGATGCATGTAACATATATAAACTTATTAGTAACAAGTTAGCCCTCTTAACACTATCATGAGAAACCTCAAGACTACCATTAAGTTCATGAATGGTCTAAGAGACAGATAGATAACTTTTAAGAGGTTTTTATAAGGAAATATAAATCTGAAAGAATGGATATTCGTGACCTGTTTGGAAATCCTCAAGATGAAGATTCAACTGTACTCCATCAAAATCAAAACACTTACCTTGTTTTGCACAACTCATAATTTTGTTTTATATATCAACTCTCAAATTCATCCACATTTAGAATCTTTCTATCTATTGTACAAACTTATACACCAACTAATAATGTCTATCCACCTCAACCTCATGCTCATGTATATTAAAGATCTATATGCTTATAGAATGATATTTATAGATAATATATGACCCTAAAAGGTCACAATAACAACAACTTTATGAAAATATAACATTTATAAGTATTCTATTCTTGATAGATAAATATAACTCTTGTAATTAATTGAAAATTATTTATTTCATGGAAATATTAATTTTTAATGTTAAGTATCATTATATATAATAATGTATGATTTATTAAGTCATATACATCTTTTTCGACTCGAAATACTTTTTTCATTTAGATAATTGGATAAAGGTATATAACTTATAAAATAATGAGAGGTTTTTTTTTATAAAAATATCTTCCTTTTTATATGTTAAACCGTAACTGTAAAAGCTTGGAGACAAGATGGAGCCAGTCATGCATTTACTTATTATAATGGTAAGGAACATGCTTCTAAAGTTAGGCAAAACACCATCATGAAGCATGGGTCTTAAAGTGTTAAGACCTATGGGATAAAGACTAAAAGAAAGAACATATAAGCTACTTGTTTCTCTTCCTTTCTACTTGATCAAATTTTGAATTCTCCATCTCTCTCTCTCTCTCTCTCTCTCTCTCTCTCTTTCTTTGTATTCTCTCTTTCACTCTTAAAGGTTAAGCACTTTCTAGAAATAAAGATGCTACTTGTATATCTATTTAAGTTAATACTTGTGTTATAAAAGCTTAAGAGATTTTTTCTATAACAATAAGAAGACTAGCATCTTGTCAAGTTGCAAAACTGTTGGTGTTTCTAACCAAGATGGGGTTCTACTCTACATTCTTCATCAACATCCAACCTCCGAAGAGAACCAAAGTCTTCTAAGGTTGTAATCTTTTCTTCCTACGGTTTTCTTAATCTTTACATGTTTGCAAAATGATCATTGGTGGGTTAAAATAGTTTTCATTTTATTCTTAATTTTAAAGCTTTTGTTGTCGTTTTGTAGTGTTTTAGAAACCAATTTTTGAATAAAACTCCACAATTAGTATCAGAGCTATTTTTGAAAGATTTGTTAGATATTATAGTATTCGGTATAATATATTTTGAAAAGCATGGATTGTTTTCTTTTTGTAAGAAAATCGATACATATTTTCTGTGACAACTTTAAAATGTTTATAATTATCATTTTTTATGACTAGAAGCTTACATGCATCTTTTTAGTCATAAAAGTTGTTATAAAAAAACAAAGTGTTGTTTTATATAAAATTAGGTATGTATATGTGTATTATATGCATAAACTAGCCATGGACCTCTTGTGTTGTTGTATGTGTTGGTTTGTTAAAATGTTTGTAATATTTATTTATTCATATCGTATATAACAGTTAACTAGATAAATTTTCATCTTGTTTATTTTTGTAAGTAATAGATTAGTTTTAGAAATAATTTATTTTTATAAAAATATAACAAGATGAAGATGAAGACCATTTTCAAGGATCAAGTGTCACCCCATGATTTTATATAGTTTTATAACTTTTATAAAATTGTGAAGTTTTGTTACTTGGAGTCGTCAAAGCATGTGGGAGAACAAAAGTGCAACAAGTTAAAGATTTGGTCTCATATGTCCCTTACAAATGGACTTGATATTTTTGTGATGACTCACAAAATGTCACTAGATATGGTTGGTTTATGCAGATATATTTTAATACTCTGTTATGCTTGTTTTATATTTTTATATTACGCATGTTTGTAAAACTAGATTTTAAAATGATAGCTAATTCTTTAAACATAAAATGATCACATTGAGTTTAGATTTACAATTTGTCTTTTACATAATGTACCAAATTGTTGTAACAATTTTTATAAAAACCTTAATAATGACAAATTTTGACGACTAAATATTATAAGTTTAAAATTAAGATTTTAGAGACTTATCAAACTCCAAACATTATATAATAAAAATAAAGTTTTATTAAAAGGTTTATAAATGTTTCTTTAGCGTTCAAATGTCAAAAGTTAACACAACATATTAAATTTAAAATTTAACCGCGTCAATTATATAAATTAAATTTTATAAAAGTAGCATTTCTATAAAATGTGATTTTACTAAAAGTATAACATTGCTTATTAGATGCATGTAATAACCATGATATCATATGCTTTTTTTAAATATAATTATAAAACATGAAAATACCCCTTATTAAACACAAATCTTTCAAATCCAATTTGAAAGCACTCATACGTTGCTTGTATAAGCTGGTGGGATAAATGATATCTAATTGTTAGTTTTATCTTTTGATGGTCTAGGTGTATTCACGATTACAATAAACTATTTATAGGCTAATTACACATGTTCATCAAACTGGAGGGTTTTATCTGAAATCCTTGGTGATAAAGGTCACCTAAACAAGAAAGATTTGAGGCATAAATGGGATCAAAATGTCTATTAACATAAACTATTAGTGATCCCATAAAACTACGAATTATATGCTACAATATAATTGATAATCAATATCTACCTTATTGAATTTGATAATTGGGATAAAAGACGCCCTACCATTGTATTGTAAAACAATGTTTGTTTTGGAAAAATATATGTTTTAATTATATTGTCTAAATATATGCTTCTGCTCAAAGCAAATACTTTTGAGTCAAACATGATTTGAATCAAACTTATTGATTCGATGACTGATTATTTACTTACTCGTTTTTCTTATAACGATCACATTTATATTCTAAAATGATTAAATTCATTTTAGAGAATTGGATCTCTTAATAGAATTATAAAGTAAATATCAATGTTTTTTAAATAATAAGTTTTATAAGCAAACACTTTTGAATCAAACATGATTTGAATCAAACTTATCTATGTCATTGTTGTCTTTATTATACAAATAAAATACATATATTCCAACTTCAAGTAATGGATTTCAGAAGGCAAATAATGTAGTTTATTTTACATATGTGAATCTTATTTATGTATAAGAGATTACTAATGACATTTTTACTATATAGTATAAAAAATAATTATACATGTTCAATAGTTGAACAATAGCTTCCATAACCTTCCTCCCTGAGGGGTGGATAGTTTCTTGGAGGCTAATCTAGTAGTTCTAAATTATCCCTTACAGATAAATAAAAAGTTGGATACTTACCAATTTGAATAAATATTATTTTATTCAAATTAGGGTTATCTAAGGTTTCTAAGTTGCACTATAAAATGATCCCTTGGGCTAGGAATTTCAGCCACTTCATTCTCACAAGAAGCCAACCGAAATTTCATATCCCCTCTCTTCTCTCTTCTAGTCTCCTCATTGCTAGGGTTGGGTTTGAGCCAACAGAGGCACGAGATTTCTGGTGCTAGTTTCCAAGTGATTACAAGAGCAATTGGATTTGATTTTTTTACTATAACAAATCAAAAGGTATGTAATCTTTCTCTATGAATTCTGATTTCATCAGGGTTTTGTAGTTTGATAATTCATAGTATGTTGCCTTTATGTGAAAGACACAGATCCCTTAGGTTTCATGTGCCCTAATATGATTAATTATTTAATTGTTTTTCCGCTTAGAGCATTGTTATTGTAGCCTACGTTTTCAGTTAGTGGTATCAGAGCTATGGCTGTCTTTCATCTAGTTGTACATTAGTTAATTAAACAATTTTTTTTCGGTTTTTTGATTCTCACGACGTGAGAGTTGATGCTCACGACGTAAGCTCTGGAGAAATTCAATTTTTTTTCATTTTTTATCTGCCTAATCTATTTTTGGATGCTTATTATTTTGTAATGATATGTTTTGTATCTGCCAAATCCGAATTTGCCTATATATTTGAAAATTAAATAAAAGCCTACAAACTATGAGATAATTCTTTGACTTAATTGATTATTGAATTGACTAATATAATTCATTTTTAAGTGTTTAAATGAGTAATTTAGATATTGATTGATTCTAAAAATTAATGTCAAATCTTATTGGTTTAATTTAAATTGAATTAATTTATTAATTTCGAATTTTGTAAATTAAACGTAGTATTTTTGGAAAAGTTTTAAAATACACCTTATATATATATAATATTAAAAGTTTAATATATATACTATATGTATAAGACAAAGTCAGTCAAATCACTAGTACACCTCATTCACGAAGCCATACTATAAGGAGCATTTAAGGAAACGGCCTATAAAATAACCGTCATTGTATATCCACTATTACCCATCGTTCTCTTATATGGTCGAGGGTCGTTAGCTGAACGGATTTGATAGAACATAATCTCATTAATAAGTATAATGATATAAAGTAACTAAACGATTTTTAAAATCCCACTCTTAGTTACTTTAGGAAAAATGTGAAAAGTATGATAATCAATGAAAACGCACATCATGCTTTATATGTCGTTAGTGGAGTGTGTGTGGTTAAGCGACACACTAATAAAGACTATATAGATATATGATTGACTTCTTGAAAATTATCATTGATGATGGAGCGTGTATAGTTAACTAACACATCAATGTGAGATGGTAAATGACATCAAGGTTGTCAAGTCGGTTTGCATGGTTATTCACATCTCGTTTATGATCCTCGGTATCCAAGTCACAAAAGTGAGAGCATCATCTGAGATCAAACATGCCATTGATAAGAATCAATGAATCTCAAAAGATCTAGGAGTTTCATAAGATTGGAATTGGTAAAAGCCTTACCTACCTAAAATAGATTCGAACTTGACTACGACATCCCTCTTCAAAGTTCGAATCAAAAATATGGATCCTATCCTTAATTTAGTTTTTAGGTTAATAATTAAGGATTAAAATTGACTAACTTGAATTCTCTTTTCTCCTAAATTTTAGATGTCTTATGAAGATAGAAATGGTCTTCCTCGTTCTTTTGGAAATGTTTTTCCTCTTCCTTGTAACGATGATCTTCCACATTCTAATCAAGGTGAACATGTTTTCTCTTCTTCGGGAAATGGTGGAACTGAACATCATGCTTCTTTAACCGTTCCTCTTTATGCGACTCTCCCAATGTCATGTTTTCTCAAGTTGAAGGAAATGAAACTATTCAATCCCTATTGGCATGTAAACATCAAGATGGAAATTCTTTATGTGTGCATGTTCTGAAAATGAAGTCGTACATTGATAAGTTAGAGAGAATGGGTATCATTTTCCTAAGGGAGCAATCCATTGATTTGGTTCTTCTCCCGCTTACTAAATCATATGGTCAATTTGTTGAAAACTTTCATAGGAGGAAACTCAATGTGACCCTAATAGATCTGACTGAAATGTTTATAGTTGTTGAAGCAGAAATGCTTAAGAGCACATCTGAAGCAAAGTTGCTTATAGGGTCTAATTCTAAGGTTTCCATGGACATTGGTGATGGTGACATTGGTGTTTCAGAAAATATTTATCTTCCCAATGGAAAGGGATCGGCCAAAGTCAAACTGTTTGATCATATGGTATACAGAAATGGTTGTTCTGAGATTATTCCATGTGTTAAGCCCAAATAGTCCATTTGTTTTTACTGCCAATTGAAGGGACATTGGTTGCGAAGCTACCCATAGTACCTGAAAAGATCTCAGAGATAGTGAAGTCAAGTTGTGTGACTCTACTTTAGGTACATCCATTATCTAACTCCATTGTTTTTCCAAGTTACTATTTATAGACTCTTAATACATCATGTAATGATCACATTTAATTTTATTGCAGGATCTAAGAGAAAGAAGGAAGCTTAAGCATAGTGAGCTAAATCTAATCATGGAAATGGACTTCAGTCACATGGTTCGATAATCAGAATTTGGAGCTACTATTTAGGAGTTAGGATAATTTAACAGATTTTTATTACTCTTAGTAGATGTCTAGAAACATAGTTTTAACTTTATGCGTTTAAAGGATAAGTTCCAATTTTTCATTTATTTTCTATAAAAGCAAAAATTTGGTTTATTTGGTTGCCTCATTTTATACTTCCCTACAATGGCATTCATGAAAGTGTTGGTTAGATTTCTAATATTAGCAATATTAATTGTGGATTTGATTCTTATGATGTCGTTTGTGGTATTGTAATAATTGACCAAGTGAAAACAAATATCATTTCCAACTGGACAGATACTTGGTATTATACAAGTCGCATTGTATATTATATGAGAATCATGTTAATTTGATAATTATAACTAACTCATTGGTCACATGTTTATAGTGAAGGACTATTGGATCTATTACATGTTGATATGGACTATTCAGATCCACCATAAAGGATGATAACTCTATTCATCATGATTTTCTGATGTTTGAGTAAACATGGTTGCGCTTATAAGATTAAACATATTTATGATACTTTGAAAAGGTTCAAAGAGTAGTAGGAAAAATAAAAAGAATCTATTAGGAAGAAAGATAAAAGATTCTCTAATCTGGTAAGAAAGGAGAATACTTTAGTATCATGTTTTGTGATCATATTAATGATTGTGAAACTATATCATAATTGGTCCTCGAGAACATCTTAGTACAATTGTATGACAAAGAAGAGGAATCGGACATTGTTGGAATGTTTCAATCAAGAGGTGAGTCATACTTCGTTTCCAATCGAGTTTTAGAGCCACAATCTAGTTATTACAAGTCATATCTTGAAACTTCTTTCAAACTAAGAAGGGTCAAAACACCACAAAAATGTGGAGTAAAATGCTTTCTTACTCTCGCACATTTAGAATTGGAGTTATGATGTTTTCGTTAAAACAAAAAGGATAAAATGAGACTAATTCTATGAAGTGTTTTCTTGTCGGGAATCCACACAAACTTTTGATTAATTGTTTTAGCTCGTCAATGAATGTTCCTTGAGAGAAAAACTCATATGTCAATAAGTCAGTGGGAGTTTTATTGATCTTGAGAGTTGTAAGAGTCAACCGACAATAAACTTTTTAGTTATCACTAGCACACGACCTAAGGTTAATAACCAATCATGTTTGATTGAGACATTCTTATCTCTGTGCACCTTCCAATTGAGTTGGAAATGCTTATGAGTTCTATGTTTTTCATTTAACCATAAAAGCATAACGCCAAGTCAATGAAAGTAAATTGACCAATATGGTTAAGCTGCTTAACAACACGCTAGCACTGGTAGGCCCTTGAGCTACTAGAGAGCAAGAAATTTAGAATAAGCAAAGTTCAATCCATGGAGGAAAGCTACATTTGAATTTGATTTTGTCATAAACCTTGTCTTATGATTGTGGGTTGGAAATGATAGATATACATGGATGGGAATGTATGCACCATAAAATCTAGGTGGCAAAGTTTTTGCTCTAGTTCATGTAAATGATTATGAGAAAACACTTTCTCTAGTAGATTTCACAGGATCTGATAAAGATCAGTATCGGTATTGCTTGTATTAATTGCATTCTCAAATTCACAATAAGATTACGACATCCCTCTTTATATTTCGAATTATGAGAAATGGAAAGTAATTGATTGAACTTTCAAAGACTTATAGTTATAAGTTATGAAAGGATTTAAACACACACATATGCTAGCCAATGAAGGTGTATAAGCTTAAGAAGTCTAGTTGGAGACTTATCAAAGAATCGCATAACATAAATCTGTACTTCAGTAAGAAATTCAAGAGTATTGATTTCTAGAAGTTCAGTTGATTTCTATGTACATGTCACAACTAGTGGGAGCATAATCATTATGCCATTATTGCATGTTCACAATACTGTTCGTAGGAAACAAAAGTTTTAAATTTGAAAGTTGAAATTTTTGAAAATTGTTTCGCCATGATAGACTTAAGGGAGAGGACACTCATACTTTGTTTTGAATCTAAATGTTTAGATCGTATAGTATAATATAAATTAGTCATAGACATATGTGAATATCACCTTGAAATGGTTCAACATAGGATATTCGATATATGAGAATATTATAGCAAGAGATTGAACATATATGAAATCCTTATGTGAGACATGATGAATCGAGTCCCATATGCTTTGGATATGGGATCGATTACATATGTTATAATATTCACTTATTCTAGTTTTTCAAATGCTTAGAGCATTGTGAGAAAAAAAATACTAGAGTTTTGTGTGACTAAAGTTGTTAAACAACTATCAAGAATATTCGAAGGATTGGTAGCTTGTGGACAGTTGGAAGTATGGTATTGTTTGGTAGGACCATAGTGACATGTTTTAGATTGAGATGATTTCTGGTTAAATTTGATGGTCGTATGGGAATATGGAAAAGTTTCCATAATGGGAGTTGATTATTATAATCCACATGTGAGTTGGAAACTTTATTGCAAGAGAAGTGTTCAAGGAGTGTACCTTGAATTTGAAATTACCATGGAATTGTTTCTAGTAAGAAAGTTCCAATGAACATTATGTAATATCGTTGGCTCAGTCTCTGTGACATAGTAGCCTCGACATCATAGAAGGTCAATGCATGTAAAGTTGGAATTCCAATACATTTTAGATAGTGATAAGAATTTGGAATTGTGAAGTGAGCATCATTGGAAAATTGTCCAGTTGATCTGTTCACAAAGGAAGGACTGTAGCAAGGCACAATATGCATATTCATAACATGGCATGACTTGATGTTTTATTCAAGTGGTTATTTGATTACTCGAAACATTATACAATGAATAAAGTCATAATTATTGTGGTGATTAAATAATAGGATTTGTTTATATTCAATAGATTTGAGACCGTAGTTAATTAGTTTATTATCGTGTTTCATTTTGCATGTTTTAGTTCCTGAATAATTTAATTATTCAAACTCCACAGTCGCTCATAATTTGGGAAGTAAGTAGTGAATTAAGAGTGTCATGAATTGGATTGTAGTTTGTCTAAGGGAGTTAGATATAGCAATTGTATTGCTACAACATTCATGATACTTAGAAATAGAGATTTAAGTATTGGATTAACCCACGCTCATAGAACTACTTCTTGGATTCTATCATGAGTAATTCTAAGACAATAATATCTTATATTCTTAAAACATAGGTATATGAGTTGTAATTTACAAGTCGGTTGTGCATTGGTGTTGCAAAAACGCATCAGTAACATGATGTTATAAGACGCAATATCATGTATTATTTGGTGAGTAAAGAATACAAACATATGAGTCAAAGTATATTCGTTCTTTTTGCCTTAACCTGAAAAGTGATATCAGTGGGCCCCTCGTGATTTGGAGTTGACTTATAGTGTTGGGCCCAGTCAGGACTCAATTTATGTGTTCAATTTGAAGTCTTACATCGTCATCACAAATCAAGAAATTAGGAAACAAAACTTGGACAATGAGATTGATTATAATCAATGTCTCATGTATGTACGATATCTAGAAGAACAGAGGAATATTTGATCACTTATCTTAAGACCAATGTCCTTTTAGTTCAAAGTTCAACAGTTGCTATGGAAGCACTCTTTGTTGTTTAATTTAAAAGTAATACTAGTAATTTTGCTTTAGACTTATCCAACTGGGAGACGGTTGGACTAGGTGTCTAAGCTACTAACTAAATTAGTATAATCTTGAATTATTAGCAAAGTCGTTTTGGGTTTCTCTCAAACCTAGTAATTGAATAGGCTGACTTTTCACAGAGAGATATTGATTTATTTATTTATTAAATGATTAATAAATAGCAAGAAATGAGTTTATTAATATAATATTAAAAGAATATATTAATTAGAAATAGTAATATTTAAATAATAATTCATTAGAAACTAATTAGAACTAATTTTGGGATTAACTGGATAAATTATAAGTCCAAAGGTTAAAGTATAATTGTTCAGTAGTTGAACAAGAGGTTCTAGAACCTTCCTCCCTTAGGGGTGGACGGTTTCTTGGAAGCTAATCTACGGTTTCTAGATTATCCCTTACAGATAAATAGGAAGCTGGATAACTACCAATTTGACTAAATATTATTTTATTCAAATTAAGGTTATCCAAGGTTTCCAAGTTGCATTATAAAAGGATCCCTTGGGCTAGGAATTTCGGCCACTCCATTATCACAAGAAGCCAACTTAAATTTTTTATCCCCTCTCTTCTCTCATGAAGTCTCCTCAATGCTAGGGTTGGGTATGAACCATCAGAGGCACGAGATTTCCGGTGCTAGCTTCCAAGTCACTACAAGATCAATTGGATCTTATTTGTTTACAATAAAAAATCAAAAGGTATGTAATCTTCCTTTATGTGATTTCATTAGGGTTTTGTAGTTTGATAATTCATATTATGTTGTTTTTATGTTAAATACATAGATCCCTTAGGTTGCATATGCCCTAATATGATTACTTATTTAATTTTTTTTCCGCTTAGAGCATTGTTGTTGTAATCTATGTTTTTCATTAGGACGATGGAATGACTTTTAAAGTCAATGGGCATCGAGTCAAGTGCTATGAAGAATGGATACCAAAAGAGGACAAAGAAGGAGAGAACGTGATCCTAGGGGAAACTGCTACACCATAGAGCGGGAAGGAATGCAACTCAAGACTCCTCAAAAAGAAGCGTTTATGGGTGGCAACCCACAGTTTGAATTTTCTTTTCATTTCGTTTTACTTTTTGAGTTTTGCTTTATTTCTTTTTCATTTGTTTTAAAAGGTTTTTCACTCTTCTTATTTTGTCTATTACTTGTTCTTGTGAGGGAAAGCAACAAACAAGGTGTGGGTTGGGGTTTTTGTGTTTAAAAAATTAAAAAGATTTTTTTAGTAACCAGTAGCCACGGCATGGAGTTGCTCCCATGCCGTGGGCATCAAGTTTTTCCCGATAATCACAATTTTATAAAACCCCACGGCGTAAAGGAGTTGTTCCCACGTTATGGCCCATTTTAAACTCAGTAAATCTATTTTAAACCCTAAAGCTTCGTACATTTTTTATTTTTTACCAAATCCCCCCCCCCACACACACACACACCGTCTACTCTCTCTTACAACGATTATTCCAATTTTGCTCCGATTCTCTATGATTTTCTTGTTTTTCGATCATCAAGGTATGTAATTTTAACTCTTAAGTGGTTTAATGGTGCTTGTTTCCTGCTTATGGAGCATCGATTTCGCCAATTTCATCGGATTTTAGAATTTATTCAAAGTTAGGGTTTCAAAATCGAACGCATTTAGGCATATTTTGGATTAATTTTGTTCTGTATTTCGAGCCTAATAGTGTTAGAAATTGACCTTGACTAAACCCCTTTGATTGGAATGGATTAAAATTTAGATTACGTATCTGATTTTTGTCGTTGTTCTTCAAAAGCGGTGTGGTTGTCAAGCACACGAAATAGGCACTGGGTAGTGAGAAAAAATTCATTTATTTTTCTGATTTGTGGGATGTTTTATCTATTTTGGTTAAAATGGGACCAAGAAGACCACCCGCCCAAAAAATAAACCCACACGGATGACTGTGACTTTTTTGGTACAGTTTTCCTAAGGTTGTCGCACATGTGGTTCTTTTGGAATGGGAACACAAGCTCGCATGGTTGAGAACCAAGGACATTGCTTGGCCACCAGTTCTGATATGGGAGTGGATAAATGAAACGAGGCTTGGAGAAGCGGTTGAACCTTACCTTACTAAGGTTTTTATAAAAGACGAGGTCTGATTTACATGTACCGAAAAGCGGACAATATTGTCATACGTGCCAAAGGGGGATGTTACATAATCATTCCCTTGGGAGCAGACCCCGACACATAAACCCCATTCGCTATTGTAGTCCACCAATCAGAATTGACCATGTGCTCTGGTAGATGTTTGTGACAATCACCCAGGAAAGTAGCAAAACCCTCGGTAAGAGATCTAGAACGGTTGTAAAGATCCAATCGCCATGCATATTCAACTAAACTAGAATGTCTCCTTCTCCCACCTAAATAGAAAGTGAAGTTGACATGATCTTGCACATCATCACGCTTACTAAAATGAACCGTGGAGAAAAACTCAACATACAGCTTCTGATAGGCTGGTTCTTGGAGTCAAAAAAATTATTCGGCTGAAAAGAAGAACTAAGCATTCCTTATAAGGGGTGTGGATACCTTCCCTGTCACAACGCATTTTAAAGCCGTGATGGCAGCATATCCCATAGTAACTCTACAATTAAGCGTGCTCGAGTAAGAGCAATTCGGGGATGGGTGACCCCTAGGAAGTTTTCGTGCCAGGAGCCTAAAGCGGACAATATTGTGATACGTGCTAGATGGGGATGTTACAAATGTTATTAGAGCTAGGGTACGAGTCGATGTGTTCAACAGGGACATCAAACCCTATAATGGGGGTGAAGATAGGTTTCACCTGATCCCACATCGGTTGGAAGGAGAGCTAAGCATTCCTTATAAGGGGTGTAGATACCTTCCGTGTCACAACGCGTTTTAAATCCATGAATGCAGCATACCCCATAAGAACTTTGTAGTTAAGCGTGCTCGGGCAAGAGCAATTCAAGGATGGGTGACCCCCTGGGAAGTGTTCGTGTCGGGAGCCTAAAGCAGACAATATTATGATATGTGCCAGAGGGGGATGTTACAAATGGTATCAAAGCTAGGGCACATGTCGATGTGTTCGACATGGATGTCGAAAATTATAATGGGGGGGTGAAGGTGGGTTGCACTTGATCCCAAATTGGCTGGGAAGGAGAACTAAGCATCCTTATAAGGGATGAGGATACATTCCCTTTCACAACGCGTTTTAAAGTCGTGAGGGCAGCACATCCCATAAAAAATTCTACAATTAAGCGTGCTCGGGCGAGAGCTATTCCAGGATGGGTGCCCCCCTGGAAAGTTTTCGCGTCAGAGCCCAAGGCTAACAATATTGTGATACATTCCAAATGGGGATGTTACATATTAGGTCCACTATTCACCGATTCATCCAGAGATTTATCACATTTTTCAGTAACCAAAAGTTAGAAGGTGATCGGGTGCCTAAGCTTGACGTGTTTTTCATGTGGTTTATTATTACAACAAATGTGTTATGCAACCTTCCTTATTGCATGGCAGAATTTATTATAGGAAGGAAAGCAAAGAGTAGAGAGGGATCCCCTATTTACGAGGGGATGTTGGTTATGAAGTTGCCCCGTTCTTTTGGTATTTTCGAGCAGCTCGAGGTTGCATTTTTTTACTAAGAAGGAAGGGTGCTCGTTGAACGACCGCTTGTTTAAGAAAGCTCACATAGTGAGAGATTTGGGAACGACAACTTTTCAATACCTTTTGATGATGCACTTGAAACACTGATGGATCCAGGAGAATGCAGAAATGTGCGGAGGAGAGGTTATGATCAGGATCCCGAGTAGGGGTGTTCGTTTCGATGGATCGGTTTGATCCGATCCAATCAAGTGAATCCAAATTGATTTCGGCTTTCAAAATATGAATCTGAATAATCCAAACTAGATTCAAATCCTATCTAATCCGATCCAATTACAATTCGGTTGAATCAGTTTTGATAATTCAG
This sequence comes from Lactuca serriola, assembly GCF_051521515.1. NCBI lineage: Eukaryota > Viridiplantae > Streptophyta > Magnoliopsida > Asterales > Asteraceae > Lactuca > Lactuca serriola. The sequence continues at coordinate 205,082,745 of NC_136410.1, forward strand.
TTTTCAAAAACCTAAACATTTTAAAATGACATATAATTATAATATTACCCAACGTTACACAAGAAGCAAAGACAAATTATTTAGTTGTGATTTGAAATTTATAAACAACTAATAAGAAGATATATTATAGTTAACTATTTTTGAGAGAAAATGTATATTAATGTTTTTTTTATCGGGTGAAACGTTTTGAACCTATTTGAACAAATTACAAAATTAATAAATAACTATAGATATATATTATAAATAGATAAATAATAAATGTTTATTTGGTTTTTTTGAACTATTCGGTTCTTATTTTATAAACCAAAACCAATCCAAAATAATAATTCGGTTTTGTTGAAAACCAATCCAAAAAATCTGAATATCCGAACCAAATAGTCAAATCCAAATTGTCCAATTGGATAATTCGGTTTTATTCGAATAGTGAACAAACCTAATCCTCAGGCCAAACGTCCTATGCAAATGGGAGATGGATTACCTATGGATCCCTACCATGTTATGGTCAGATAGTATGATTATGATATTGGAAGGGGTTTGAATTTTTTGGGTGATTCCATGGAGGCGTAAATCCATCATTTGGCGATATCAACCCCGGATGGAGCTGCTACTCATTACACTTACGTTTTGACTTGGGAGAAACGTTGGGTAGAGCACAATGGTGGTGCTGATTCGAGTGGAGCTAGTCAAGGAAACGATGAGGAAACACTATCCTTTGATTTTTATTATTTTTATGTTTGTGGTGTGTTTTAAAACTATGCTATTTATTTTGGTTTCTTAGGATTTGGGTAAATTGGGATGCTCGAAATTTTTATTTTATGATTGTATGTCTTCCTTTTAATTATGTAACGCCCTGTTCTAAAAGTATTCGTTCGTGGACTTCATAAACCAAAGCTAGGGGCGTTTTGGTTAGTTTTGGGATGGGAGTTTATTTTTAAGAAGGTTGTGGGCTGATTTGTGCTGCTAGAAGCATAGGGCTTCTTGCCACCTTTCCGTGGATATAAAGTTCATCAGAAACGGATCTAGATGGAAGGAGTTGTTATACTTTGAAGATATTGACATAATGGACCTTATGAAGAAAAGATCGCATGGAAGGCCATGCATGCATGCTTGGAACACGCATGGGTACGCCCAACGTACTAAGGCAACTTGGTCGCGTATGATCAAGGCGTACGCCCAGCGTACGTGTAGGCACGCCCAGCGTACGCTAAAAGTTATGAAACCCTAATTTTTGGATTAAGCACTATATAAAGGACATAATGGTTTCAACCTTAGCCCCCATATCAGCCTCCCCAACCTTAGAATAAACCCTAGAACGTTCATACCCTCATTTGGTGAGATTTTGACCCTGGAGAACCCATTTTGGTGGTTTAAAGCTTGGAAGAGGAAATAAGAAAGTTGGCTAGGGAGCAACCTTGGAAGCTAGAGTTTGTGGATCTGGGATAAGTGCCTCATTTCGGACCTCTTCAAGGTAAAAAGTTTTGAGCTTGATGATTAATCTCTTAGATCTCCTTTAGTTCAAGTTTATGGACTTTTGATCCAAAGATTAGGTCTTCGACATTTAAGCACGTTTCTAAGACCAGGTTTGCCTCCCTTAGAGTCATATGATTCCCAGAAGCAGTAAAGTTCCAACCTTTATGGTCCTATTAAGTCCATGCATGAAATCTAGTCCCCTTTATGGAAGTAGAAGAGTGTTTTGAGAGTTTGGGTTGGTTTGGGGCATATAAAGTCACCAAGTCAATGACTTTATGGCTTAATACATGGAATACGGCTTGGATCTGAGTTTGTAGCTTCTGAATCGGGGTATTAAGTACTTATTAGAAAGTTGACTTAATAAGGTTGTACGTTGGGCGTACAAGGAGGTACGCACGGCATACAAGCCATCAGCCAGTACGCTCAGCGTACCTAGGAGTACGCCCCGCGTACGTTGTCCTTGAGCTTTTGGGCCTCGGTGTGGGCTGTGTTTGGATTATAGGTCTGTGGGCCTTAGTGGGCCATCAGGAGTCAATGTTTATGGGCCAAGTATATGTATTGGGTTTAAGGTAAGGCCCAATAATGATGTTGGGCCCAATGTAGCAAATTGGGCCATTTATGGGTCAATAGTTGGCTTGGGAAGCCTACTTAATGTTGGACCTTTTTATAGTATGGTTTGGGCCCTAGTTATGGACCATTATGGGGTAGGGGTAAAATGGTAATTTTACCCTAAGAGTGATTATGATAGTGGGCTAAGTGATATTGTGATTTTGGTAGCTTGGGGAGCCGAAGAAGCAGCAATCGGAAATTTCAGTCAGCAACCGAAAGGTTATCAGCAAAGTTCAGCAGTGCAGGTGAGTTTCCCTTTGTGTGAATGGGTCTACGGCCACAATGTCGGCCCATGTAGTTATGAGTAGGAAGACCTGGGGGTTAGCCCTAGGCACTGTTTGCTAGTATGATATGCAGGACCAAGGTCTGATGTCGGGCGGGTGCCCCATGGATGATTTGCGTGATAGTTTATACTTGTTGTCTGTGTGATACATGTATGTGCCTGGTAGGGAGGTGAGTATGGGCGAGGTCCCGTACTTCACCAATTGCAGAGTGTGGATGGTGTTCCACATCTCATTAGCAGCGGAGCAGGGGCGAGGCCCATGCTAGGAAGGGAGTGAGTGTGGGCTGGGCCCGTATCTCACTATCAGTAGGAGCATGGACAGAGTTCCATGACTAATCAGTAACAGGTCAGGGGCGGGGCCCAAGATAGGCGAGGCCTTAGAACAGGAATCCAATAGTATATGTCCAGTTTATGTGTTATGATATTATTGTATGTTAGTATATGTTAGCGGGCGGGGCCCAGAGACAGGCGAGGCCTAAGAGAAACAGATATGTACACCGAGCGGGGCTCGAAGCCAAGTCGGGCCTGGGGCAGGCGGGGCCTGTTGCAGCGGGCGAGGCCTGAAGTAGTTGGTGAGGCCTAGTATTTGCAGTATGTGTATGTGTATGGTATGTGGTAGGTTGGGGAACTCACTAAGCTTCATGCTTACGGTTTTCAGTTTTGGTTTCAGGTACTTCGGGTAGCGGAGGGAAGAGCTCGGGGTGATCGCATGGCACACACCATTGATTAGTCAGCCTGGGATGTTTTACTATGATAATGAAAATATGTTTTAGAAATTAATACCCTGAATTATGTTATGGTTTTTGATATGTTTTTATGAATATGGTTTTAGTAATGATTTAAAGAAAATTTATATTCGTGATTTTCGGGACGTTTCAAGTTGGTATCAGAGCCTTGGTTTGAGGGATTCAGACATACCCTCAGGTGTGTCTGGACTCAAAATAAGGGATTGGTATAAAAGTTTTCAAAATGCAATTTGGTAAAAAGAGTTTTGAGAAAGAAAACAGTTTTAGAAATGCAAAAAGAATTCAGAAAGAAAAGAATTTTGATAAGAGACAAGGGTGTGGTGCATGCAATCAGCCGAGCTCAAGTAAGTACCCCAAAGTATCCATATAAGTTTATATTATGATTATCAGTTAGTAGAACAGCATGCTAGATTAGGACTAAGGATCTAGGGAGGATCCCTTATGTGCCTGTTATATGTGCTTTTGAGCTGCATGATAGCACTGGTTAGACAGTAGTAGGGTGGCTTGTTTAGGTTATGCCTGAGTATGTGAGATTATGCTGCATGCTAGTACATATTCTTGATATGAGATTATGATTGCTTGAGTATGTTATGGTTAGATTTTCCCTTGTCTGAATGCTGCTTGCTCTGTGCATTACGGGATTTTGAGTGATGGGAGTTAGCCATTAAGTGAATACGTCACATCACATGTGATCAGGGTTGAATAATCTAAGAGTGTTGGATTTGGCCCTATTGCGCAGCTCTCGTTTGAGTCTAACCGTTGTAGGGACGAGTCCTTTACTCGAAAGATTATTTGAGCCTCATCACATGTGATGGTATTCAGGTAATGACTAATTGGCATTACAAGGAAGCCTTCAGCAGCTGAGGACTGGTCTGGGTCGAGTCAAAGGTTTCCCTAGGGTAAGCCTAGGATGAGGTAGTGCTGGGAGCAGTAGTAATAGAAGAAGGGACCTAGTGGAGTCGAAGCAGTTCTTGAGGAAAGTACGGATAGATGTGGATGGTAGTATGGGCCCGTACTACTGAAATCAGAGGATCCGTACTCGATTCGGGAAATGCCGAGATGAGATTGGGAAACTTGTAGTGTGTGTGTGTGTGTGTATGATCCCTCAGCAGTGATGAGTATTTTGATAGCCGGTGTATTATGTTTTTAGCATGGTGACATTGCGAGAGAGGCCAGCGGGCGGATCAAGCACCGGAGAGGGATCAGGCTTGGGTTCAGGGGCCGAGCAGCTCGAGGAGCGGATGAGGGAGTTGATATCAGCTGAGGTTACACGCAGTATCCTAGATCAGACTCCTGTGATCTTTGGCACAGTCAAGGAGGGTATACTGGAGATCTTGGATGACAGGTTGGGAGCCTTCCGTACCTAGATAATGGCTTTGATGGGAGCACATACTATGACATTACGGGAGTTTAGGGCTTGCGGAGCACCAGATTATCATGGGGCTAGGGACCCCATCGCCAGCAGCAGGTGGTTGGCCGATGTCGCCAACGCATTCCGTACGAGCCGGTTTCCCAAGGGGGACAAGGTTAGACTCGCCTCCTATCTTCTGAAGGACAGGGCGAGGGATTGGTGGGAGGAGATTGGTCATGCCATTGGTGATGATGCCGCGTTGGACGCGATGACATGGAGCGATTTCTCAGCTAGGTTCAGGGCAGATTTTACACCGATTATTGAGGTGCAGCAGTTGGCACGGGAGTTTCAGGATTTGACGCAGACTACTGAGACTGTGGCAGAGATCACCGCCAAGTTCATAGAAAGCGCCCTCCTTGTTCCGCAGTATGTCGTGGACAAGGAGATGAAGAAGGCTCGATATCACGAGATGTTGAGGGCTGACATTAGGAAGTTCGTGAGCAGGTCCGGCTGTAAGACGCTGGAAGATATGATTTCTCGGGCTAGAGAAAGGGAGATTGACTTGGAGTAGATCCGGAACAGGAAGCCGAATGAGATTCAGGTAGCCACAGGTTCGGGCAAAAGGCCCAAGGGGTCAGATTCGAGATCGAGGGATTACCAGAGTTGTGGCCGATGCAGGAAGTGCGGCAGGACGCACGAGGGTGCGTGCAGGAATGGTAGTGGTGGAGATTCGGGTTGCTTTAAGTGCGGCCGGACTAGTCATTTCAGCAGGGATTGTACTGCTACCACCACTCAGGCATCGGACTTGATATGTTTTCACTGCAGTTAGCGGGGCCATAAGAAGGCCCAGTTTCCCAGTTTGCTTTCGGCAGGACGGGTGATGGCACCTGCCCCTGCAACTTTGAGGATCACAGGCGGCCGTCAGGGCCGAGCAGAGGTGCCTGCGGTAGGAGGCAGGGCTTTTTAGATGACTACCATGGAGACGCGAGCAACACCGGATGTTGCAGGCTTGTGACTTTCATTCTGTCTTCTTTATTCATGATTATATGGTTATGGTTCTTCATCATTAATTTTAGAATTGTGTGGCTTGCTTGTAATTTAGTTATATGCCATCTGCATACCTTGGATATTAAATTGGTAGTTACGAGTTGTGCCTTTTGGAAGCAGGTTACTTAGGATGCAGTAGCTATAGCATGCTTATGTGGGACTCAGTAGTGTCCTACTAGACTCTGGAAGGTGTTATTGGGTAATGGATTGGTTAAATCCCTAGCTGTGGTAAGCTTGGGTTCTTCAGCAGATTGATTGCGGCATAGTAGAGAAGATTGGGAATACTTTTCAAGCATGGAGTAGTGAGGTATAAGCAGGGTCAAAGTGGGGGAGAACCCTCCGAGTGTACAAGGGTAAGAGCACGTAGATCCAAAGTGAGTACACGGCCTCTGAGAAGGAAAAGAAGTAGCATAGTGATTGATGGATTGAGAAGGTCAGCGTTGGGAGTTTGAGAAACTTCCTAACAGTTAGTTTATGTAATCGAGATGGTTAGTATTTGGTATGGAATTCGGGTTGGAGGATCGCATGTAGGACTCGAAACAGTTGGAATGAGAATTTTGAGAATGGTTAGCATGAGATGCTTTCGTGTTAGTAGTAAGTGGCAGAGACAACATGTAGAGCATGGTAGAGCGGCGGGAGAGTCGCAGCTTTCTCCGGCAGCAGTGAGAGGTGGAAAGTGTTGTAAGACTACGGGGTAGCCGTAGCATTCACTAGCGGTCAGTGAGTATGGAAAGTGTTGTAAGACTGCGGGTGAGCCGTAGCATCCCCTAGCAGCTTAGTTAGTGGAGAGTGGGCGTAGGCCCGTATCTCCTAGTTAGCGGAATTTGGGCGAGGCCTTTATCTCCTAGTGATCAAGGTAGGGATCAGGAATGGGTAGTTAATGAGAATGGTATGGAGCTTGCCTACATAGCCCTAGAGAGGTGAGATCTCTGGAGAGGCCGCTCCAGGATGTAGTTGGGTGAGACCCGTGGGCGAGGCCCATATGTGAGTAGCAGTATAAGTAAGACCTAAGAGCAGAGCTGCTTAGTAAGTATAGCCGGGTCAGACCCGTGGGCAAGGCCCGTGAGTTTAGTAGCACAGGTGGGACCTGGTAAGGACCTTAGGGTCAAGTTTGGGGATCAAGGATCCCAGGATTTTAGTGCCAGAGTGGCAGAGTAGAAGGGGCAGTATTAGGTAGCCTAAGTTTCTTCGGAAGTCGCTGAGAGCGACTAGGAGTTTGTGTTAGGGCTAGCGACCGGTGGGAGCCGGTAACCCAGATGTTGATAGATTGGTAAGGACCAGGGTGGTCCCGATTCATCCGGAAGGCGGGTAAGGGACAACAAATTTTCGGTTAGTGACGTGTTCGGCATCAGGAGTGATCGGGATTGCAGTTTCAGCGGGAGAATTGTCCTTGATGAAGTATGGAAAGGTTTGATGATCTTGGAACGACGCCTCGGAAAGGCCGATGGCAACGAAGGGTAAAAAGGGGTGAACCCCTAGGATGTCCAGCATATGTACTCGGGGAGTACCAGAAGGATTGTCAGTTGAGTAAGTTGGGTTCCCAGGATGGTCAGGGTTAGGATGAACCTGAGAATATTAACCGCAAGGATTAATGATAGTCAGAATGATCGGGCGGAAGGCCAGCAAAGGTAATTAGCGGGTGTTAGGTTTATCAAGCAGAGTGTTGGAAGCAGATTTCAGGGAGTTTGGCAGTAGAGAAACTTCGAGGACGAAGTTTAATTTAAGTGGAGGAGAGTTGTAACGCCCTATTCTAAAAGTATTCGTTCGTGGACTTCAGAAACCAAAGCTAGGGGCATTTTGGTTATTTTTGGGATGGGAGTATATTTTTAAGAAAGTTGTCGGCTGAGTTGTGCTGCTAGAAGCGTAAGGATTCTTGCCACCTTTCCATGGATATAAAGTTCATTAGAAATGGATCTAGATGGAAGGAGTTGTTATACTTTGAAGATATTGACATAATGGACCTTATGGAGAAAAGTTCTCATGGAAGGCCATGCATGCATGCTTGGAACACGCGTGCGTACGCCCAGCGTACTAAGGTAACTTGGTCGCATATGATCAAGGCGTACGCCCAGCGTACGTGCAGGCACGCCCAGCGTACGCTAAAAGTTATGAAACCCTAATTTTTGGATTGAACACTATATAAAGGACATAATGGTTTCAACCTTAGCCCCCATATCAGCCTCCCCAACCTTAGAAGAAACCCTAGAACGTTCATACCCTCATTTGGTGAGATTTTGACCCTGGAGAACCCATTTTGGTGGTTTAAAGGTTGGAAGAGGAAAGAAGAAAGTTGGCTAAGGAGGAACCTTGGAAGCTAGAGTTTGTGGATCTGGGATAATGCCTCATTTCGGACTTCTTCAAGGTACAAAGTTTTGAGCTTGATGATTAATCTCTTAGATCTCCTTTAGTTCAAGTTTATGGACTTTTGGTCCCAAGATTGGGTCTTTGAGACTTAAGCACGTTTCTAAGACCAGGTTTGCCTCCCTTAGAGTCATATGAGTCCCAGAATCAGTAAAGTTCCAACCTTTATGGTCCTATTAAGTCTATGCATGAGATCTAGTCCCCTTTATGGAAGTAGAAGAGTGTTTTGAGAGTTTGGGTTGGTTTGGGGCATATAAAGTCACCAAGTCAGTGACTTTATGGCTTAATACATGGAATAAGGCTTGGATCCGAGTTTGTAGCTTCTGAATCGGGGTATTAAGCACTTATTAGAAAGTTGACTTAATAAGGCTGTACGCTGGGCATAGAAGGAGGTATGTACGGCGTACAAGCCATCATCCAGTACGCTCAGCGTGCCTAGATGTACGCCCCGCGTACGTTGTCAGATTTGGGCCTTGAGCTTTTTGGCATCGGTGTGGGCTGTGTTTGGATTATAGGTCTGTGGGCCTTAGTGGGCCATCAGGAGTTAGTGTTTATGGGCAAAGTATATGTATTGGGCTTAAGGTAAGGCCCAATAACGGGGTTGGGCCCAATGTAGCAAATTGGGCCATTTATGGGTTAATAGTGGGCTTGGGAAGCCTACTTAATGTTGTACCTTTTTATAGTATGTTTTGGGCCCTAGTTATAGACCATTATGGGGTAGGGGTAAAATGGTAATTTTACCCTAAGAGTGATTATGATATTGGGCTAAGTGATATTGTGATCTTGGTAGCTCGGGGAGCCGAAGAAGCAGCAATCGGAAATTTCAGTCAGCAACCGGAAGGTTATCAGAAAAGTTCAACAATGCAGGTGAGTTTCCCTTTGTGTGAATGGGTCTACGGCCACAATGCCGGCCCATGTAGTTATGAGTAGGAAGACCCGGGGGTTAGCCCTAGGCACTGTTTACTAGTATGATATGCAGGACCAAGGTCCGATGTCGAGCAGGTGCCCCAGGGATGATTTACATGATAGTTTATACTTGTTGTCTGTGTGATACATGTATGTGCCTGGTAGGGAGGTGAGTGTGGGCGAGGTCCCGTACCTCACCAATTGCAAAGTGTGGATGGTGTTCCACATCTCATTAGCAGCCGAGCAGGGGCGAGGCCCATGGTAGGAAGGGAGTGAGTGTGGGATGGGCCCGTATCTCACTATTAGTAGGAGCGTGGACAGGGTTCCATGACTCATCAGTAACAGGTCAGGGGCGGGGCCCAAGATAGGCGAGGCCTTAGAACAGGAATCCAGTAGTATATGTCCAGTTTATGTGTTATGATATTATTGTATGTTAGTATATGTTAGCGGGCGGGGCCCAGAGACAGGCGAGGCCTAAGAGAAACAGATATGTACACCGAGCGGGGCTCGAAGCCAGGCGGGGCCTGTTGTAGCGGGTGAGACCCAAAGTAGTGGGCGAGGCCCAGTATTTGCAGTCTGTGTATGTGTATGGTATGTTGTAGGTTGGGGAACTCACTAAGCTTCGTGCTTACAGTTTTTAGTTTTGGTTTCAGGTACTTCCGGTGGCGGAGGGAAGAGCTCGGGGTGATCGCATGACACACACCATTGATTAGTCAGCCTAGGATGTTTTACTCTGATAATGAAAATATGTTTTAGAAATTAATACCCTGAATTATGTTATGGTTTATGATATGTTTTTATGAATATGGTTTTAGTAATGATTTAAAGAAAATTTTTAGTCGTGATTTTCGGGACGTTTCATATTACGTACTTTTGTTTTTTGTCTCACAGAAAGCATAGTTGCTAGAAATAAGTTCAACAGATAGGACGAGCGAGTGCGATATTGTTTCCCATGAGACGCAATGAAAGCTTAAGTGAGGGGTGCGACTTTGCGACTTGAGATGAGTTTTTGAGCAAAATATTGAGTTTTACAACCTTGATTACTGGAGGAAATGATCTAGCAACAGTTTAGAAGAGTGTGTCATCTCAACATCATTCTTTCTTCACCAAATTTGCATTGGACATAATGCAGTTTTATTGTGAAACTACAATTCCCACGACGTGGCTTGGTGTGTTAGATGTTCATTCTTGTAGTAGTCCGTAGGTCTTGTTTTGCAGCCATTACGCGAGATTGCATCCATTCAACATTCGATTTTGACCTTGATACTTCTATCATAGGGGAGTCCGTTCCTTTTTCTTCCTCCTTAATTTTATGTTTTTTGTTTGTTTTAAACATGCAATAGGGACATTTCATGAATTAAGTGTGGGGTAGGTGTCGAAAATAGGATTTCAAGCATGTTGATTAAAAAATAAAAATTGCTAGACTGAAAATTTTTAAAAAATCTTATATAGACTTGAAAAAATGGTCTAATTTTGAAATATAGTTAAGTTTAAAAGTTGCTATATTATTGTGTTGGAACTTAGGTTACTAGTATTGTGTGAGACGATTCGATGCAAGCTCTAAAGTTTAATTGAACCAATGTGTTATAGTATATGTGTGGCTTCCCTTTCCTAGTGAAATCATGAGACAAAAACATAACCATGTTGTGACATCCTCCATTTTTCAAAACCAACTAAAATTTTTTTCTTTACGCTTTATCAGTTTGAGATATGGAAGTTCCCAGTGTAAATAAAACATTGTTCAAATAACCAAAGTTATTTCATTATATTAAAATTTGGAGGATGTCATCATTCATATCAAAACATACATTACAACGTAAATATATAAAAGTTCCTCAAATACTATAACAACCACATCTCTTATTTCACTCGGCATTCTAACTAAGCTTCAGTAGTCCTACATCCACTACCTGTGATGCACAAAACTGAGTAGGTTAGGTTTGAAAAACCTAGTGAGATGCATAGGGGTTTTGACGCCCATAATAACTTAATGATACTAAATCATAGTATCATTCCTACAAACAATCATTTATAGATAATGTAGGTATATAATATCTTAAATTAATATCCTTAAGACATTCTAACCATCCCAATTGATTCTAACAAATCCTAAGACAACGATTATATGGTGGAATCACCCTACCAAGTAAACTGTTTGAGTATTTGGTTTACTACATAGCTAGGGGAGTCCATGGCTAGTGTAATTCATATAAAGACAAACAATGTTTAGAGCTATTGATAAATATTTTATGTACGTCTGTGGGTTATAAGTCCACACTAGCAACGTAATTCATTAGATTGCCTAGAATAGTCAAGTGTTGTCATCTACTTTGGTCGATGACCTAGACATACTTACTAGTTGTCTGATCTGGACCCACCATTTTTGGTCATCCAAGAAAGAGGAGGAATACAACACTCCGCTCTGATCTCACGCTCTAACCTAAAATGAGACCTAATTAATACCAAGCTTATTTGGACCTAAACACCTTATACATGTCCTATTGTAACTAATCCTAACTTTTACTAAAGGTAATTATTTCCAATACAATTTCTAATAGGCAGTACTATCATAGTTATATAGATAACACATAATACGGATAATTCAGGTAAGAAATAATTTCCCTAAGCATAAATACTTTTATTAATATTATTTAATTGATAGTAACTACGCACTCACCTGAAAAAAGTAAGTGACTCGAAGTTAGGGCAGCACTTCACTTTAACAGTTTTCCAGAAGACCTAGATGTACAAAATGCTACGTCTTCGTCTGGTTTCATAATCCTAGCGACTATATAATGATAGTCTAGATTCCTCAATAATACCAATGTTTACATCAAGATCTATCAAGTAAGGAATAACCATGTAGGATCATATCGGAGGTAGGATCCGTTTGGTATACAGAGTATATTCTTTGGAAATCTCACTTTAAACACCGCAATAAATCGAGCCTAGACATCACTCTTGTAATTAGATCAATCGGTATAATGATTTGGAATCATTGATAAATCTTAATTATAGGCTCATAATAACGCTTATGACTATAATTAAAAGTTACACTTAAAATAAATAAGCGTAGCATGACTTACAGAGTAATCTAACAAAAACCAAGAATTATGCGGGCAAAACTCTGAACAAAGAGCTTCTATTCTCCGAATATCTGACACCGCAGGGGTTCACTAAAATAGTCGGGAACTAGAGAGTAAAAGGGATAAAAATTTTGAAGAGATTCAGAGAGAATTTGAGTGAGGAGGTGAGGATTAAGCTGGAAATTGCGTCAATTTATCGGCAGAAAAGGAGTACGCGCCGCGCATGTGGTCGGAGTTGGTGATGTGTCACTTTCCTATGGTGCCACATGTCACGATTTGGGTGGCGTGTCAGTGCGCGCCACACATCTGGTCAATGCGCCCGGCTGCACACAAGTTTTCTTGATTTCTAAAAAAATCATAATTTGCTCATATGAGCTTCATTATCGATGGGGTTTATATCCACGCGTAGCTACCGACGAGATCTACATCTTTCATCTAGACTCCATCGGATAATTTTAAATTTATTTTTAAAAGTTATACTTTTATAGTCTTAGATTGTTAAAGTCTGTGTAAATATCATAACTCTCTCATACGATATCCGTTCTCGATTGTCTTTATATCGACAGATAGGTATGGAAGAGATCTTCAACTCTTGTTTAGATTGTTTTTCCTAGCAACCGACTGTTATAAATTTTGATATCAGTGTTGCACATTGTTGCGCTGAAATGCAGAAAAATCATAACTTCCCTATACAAATTCAAATTTGGACGTTTTCTATATGCGTGCCCCTGGTTAACAACTACTATGACTTTAGTTAAGATCAATTCAACTAATAAGTAATTTACCCAAGTTTTTTTACAATACGTAGAGTCGCTCCGGTTTAACCACGAAACTTCGAAGAAACATAACTTCTTCGTTCTAACTCGGACTCGAACATTGCTTATACCTCTAGAATCCTTATTATGTATACTAGAACTAGGTTAAGATTATTTGTCCTAAATAATATTTTATCCTTGATGCATATTTTTATTTTATTATTAAATATTTATATAATTTGCATAAAATATCGTATAAAACACATAAGCACATAATTATGAGAATAATTCTTTCTTATTTGTTCATAAAAATATTTCAATAGTTGACCAATGTGATTATAGACTATGACTATTCTAGCAGGAAATGTGGGCGTTACACATGTGTAGTTTGAGGGACATAATAACTTTAACATCATATACCAAAAATGTACCAAGGAAAGCTTATGTAATCATTGCCTTTTAGGATAATGATTCTAACCAATAAGGGTTGAAGTTAAGTTCCCTTGGTTAAGCATATGTTTTTCTTTTTAGGTTTTTAGTTTTGAGTGAAAAAAATATGCACAAGTTTGTTGAGTGAATAAGAGCCTTCAATTTTTAAAGATGAAGAATTATAAAGAAAAGTTCAAAAGTTAAAAATATTGAAGATTCGAAGTTGAAGATATTGAAGAATAAGGCAAATTGCCAAAACTCAAAGGAGTATTATTTTATTATATTTTTTCTTTTTAGGTTATTTTTCCATATGTATTCTTATGAGGTTAACCAAAAGTTACCTTGAGGTCAAGAAAGATTTCTAAGGATATATTCAGAGGGATGCATAAAATGAATGTCGTTCAAAATGAGTGGGAAATGTTTATGAGGATTGTGTGTATTTAGGATTGGGAAATACTTAGGAATCATTAGAGAAAAATATATGCATTGAGGTGAAATGTAATAAATGAGTTCAATTTGGATTGTCATGTGCGATGTTGGTAGCTAAGGTTTTATTGTGATGGTATAATTATAATAAAATCAATTTTGTTTGGGGTCAAACAATAGTCAAGTGTGAGGTATTTTGATATTGCCATATTGTAGTGGTGTTGATTATGATGGCATGTGCGGAATTAGAAATGATCTAGTGAATCATCATGTAAACTCAAGAACACAAGGAGTAAATAAATCTGTGTAAGCTCATATTAGATCTAGAAAGGATATACAAATGGGTCTGTATAAAGTTTCTCTCTCTAGTCTAACACTCCAAATGGATTCACTTACATAATGGAAGTCACCCACTTCCTACTTATAGGAAAGACTCAACCCATTTACACATACAAAGGGGAAAGCCTAAAACACTACATCCAAGACTGACTTTGCACCCTAACATTCTCCCCCTCAAAGTTAGGATTCGATGTCCGGCTTCAATCTCCAACGAGCTAGCGCGATCAATACCAAACTCCCCCTCAAAGTAACACCGGTCTTCAAATCCGCAAATGAATATTCGACAAACCCGAGAAGCTTCGAATACCCATCATTCTCCCCCTTTTTATAATCAAAAAATGATTATAAAACCCATTAAGGATGGGAAGCGCCCAAGAAATAGACTTCACAATACTCCCCCTTGATGTGTACCAAAAATGAATCACCAAAAATCTTGCACGGAAAAACAATCACGAAAAAGCCACAAAAAATTTCCAATTTATGAAATTTTTTGACTTTTTGAGTGAAAGTTGCAAGATTTTTCAAAAACCGGGTAGAAATTGTCACTTTTTGAATTCTGCAGGGACCCGTTGCGCCAAAACCGCAAAATATGCAAAACTCTCCCCCTTTTTCAAATCTGGGTAGATAGTGTCAATTTGCACAAACTTTAGGGGCCTGAAATGCACTTTCTTCAATTTTCAGCAAAAAACAATCCTTTTTCGAATTTGGGTTAAAACTGCCCAACATTCGAAGCCTTAGGGACCATTTTCGACAATTCTGCCCTTAGCGCTCAAATCATACGAAGCATCCCATCCAAAAGTTGACTCCACCACTTGTGCTCTTTCGATCTAAAGTACATCCCCCTAGGTCAGCATCTGAAAATGCTTGAATGAAAAATCCCGAATTCGAAGGATACCAGAGTCCTAACGAAATTGTTCCCTTAAGATAGCGAAAAATGTTTTTCACTGCAGTTAAGTGAGGTTCTCTAGGATTTGCTTGGTACCTGGCACAATTACACACTGAAAATATAATATCAGGCCTACTTGCAGATAAGTACAATAAAGACCCTATCATGCTTCGATAAAGTGTTAGATCAACAGCAGGAGCATCTAACGAAGGAGTTAGTCTTGTTCCCACTGCCATTGACACACTAAGCTTTGTATTGTTTGTCTTTCCAAACTTCTCGAGCAGATTCTTCGTGTATTTTTATTGATTGATAAAAATTTCATCCTTATTCTGTCTTATATTCAACCCAAGAAAATTATTTATTTTTCCCATCATGCTCATTTCGAATTGACTTTTCATAAGATTTTCAAATTCATTAGACAATTCAAGGTCAGTTGAGCCAAAAATAATATCGTCAACATAGATTTGAACAAGCATTAGATGATTACCCACTTTCTTTCGAAATAGTGTGGGATCAACTGATCCTTGCTTAAATTTTGACTGTTTCAAGAAGTTGGTAAGACTTGCATACCATGCTCTTGGTGCTTGTTTTAACCCATAAACTATTTTGTCTGGAATCTAGACATGATCAGGATGCTCCTCACTCACAAAGCCAGGTGGTTGTTCAACATAGACCGTTTCTTCTAGCTCCCTATTCAAGAATGCGCACTTAACGTCCATTTGATAAACATCGAAATTTTTGTGAGCTGCATAGGCTAAAAATATGCGAACTGCCTCGAGTCTTGCGACAGGGGCGAAGGTTTCTTCATAATCGATTCCTTCTTGTTGCGAATATCCTTTTACTACAAGCCTAGCCTTGTTGTGAATAATATTGCCATCTTTGTCGGTTTTATTTTTAAAAATCCATTTTAACCCGACAATCGAAACATCAGAAGGTTTAGAATTAAGTCTCCAAACCTTGTTTCGTTCAAATTCAGCCAGTTCAGATTGCATGGCAACAACCCAATCTCAGTGTTCCATTGCATTCTTTACTGTCTTTGGCTCTATTTTCGAAATAAAAACATTAAACATACACAATTCTTGATTCGCATTAAGTACCTCGTTTTTGGCACGAATCTGAGCTCTAGTCAACACACCTTCTTGAGGATTCCCTATGACCTGTTCTTTGGGATGAGTTTTTGTCCATTTTTCCATTGGTGGATATGCCGGATCAAAGTCTAATGGTGCATCCCCATACACGTCTTCGTTTTCAGTTCTAGCAACTGAAATGTTGTCATCAACTTCATACTCCCCCTCAACTGAACCTTCAAGCTCCCCCTCAACTTGATTATCATCTTGATGCTCCCCCTCAACATGTTGATCTTCATTCCTTTTCTCCCCCTCGAAAGTATGTCCATCTTGAACATTGATTTCATCAGTCGTATGCCTCCCCTCCATACGAACTTCAGGCAAGCGGTCAATAATCGATTCAATTGAAGAGTCAACTCAAAAGTCAAAGATCGGTTCTTATGATTCCAAGATTCAAAATCGAAACATAATCAGATGGATATGTTTTCATTTTAGGTATTGATGATGAGTTTTTGATGAGTCTGAATTCGATTTTGATGATTTTTGGTGTCGATGTGGATTCGTTTTGGATTGAACGCCAAAACACAAATGAAGAACTGTGGTCGATCGTTTGAAATTGAGTGAGTTAGAACAATCGAAATGGAAGTAGTAATTCTTTATCGATTGTTCAAAGTTGGATTTGATTTCTCGTCACTAAAATTGAAAGTGACGAATAGAAACGAAGAATTGATGGTCGAATGCTTTGAAATTGGTACATATATTGGAAATCGAAGGTTTGGATGCTTTGAGAACGAACAGTAGAGTATCTGATTTTGAAGATTGTTGATGTGTTTGGGGTGAATGAAATGCGAATGACGAAAATTTTGTGGTTGATGGTCAAACAATATTCGCATATGAAGATGATTGGGTTTGGATTTTCGCATATGAGTGAACGAAATCAATGTGAAAATTTTTGTAGCAAAGGCAGTGAATATCAAAATCGGGTTCGCATAATGTGCTTTGGTCAATTCGCATGTAAGATTGTCAATTGTGACTTGAAGAAGAAAGTGAAGCATTGATTTTGTTTTCAATGGGTTGTGGTCGATGTGCGAAGGGTATGGTGTGTTGGAGTCGACATCGACAAGAAACTGGTCGAGTAACAAAACGAAGATGCTTAATGCTTTTGTGCTTGAAAAATCTGATGTGTGAAGGGTCGATGTGCGAAGAATTGTATACTGACGTGCGAAGAATTTGACTGGAACATGTGAAGTGTGTCACTGTGAAAAAAATGAATTAGGGAAAAAAACACTCAAGTTTCGAAAACGGCCCCTGAACCTTTGAATATTTGACACTTCGCAAATTAACTCAAGTTACAAATGGTTGAAAATTTTCACCCAAATTCGAATTTTTTTGGAGCTCGTATGAATGGGGATGCTTCGTATGATTTGAGCACTAAGGGCAGAATTGTCGAAAATGGTCCCTGAGGCTTCGAATGTTGGGCAGTTTTAACCCAAATTCGAAAAAGGAATGTTTTTGCTGAAAATTGAAGAAAGTGCATTTCAGGCCCCTACAGTTTGTGCAAATTGATGCTATCTACCCAGATTTGAAAAAGGGAGAGAGTTTTGCATATTTTGCTGTTTTGGGCACAACGGGTCACTACAAAATTTTGAAATTGACAATTTCTACCCATTTTTGAGAAATTTTGTCAAAGGCGATCCGTGAACGAAGCTAAAAATTGATTAGTTTTTTGGATTTTCCGGATTGAAGCACAAAGTTTATGCCACATGTTAAGGGGGAGTTTTGACACGAAAAGTTCCGAATAGAGCACGTTCTTTTTCCTTGGAGTTTTATAATCAAATTTCGATTATAAAAAGGGGGAGAAGTTTTATATGGAAATTCGAACTTGAATTTTTCATATTACGCGGATTTGAAGACCGGAGTGATCTTGAAGTTTTGAAGCCACGAGATGATGCAATTGGAAGTTCGGAAGTGATGTATTCGAAATGGGTTTGGAATTATTGAAGATTTTTGGGGTGTGTTTTTATGCGTAACTTTTGGGTGATTATTTGTAGTTAATCATTCGTTGCTGCTCAGATTGTATTGTCTCACATCCTAGAGCCCAAATTGAAGAAACATGTGTCACCTTTGAGGCTCGAACCGCGTAGTGCTTGATTTTGGAAGAATTAAAGAGGGTCATTCATTCCTAACTTTGAGGGGGAGAATGTTGGGGTGCAAAGTTATTCATGATTGACTTTGTAAATGTTTGACTTTTGTAAAACCCACTTGCATGTGGAGTATTAGCCTTGTGACACATTAGAGATAGAGAGTGAGAGAGAAACATCTAAACACCTCTATAAATAGTGGGTTCATACCACTTGTAGAGGTGTGCTTGAGAGATGTAAAAGTGAGTGTGTAAGTGTGTGTTATTTTTGTAGTCTAGATCTAGATCCTTTTAGTAACACCATATACAATCAATACATCTCTTGATCACCCAAATCACCATGTTCAATTGTGCAAGCTTTAATTCCGCATGCCAAACCATGTTCTTATGTCACTACACATATTTATTCATATATTTTGTGCATTATCTTAATATTTTCAGCTATAATCGTGCTTAATTTAGAACAAAAGGTGATTAATATGATTAAAATCTGTTTTAGCGGAGAAGAAATGTTGGGGAGCAAAAGGAAGTAAAATGCGGAGCTGGAAGAAGGATGGATGGATCGAGTCAATGAAATTCAAATTATTATGGTTTCTGAAGTCCTACGACATTGACATTTGCTTGCCACACCTTGGCGAGAAGATTTTCCACAGTTAATTTTTTTTTCTTAGAGTCTACGCAAAGGAAGTGGACGCCACGACATGGAGCCTTATTCTCCACGACGTCGGGGAGAAATTTTAACAACTATAAATATTTCCTTTTTCTCTTTTCCCTGACTTATGCATGAAGCTTTTACCGACTTTTGAAGACCATAGACATCCCTTGGAGGCCTTGTAGACCATAATTCGATTGAGAGGTTAGATTTGCAGAGATCTAAGGCAACATTACTTCTATATACTTTGTTTGGATGGTTTTGATCATGTCTTGCAAAGTGAATTTTGATTTTACTTGTTTGTTTCCAGTAGTTATGGGCTAAAAACCTTAAATTTCGTTTAGAGTATATAATCCTAGTTGATATGTGTTGATTTAAAGGATTATGAATTTATATTAGTTACTTATTCATTATGCATGTTTGATAAAGAACCTATTGTGTTAATTCAATCAACTTATATGTTTATTCCTAAGTTTTATTAGGGTTAGATGAACAATGAATCTTGATATACTTGAATCTTATGATTTTCATACACATGAAATTGTAGGACTAGTGTTTTGACCAAAAACCTTGGGTAAAATAGAGAAATTGGTAAATTAATGTGGGAGCTAATATACGATGAACATTCATATATAGATTTGGTGTTTAATACAACTAAATGTCAATCATTGTTTCAAGTCTTTTATAATTCAAACTCAATACTGATTTGTTTGATTGTTTGTCCACTTGATTACTGAATAAATCATCTTATTAATTAAAAGGATTAGAAGTTTGAATATAATTCTATTCACATAGGAGTTAGTAAGCAACGATATATAAATCCATTGCACTATCCATAAAATCAACCGTTATAGGTGAATCGTATCTAAATGAAAGTCTTTTTAAAATCTTGTCTTAAAAATCGTTTTCTGTTTCTTCTTAAGTTTAATTTGTTTTTGTTAATTGCTTTTATGTAATCTGGACTTGCAAAACAAGAACCCCCCCAATTGCTAATTTCAATTAGTTAACTTTAATATATATTTGAGCTTTTAATCATTCATGTTCCCTGCATTTCATATCCGACTTACTTGAATCATCTACTAGGTTTTGTACGTTTTGTACATAAATGAGCTCGATATTTCGTCAATGTTGCTTGATATTTATACGTGACTAGCATGTTGGAAAACATACAAATGGGAGCTTTGTGACTATTGGTAATTCCAGGAATGACATTATAAAAGGTTATGTTACATTGATGAATGGTACCTTCATAAACTGGAAAGTGACATATACTATTAGATTATGTAATACCCTTTTTCATAACATATATTATTATGTAATAATGGATAAGACTTAGTGTAAGAAAGTAACAGATTACCCTGAGACGATTCCGTGGATATAAAGATCGTAAAAAATGAAGTTCGTATGAGGAAGTTATGACCGTTTGAATTTAGGATGAAACTATGTTGCTATTTCGAGAAAGTAAAAAAAAGTCAAAGGGTTAACTCTCGGATCACCACGGTATGGTGGTATACTCACCACAGTGCAGTAGCGAGGCAAGTCATCGAGACACGTGGAAATCGGGTGAGACACATTGCTGAAGGAGACAGATACGTGGCGGTTGTCAGGAAAAAACTGTGGCCGTGGCATGGTCATTTGACCACGATGTCACGGAGGCACTTTAGTATAAGTATTTGTCTTTTGTGTCGTTTCATAGGTTTTGGCACACACGGTTGACGGAGCGGCTCGGGAGGCATTTCCGAGGAATTGTTACCACTAAATCATATTGGTGGAGGTATTTTATCATGTTTCATGTAAACATGTTTATTTAATATTTTTTAGAGGGTTGTTATACCCAAGTATGTGTTATGGTATTTCATGATATGGTGCAATTACGAACCTGGTAAGCAGCTGAATATTTAATGTGAGTGGTAAGGGTTATATAGCCTAAATTACTGATAATTTGTAGACTCGGCTAATGGCTTATAGGATTAAGTCTTTAGGTGTTTAAAATTGGAAAAATGATTAGTTTGGTAATAAATAGTTATCGGGTTTAGTTAATGATCATGTAATTGATCTTTGTGGTCGATACAATAGTAAATTTAGACAAGTTCTGATGAACTTGATGTATTATCCAAATAGGTCTGGAAAAGTGATGGATTGAGAAGCGGTAAATAGCTCGGGGTCAGAATCATAGTTAGTCTTCACTAACTAATTGGGTGAGTAACCTCAATTCTTTTCTAAACATATATTATATAGATATATGTTATTAATGTATTGTGTTGATTATATGTTAAATACAATAGTATGATTATTGTGTATTGTTATGTTTAGAATTGGAACCCATAGGGTTATACTTGTACTTTGGTATGAGAGAATTATAGGTAAATAGTGGACTTGGTGTCTGAACACTATACTTGGAGATTGATATTGGTTAATGTAAGTGAATGGTGGACTTAGTGTCTGAACGCCATACTTGTATATTGTTAAGGAATATGACCAGGTAATGGGTATTTAGAAGTTATAGAGTAGTATAATTATGGAAATGAGTATAATTATGATTTTATGATGGTACCTTTGGTGGCTGTAATATCATCAGTAGAGAAATGCAAATTTATAACACAATCGATGTCTATAGAGCTATATTTGAAGAATTGTTGCAGAAGAGTGATCGTAGTCTTGGTGAATGTAATACCATTACTGGATGAATTAGTAATTTATGTAATATTAATTACAATCAAGGGAAGTTATAGAAATTAATAGTAGCCAAAGTGACCATAAGTCTACTATGTCTTCTGGTAAAGTGGAATGTTTGATAGCATCATTAGTGACATTGTATGTATATATACTAACATGATGTGGTGTGTTGTTACTGTATATATATACATATATATATATATATATATATATATATATATATGTGCTAGACTAAAGTAGTTTTGTTGACCTTAAGGTAATGTGATAGGGTCATATATATATATATATATATATATATATATATATCATTGATGAAATTATATCAAGAACGATATTGTATTGTAAGTTTATATGACTGGAATTGATGGTATCTAGGTGATTTTAATATTATTATTTGAGGAATTCAAGTAAATGTTTGATTTAGTATCTGTAACACTATGCTTGTAGATTATTTAGAAAGAATTAGTGGTATGCTTGGTGCTGTAATTACCACTGTGTGAGAATCGATTGTTAGTGGTATGCTTACTGTTGTAATTACCATTGTTTATCTCCGATGCAATTAATGGTTTTTATGGTATGCTTAGTTTTGGATTTATCATTATGATGGAATATTGTTAGTCATGATAGTCTTAGTGACTGCAATATTATGGACTAATATATGTGGTGGTCTTAGTGACTGTAACACCACATTATTGAGCATAATTATTAGTGGTGGTCTTTGTGACTGTAACACCATGATATTAAGAATAGTTATTAGTGGTGGTCTTGGTGACTGTAACACTGTGATATTGGGATAAGTTATTGTGGTGATCTTGGTGACTATAACACCATGTATCGGTAATTGTTATTAGTGGTGGTCTTGGTGACTATAACACTGCGAGGTTATGAGAATGTATAAATGCTTGTACGTTAATATTATATTATCATAATAGACTTGTTGGTTGAAATATTATCATTTGGAGAATTGTATATTTATAGTAACCGTGGTGGTTGATAGTGGACAGTTAAGGGAATGCTAGTCTTGGAATTTGATAGTGGGACTCCTTGTGTTTTGTGAAAGTATGGCAAGGAAAACAATAAAATACTTCCTTTGATATATGAATCATCAAATCAAGAGACTCTTCAATTATATCACATTGATCTCTATAGACTAACTTCTGTTGATATCCTTTCACATAAGATATAAATCCCTATTATAGTTGATGACTATACCCATTACACTTACATGTTCTTTCTTCGATAAAAATTTGAAACAATAGCAAAACTCATCACTTCTATTGTGTTAAATGCCAAGTTGGTAGTCACCAGACATAGTTACAATGGAACAGAGTATACAAATGCAACATGCAATGAGTTTCTCATTTACAAGGTAGTTGAGCACAATTTTTATACTCTATACACTTCTCAACAAAATGGTGTGGTTGAAAGAAGGAATAGAACCATAGTTAAATATACCAAGTCTGTTAAAATTTGTGTATTTACCTTTATACTTATGGTTGAAGTTGTCTTCATCGCACGCTTTGTTTAGAATCTCAATATTATTATTAAGTGTCTCAACACCACTTCATACAAAGCTATGATTTTTTTTCATATCTTTGGATGTGTTTCACAAAAAACAACCTAGACCATTTGAGCAAATTACAACCGAAGAATGATACAAGAGTTTTGTTGAAACTATATGCTCATGAACCATTAATGAATGATATAGTTAATAACATATGATCCTATAGGGTCACATCCTTATCAAATCGATACATATTGAATATTTATTATTAATATGATTACTAATAAATAATACCAACTCTTTTATTTAAGCAGGGAAAATTATTATTATGTAAAAATATTATGTCATAATGTCATAACCAGTCATTATATCATATGGTATGATATAATTAGTCATGTATAAGTTTTTGGGCACACTGTATACCATTTAACTTTTACATACTTTCTAGTTATTGAATTAGTATCTTCAACTTCCCTCTTACACACGTCTTGCTTGTAAGAAACCATTATCTTGCATTTAATGAAGGTATGGCTCAAGATCTTGAATGTAAGTATATAAGGAAGTGTTAGGCTTTAATTTTAACCATTCTTTCCCTTTGAAAATCCCCCAAGACCGAGAGCACTCTTTACTCTCTTCCTCTTGTCTTTCTTTTGAAGCTAGTTGCAAGTGCTGGTGCTTCTTAGTGTTTCTCATTTAGTGCTTATTTTAACTAAGCACTTAAAGGCTTAAGAAATCACTAATACAAGAAAAGGGTACTAGAATTCCTTGTGCCTTACTCTTGGTGGTGGATGACTTATAAATAACTTCAAGCTAGTTTTTCTTGACATCTACATCAACACCCCAATTCCGAATGGGTTCAAAGACTCCAATGTTGTCACTCTAAAACACCATATGGTTGTTTTAATATCATTCTAACCTATATAAAAGGATCCTTGATAGTTTTGTTTTAAATGGTCTAAAATAAACTAGTTATTTTATTAATGATTTCGTTGTCGTTTTTAAGAAAGACACCCTATTTTTAGTATCAAAACCCATCAAATTTTCCATGGATATTCCACTAAAGTTGTTATTACCGGGTACTAAATTAATGCACCATAATTATTAAAGAAAGATTTGATACAAACTATTCATTGTCACTATGTTCGAATGACGAACCACAAGCATCTTATAGCCCATATTCGAGAGGATGATGAATCTCCTATTGGTGAAAATATTCAATAATCAATAATCAATGTAGACTTTGATTCTCTTTTTCAGTTCTTAAGATATTTTTCTTGATGCATAGTCACTCATGTCTTCGAAGCTACCCAACAACAACATAATGTTGAATTTGGTCTAACTATGCCCACATGAAATAATACTGAAGGAGACTCATATTAAGTTGAAGGGGAGAGTGATATGATATTAGTTCCTCTTGTGACTAGTAATGATGAAGCCTTCAATGAGGTACATGGGAGCTTCCATCCAATAACCATTAATAACAGTGAAATTAAAACTAAGTTGAAACCATGAATAACTTTCGACTTCCCAACGATAATGAAGTGTCTGTGGGATGGTCTACTAACTAAGGTGACCCTATTATGTAATTTCAAGACATTAAAGTGGAGAAACATGATACAATTGATGATATTATCTTTTTTACATCTCTTGACCATCCAACTCCCAAACTACACATTTGGACTCAGGATAATCAACCTAACCAAGTAACTGGTAACAAAAATGCTAGAGTACAAACTAGATTTTTCTACTAATATTCAAAATGAATGTCACTTTTCAGATTTTATCCCATTAGGTCAACTAAATACTATCGAAGAATCCTAGGAAAATCAGACTAAATTAAAAAAAAAATACAAGAAGAATTAGCAATGTTTGAAAAAAATCAAGTGCACTACTTCGTAACTCCACCAAAGAGTCATTTCGTAGATAGTAGAAACATTTGAACCTAACTCTCTCTCTCTCTCTCTCTCTCTTTATATATATATATATATATATATATATATATATATATATATATATATATAGAGAGAGAGAGAGAGAGAGAAAGAGAGAGAGAGAGAGAACTTCAATAGAGAACCATTATTAATCAAGGAACCAATAAACCAATCTAGAACGTCGGAATTTAAAATGATCAAAGACAGAAGGAAGGGTTATAGACTTTTACAATGCACGCATATGCACCGGATTATAACAAAACACACATATTTTTTTTTTGTTTAAATTTTTTTGGCAATATTTTTTATCGAAAAAAAACCGAATATACTATTATTCATAATGTTTCGTCATATTTCCATAGAGATCCATATTTATATACAAAAATGTTTTTTTTTAAAAGCTCATTTTATTTATTTGTTTTTTAAGAAGTTAAGGTCTACGTTTTATCGAAAAAAATTAATAAATATATCAAAATTTATATTTTTTGTACTCTTTAAACATAGATTCATATATTGATTAAAAAAATCATTATAGATTCACATTGTGAATTTGATCGAGGTTTTTTTTAAACGTTGGTATAAAAAATTCAAATTTTTTCTATAATTAGTTTTTTTTTGGATAAAAATAAACTTAAATATTGAAAAAACAACAAAATGAAGTGAGTTTTTTTTCAAAAAAAAAAGTTTGATTTTTATATATTAACATGAATCTCTATAGAATGAGGACGAAAAATTGTGAACAACGGTATATTTGCTTTTTTTTTCCGATAAAAAACGTGGCTTAAAAAAAAATTAAATGAAAAAAAGAAATGAGGTTTTTAGGTAAAGAGGTTAGTGTTATGGTATAATCCGATGATCGCTTTAAATTTCGATATTCACTATTGGTTTTTCGGTTCCTTATTAATAATAGTTCTTTATTAAACATCACCACATATATATATATATATATATATATATATATATATATATATATATATATATATATATATATATATATATATATATAGGTTTAGGTTCTATGGAAAACAAAAAACCCTAAAAATAAAAAAAAATGAATAAAAAAATACTTAGACATCACAAAACTTTTTTTTTTAATTTTTTTTAAGAAAAAAGCGCATCTTTTAGAATAAAATCGCTGAAAAATGTTTTAAAGAAAAAAACCAATTTAAAATTTTTTTTTGATTTTTTGTTTTTTTTTCAGCGATTTTATTAAAAAGCTGCGATTTTTCTATAAAAAAATTAATTTTTTTTTTGTGATCTCTAAGTATTGTTTTATGTATTTTTATGATTTTTAGGTTTTTTTTAGAGTATTTTTGTTTTCCAAATAACCTTCCCTATATATATATATATATATATATATATATATATATATATATATATATATATATATATATATATATATAGAGAGAGAGAGAGAGAGAGAGCTAGGTTCAAATATTCTAACTAATTATCGTGCGGATATCGTATGCTATGAGAATGATAAAGAAAATATGTTGTTTGATAATATGAATACGTTCAATCTTACATAACTATTGATATTAACACACATTCTCACTAAATAAATTGTCTATAAGGTTATCATACACTTATTATTATTATTCTCATTTCTGTCAGAATGTTTTATTGGGTCGTATTTTGTCAGAATGAAAATGAGTGAAAAACTATGTGTGAGAACAAAATAAAAATAATAATTAGCGAGAATGCATGGAACTGCCGATATTTTTGTAAGGTTGAACGTATTCGCATTGCTAAACAACTTATTCTCTTAATAATTTTCATAGCATACGATATCCGCACAATAATTAGTTAGAATAGAATAACCTAAGCATATATATATATATATATATATATATATATATATATATATATATATATATAAACATATATATATATATATGTTTAGGTTATTCTATTCTAACTAATATAATATATATATATATATACACACACACACACACACACACACTAGAGGTATACCCGCGCATTGCGGCGGACATCAAAGTAGGGGCACTAAATCGTTTCGTTCTGAGGGCGCGAATAGTTTACAAGGCTGACATTTTTTTTTGGAAAATACTACGTGACTTTAAAAAGCAAAAAAATCAATATGATGAGAGCATATTAAGCTCACCATCACTCCCTCTAATCTAAAAGAGGTAACAATGAGAGATGAGGAATAGAGAAGAAAGTATCATAAAATAGAAAAATAATTTAAAAATTAATATTTATTGTAATATATATTTAACGGTAATGTTGTAACACAGAAAGATGAATCGTTGTTCTTTCCAAACAATATTAGAGAGAAAAAAGATCAATCATAGACATCGTTTCCATTTCGACGATATTATTTCGAGCAATACTGATTAATGAAAAATCAAACAAAAATTTATTTTTAAGCAATATTGACCAATGAAAACTTAACTGCTTCCTAATTTCAACAAATGTTACATTTATCAACTTTTCTAAATGACATCTTAATTGGAGGTCTAATTTTTAATTTACGAATTAACAATTCGTTGTGATATAATTAGCCTTTCCAATATTTGATAATACACAATAGAATTCAATTTATCAATTCTTGCACAACCAAACATTTTAGAAAACAAATTACAAAATCTTAATTTGTGACATGAACAAAAAGATAAACAAATTGATATGTTGTTGACAATTTTAAATTTTATAATTAACTACTCAATTCTTTGTATCCAAATTTGGTAACAATTAACGTGTGTATTAGTTTGTATGTAAAAGCAAGTAAGGTCCCATTTGATACGCTTCTTTCCAAGTTCAAACAAATTTTTTTGGCTGAATGGACCGGAAAGACTGTTTGATTTGCACAAAAGAAGAGGTATTTCCCGATAAGATATGTCTTTCCCAGAAAGCCCCAAAATCATATCTTTCTGGCTGAATGGGCTGGAGAGACAATTATACACCAAACCCCACATTTTTCTTTCTTTATTGAATTATTAATTTTTTTAAATAACTTTATTTAAATTTATTTTTTATTGAATTATTATTTTTTTTCATCATTTAGCATAATCAATCAGATGTACAATCAAACAACATGGTTTATTTCCTAGTCATAAAACTTTCCCAGACAGCACTTTATCAGACAGAAACTATCAAACGGGACCTAAGAATATATATGTATGCTAAGAGATCGACAAATGACGTCTTTGGCTTTGCATTTCCCATCCCACATCGGTGGTAATAGGAAATCAAAAAGCATAATCTCCACTATATAAAGAGAAGGCGCATTTGGTATAAAATCACACTGAGCCTTTGATAGGTTTTTTGTGAAATAAGAAGAGGTTTATTGCTTAAATAAGATACCCGCTTTTATTAAATTATATTTTGAAGAGTAAAAATAAATTATCTTTTCAAAAACTGGTTATAGTGTTTTTTCAGAACTGATTTCGACAAAATCAACTAGTTTTGATATGGTCTAAGTTGGGTTGAGTACGTCCTAGTTGGTATGAGTGTTTTGATTGATTTTGAGTTTCTCCAACTCGTTTTGTCTAACAGTCGAGTCCGAATAACTTATTGAGTAAGTCATTGAGTTATTGATGCATATTCATGTTTCCAAACCGTGAAACCAAACCGGAATCAAACTGTTAGTAACAGTTTTGTTTGGTTCAGGTTTTATTTTTTAGTGGTTCGGTTTTGGTTTCGATTGATAAAAACCGTTACTGACGGTTTGACTACAGTTTGACGTGAAATAACTGAAAAAAACCAGATCGTAAACATTCCTACTAGGATCAAAAGACGAGATGTATGGATCAAAAAAATCCCCATACCTGATAGGAAATCCAAAACCCACCCAGTTTGACCGGAAAATCCCTAAGTTGACCGGAGATGGGATATCCCTAATCCCGACCTTGACCCTTGTTGTCAAGGGGCCCCAAGTTTTAACCCTTCGTGGTTCCGTACTTAATTTGTCATTATTCTGTCACTTATTCGTCGTTACTCCGTCAATAATCTGTGACTTAGTTTTCCCTATCAAATTCTAATCCGGATTTTTAGGGGTTCATTTTTTATTTTTCGCACAAAGTTTTTTAAAATCAATGAACGTGGTGCCTGATAAACTTTATGTTTTTTTATTTTTTTATTTTTTATTTTCGTGTGTGTGTGAAAATCCATGGAATCCACTTCTAAAATCACACAAATGTAAGTAGTCTAAAGATTAAAATCTTAGTTAATTAGAAAAAACTTACAAAGGGAGAGGTTATGAACAAAGGACCATCATAGTCAGCAGGCCAGTGACCATCTTTAGCTTGGATGGCACGATGAAGTCGGAGTGCTTTCTTTACTGTCGTTGTCACCGCTTCGTAGTGAATTTCTTCTGTCTCTTCCAACCTTGTTGCTCGTAGACTCAGTAAATCAATTCCATTTTCCTTGATCAACTATGTAATATTATCCATATTATAAATCCATATTCCAAAAGAGTATAAATGATTATATTTCACCTAAAGTTAAGTGACGTGAGTTTTAATAATACGAGCCTCATTAAAAAACATAATCAAGTATATCGAAGTTGAAAAAAATATTTATCGTATTTGTATTTTATTATATGGCCTATTGTATTTAGCCTTCATATGTGTTATGTGTAGCCCATTTTGGTATACGTATTGTATTTATACTCTTGAGGTAATTAAAGTTTGACATGGGAAAAATATTATTCAACTATTTCTTCATAAAATCGTCTAAAACTTATTGTAGTATATATATTTTCTATATGTATTTCGTACTTTTAAGTTCTTCGTATATTTTAATATTGCTATGTATAGAAAACTATACCCGAACAATAACGACTTACTAAATAGTTATACATTCCATATCAAACAATTTTATCAGTAAATAATTTGTTTTTATTTTAGTCCTACGTGATTCCTCAATCAGATTTTCCTTTAATTTCGTGGATCTAAAATTCTACCAACATTTTATAATAACTTACTCAAGTAATATGCAAATGTAACCGTCTATGATTTTATACACAATTTAAATTTTCCTTTTTGTCTAACTTTAGCATTTTATTCCGTCACATCTTAAAAAATTTCTATATATAGTTTTGTTCGTAAACCACCAACATCCATATTTAGATTATTATTATTATTATTATTATTTCTAGAAGGTGACCATATGTACCTGTTTCCGCATGAGCAAATCACTGGACGCTTGAAAACCTTCCTTTTGTCGGTTTAGAAAATATTGACGAGCATTTTCGACTTCCTGTTGATCTTCTGGTGTTCCTGCATCTGGGTCGAACTCCCAAGTTTGGCGTCCAACAAAGTTGTTGGTGCTAAACAAGTAAGGATCGTTACCTTCTGCAGTCTTCAACTTCCACATCTTTTTTTGTTAAACGGATAACTCGCGTCCCTAGCTTGTATGGTACTTTATAGTGTAGAACAACTTTCTGATTTTATATTTGTTTACCTACATAGTTAGTTATGATATTCAATACTAATTAAGGGCAACCCCACACTCATAGGAAGTTAAAGGCAAGGGTCATCCCACCGTCAATTAAGAAAACGACGTTTCAACAAGGGTGTTTAATGTGGTTGGGTATATTTTGAAACCGCTCATACAATAAAAAGGGCCCAAGCTTAATTAGGACAAGGTTGTGGTCACTTTTTACCATTATAATATTTTGAGAAAATTACAAAAAAAAAAAAAAACTAATTTTCTTAATTATTTTGTAGAAAATAGCTAAAAAAATTCAAAATTATAAAAATAACTATCAAAATCGCAGATAGATTAAACTCATCTATGATTACGCCCATTCATCTGCAAACGTACAAGTTGGTTAAGCACGGACACACATTCGGAGTTGTAAGTTCGCAGATTTATTTATTTATTTATTTAAGTTTTTTAATTTTTTCCAGGGTTTTGGTCAACAATTACACAAGCACTAATCAACCAAATTGAATGAGAGGCTGTGATGTTCGAATTGTATAATAGCAAATGATAAAAGAGAGTGACACAATGGTTTACAATGAAAGCATTTGATCCTTGCTAGGATCTCTGACATAAAACCTTGGGATGTGATAATGATCACATGCCTTGATGATTTTATTAATGTAAAAGGATGATTACAGAGAATATTTTAGTAAGAACAAATGAATAATTTCGTAGAGTAAGCTTAGAGTAAAAAAACAGTGAGTTGTGTGCGAAGTACAAGTGTTAATTTATAGTCTAAACTAGCTAACAAGATGTCCGATATTTCTAGGATCCTTCATGACCAGCTTCATTAACGTTATTTGACTTGGTATTCCGAGTCTTTGGCATAGTTGAGACGAAACTCTATTGAGAATATGTCTTCTTTTGACTACTTTTGCACACGTGTTAGTTATGAACAAAATATAACCGTTATAAATATTAGTAAATAATGATAACGGTAATAGTCAGGATTCTTAGATAGTTGAAGATCCTGAATATTTGATGAGGTTGAGGATCCTAAAAGCTTTGAGGATCCTGACCCTAACAGTATTTATAAATTTATGCTTATAAATGATTTTTTATTTATTAATTTATAACAAAAGTACCAAAACCTTCGCAACATATCACGATTTAGATTAGACTTTTGATGGAGAGACAGTTTGAAGTTAACCGGTATACCATAATGCCTCAAAACCTTTTTCTTTGCCATCTTTTGGAAGATGGTTCTGATTGGAGGGTATTTATTTTTGGGATAGGTACCCCGACATTATGGTTGCTTGGTGGGATGTGGATAAAGAATATTTTTAGTATTATTGAAATTACATTCATTATTCATTAGTATCATTTTTTTTGTATCGAAACATTAATAAGTAATTATTTTTTAAACTTTGTGTAGGTTTATATGCCTATTCATTCCTATCCAAATTATTGGTTGTTTGGGAAATTACGACTGGAGTCAATGGAGGTCGATTTATATGATAGTCTCGGTAGGATTACTTTTGAAGAATTTGAGTCAAACGAAACTTGTAGCAAGTTTAAGGCACGGGTGGCAAAATTTTTAGACAAAATTAATTACTCATAGAGGAGGAACATCCCAAATAGACCATTGAATATGACATTTAATCTCGAAGATAATGTTCCCCAACAAAGCATCAAGTTGGGGGATTCTGATGTATTTGTTTGTATGTTTATGGAAAAACTAGTATCAGGACAATCAATACGTGAACTTGTAGAACCAAAAATTGCAGCTTTAGAGTTTCATCAAAGGATGACCAAAATTTATTGGGGATCATGTGTTGATTCTATGTAGTTGGATGTGATATGTATGTAAGTGAATGTTTGATTTATAAATTCAACCATTTGATTAGGAAAACTAATTTTATATATAGCACGATACACATTATCTTCATACATAATATAACTATAACTTCAAAAGTTAAAACATAACAACGATTACACCCTCTTTATTGATGTTAGAACTTCAAACTTAAACAAAAGACCTAAAACTTACAAATTGTAAACAATAATTGCCAAGAACAACACCCAACTAAAAAGCAAGGTTATCTTCAACTTCTTATTTTCAGATTAAAAATGTTTATTCAACTTAGCTACCTTAGCTATTATCATAGAAGATTGGTCACTCTCTTGGTCAACCCAATGGATAAACCCACATTTTGGTCTCTGTGAATTTAAAAATAGAAAAGAAGATAATTTTAGGTTCAAATATAATAGCGCAAATATTAAGGAACTAAAAATCACGATACCATTTTTTGGCAAGCGTAAAATAATATTCCTGGGATTTTGAGGGTCCCTGATATCCTAATTATACGTTCACCTACACAATTGCAGTATGCCATTCGCCTGTTTATTTGATCAAATATGAATAAATTCACAAATAAATGTCATGGAGTGAGCATTACACATTTATACGAAATTTAAATGCATACAAATACAATGCATTATCTTGTTAATCTGTAAATTTTGCTTATGGTTTGACTACGAAATCATTTGGTTTGACTATGAATCGTTCAAGTTAAACTATGAAGTACAAATAAGTATAATGCCTTGTCTTGTTAATCAGTAAAGCTTTCTTAAGGATTAACTATGAAATCATCTGGTTTGACTATGAATCCTTTTAAACTATGAAGTGCACACAAGTACAATGCCTTGTCTTGTCTTGTCAATCGGTAAACTTTGCTTACGGTTTGACTATGAAATTATCTTGTTTGACTACGAAGTAATCCAATTTCAATACCAACTTTTGTATATTTATAATTAGATTCGTTTGATTTTCCTAATACACTTTCATAGCATGTGAAAATGACTTCTTACAAC
The DNA here is from genome assembly GCF_051521515.1 of Lactuca serriola. Lineage (NCBI taxonomy): Eukaryota > Viridiplantae > Streptophyta > Magnoliopsida > Asterales > Asteraceae > Lactuca > Lactuca serriola. The sequence continues at coordinate 205,115,677 of NC_136410.1, forward strand.
CAAAAAAGCTTTTGTGACCTACCAATATTCTTTCATAATATTGGAAGAACAAATCCTAATACCTTCACAATATATACCAATATTCTAGTTTATGGGAGAAGGTCCCAATATAATTCCAATTTCAGAGTTAAGGATGGATGAAAATATGAGACTAATTGAAGACCCTGAGGCAATTTTTAACCGTAAGACTAAGAAGTTGCAACGCAAGATGGTCGACTTAGTGCTTGTGCGATGGAAACATACGAATGGGCCGGACCTCACCTAGGAAACAGAGAATGACATGCTGAGTCGCTATCCACATCTGTCTGATGCATGATTCCGGGATATAATCATCCTAAAGAGGAGAGAATTGTAACGCCCGTGTTTCTAGGCTAAGCATTAGTATAACAGTGTAATAGTTAGGATCAACAATTGTAACCTACTTTGAAGTCATAAAGAGGAATTATTTAAATATTATGTGAATTATGTGCATTATACTTATTCATAAGATATAATAAGTTAAGAATAAAAAATAGCATCAAAAATAAAATAATAGATAGACCCAATATCTATGAAGAAAGTTGTAGTGGTCGGGACAAAGATTCCGAAGATATAAAGAACGCTAAAATCTGAGTTATAATGAAGACGTTATGATATGTCGAAGTTTCGCCACAAAACTGGTACGACATCGAGAATCGTAAAAAGCGAGTTTACAATAAAATACTTTTTAGCGTTAATGATCTATGTCACACCCCCAAACCAAGGATGGCGGAAACGTACGGGGGTGGCGGACTTCATGTATAGTATCACAACAATGAGTATAATAGTGCTCAAAGTAAATACAACCAATCATAAATATAATCAGAAAATAATTACATGGTTTCAAGTGTTACATATTTCAATGGTTGATTACAGCATGATATGAAAATAGTTGTTCAACGTCGTAGCGTACCATCCTCAAAAGCTTGTGATTTCCTAGTTTCGTTAATTCCATGAGAATACAAGTATTTTTGAAAAAGCGTTAACAATTATGTTGGTGAGTTCATAAGCTTTTTGAATGAACAGTTTGGAAACCGATCTTTATAATGAGTTGTGTGTTACCAAGAAAAATCTCATATTTTCCTTACAAGAGTGATGTGTAGTCTTAAATACCAAGACCGACATGTACAAGTAATATCCATACTTATTGATGTAAAAAAGTGATTTTAAATCGACATAAAACCCTTTTTGATTTGAGAAAATCCCCGTAAACTTTATGTGTTGTTAACTCCCTATGTGAGTCACTATAACCATACTATAACTAATGAACCTACCACGATGTTTTCTCAGGCGTCCAAAAAGATAATGACACTTGTCACCCCAGACTTGCCAGTCTAGCTGTTTCATGCAACTCAGGTGTGGGTTTGTCAGACCCAATATAGATCTATACACAACTATCACGTTCTCCCTACAAGAGACTCTGGTTATAACTACCAGAAATTTTAACCCGTACTCTAGGAGTACTGAGAAGAATGTCTCACAATTTAAGTTAACAAGTTTACGTGTAGTGTGCGTGAGTGTAAAGCCTGTTTCTGTGGGAATAAAACCTTCCGAAATGTGTTTGTTGTGTTAATGGAAACATAAACTATACCTATTATAGTTTATCAAATAGTGGCAGTGGTAGTCGAACATAAACTTTACTTATTATAGTTTATCAAAACTTTTAAATGTAATTGTTATAACTTTGTTTGTTATAGTTAACTACTATATTTGTAAAGGTAAAAAACCTTTTGTCGACTGATATATGCCTTTTACTAAGGTGAAATAACATGTAATATAACAACATGTATTTACATAAAAGTACACACCTTGCTCAGCAAGTTACAAGGAGTAAATGAATTTGTTAATTATTTTTCTAGTTTTACCTTTCCTGTTATTGTTCTTAGGAAAATTATAGAAAAATAATGAAAAGTCGAAATCAGAATCCGTAAATTCTGAGAGTTTAGAAAATGTGTCTAGTTTGTTCATAAATTTTATTGTGATTTTTAGATGTCTCTAACTTGTGTGAAAAAAGTCCATATTCACAGGATGGTCCGAATTTGTTCTTAAAATGATAGGCAGTTTTGTAAAAATCACCATAAATTCTAGAAAAATTGTATTGAGATGTGCAAGTAGTCATTTTAAAGGTATAAACCTGATCTATTTTCACCCAATACAGTTTTGAAAACTAAAATGTTTAAGTTGACCAAAACAGTCTGTGAATGGAGTTAAACTTTTCTGATGAAAGGTGTTGGATGAGTTTAGTTGTGTTCTTGGTGTTTTAACTTGTATCCCCCTCCCTAAAACTTAAGAAAAACATGAAAAGATAGGGGTGTGAACTCACCTTGTGTGATTTTAGTAGATGGATGATGATGTAAAGAAGCATTCAACTCAAGAACACTTGGGAGATGCTTGAAGATTCAAAGATCTAACAATAATTATGGTGATATTTGTGTAAGGAACTCATGATTTGAGTGAAGAAATGTAAGGAAATCAAGCGTGGGAAGAGATTTGCTTACCAAGGTGTGTGAAAAGCTCAAGATCAGCCTTGAATCTCGAATTCTTGGTGAGAGGGAGTGAGAGAGAATGTGTTTGTTCTCCTTGAGAAAGAGTGAACAAGGTGGGTGGAGAGATAAGGATTTATCCAACTTTTGTTCAAGATTATGGTTGAAAAAGTGTATAAAAAGGATGATGATTGACTAGTTATGGGTGAATAGTGACTGGGGGTTGTACTATGAAGGTATGGGGAGGTTGCTTGTGTCCTTGTCCAAAGGATAAGTCAACACTCCACCTAAATATCTCACCAAATAGATTTTATTCTTAGGCAATGATTCCTCAAAATGTGATTAAAATATGAATATTTAGGGTCTCATATACTAAAATACGAGTTTGGGTGAAAATCCTGTGTTAAAATCACGAAAAACGGGCTTAAAACCCTAAAAGTATTGAAAATCGGGTAAAAGTTGCGAAAATCCGAAGTCTGGGCCGAAGGTTCGGTCCTTGATGCTTAGAACTAAAAGTAGATGGCAACCGAGAGGAGGGTTCGGTCTTGAGCAGCTTCGCATGCGAGCCTGGGGAGGGAAGCGAGATGGAGCGCAGGTAGTCACCCGAAGGTAACATCTCGGACCGAAGGGTGAGTTCGGGTTCGGTCCTATGCGAGGTTCGGTCCTCCTAGTCATCGGCTTCGGTCCTTCAGCAGTTCGGTCCAGGAGGCTTCTTGGGGTTTCGCCTCTAACAGGGTTCGGCCCCTTAAGAGGGTTTCGGCTCCTTAAGGTTGTTTTTCGCGTAGACTTCCGTTTTCGAGCTGTGTTCGTCTAATTCGAGGGTCGAGAATTTAGATGTGGCAAACGGGTTGTGTCGTGTCGGGTTCGTGTCGTGTCGAAAATTAAACAGGTTGGAAATATGTGACATGGACATGACCTATTTATTAAACGGGTCAAAAATTGTTGACCTGAACTCGACACGTATAAAACCCTCTAACCCGACACGACCTGTTTAACCCGAGAAACCTGTTTAACCCATGTAACCCGTTTAAAGAATAAAATTTTCTAAATTTTACATCAGGAAATTAAACAACCAAATCAGTAGATCAAAACTTAAAGTTCACAAGTTAAAGCATTAAACATTCAAAGTATTAAGAAAAGTTTACAATCCAAAATAATAGCAAGTTTCCAAAACATCAAACATCCACAACATTAAAATAAAAAATACAAGTAATAGGAGAATTCAACTTCAAATCTTTAACCTAAACCGGATTGTTGAGTTTGAATACTAGGAGCACTTGGTACATCACTTTCATCTTCATTCACATCGCCAATCTTCATTGTTAAAGTCTGTTTGCATAACGCCTCAATATCTGGATGCATTGAACCTACAAAATACAAAAAATTATATTAGCATTACTTTCATATTAAATGCAGTTTTTTTTTTATAAATGCATAAATTTAAATGTTGTTTTTTTGTAAATGCAAAATTTTAACTCTTTAAAAAATGCAGATTTTACTCTTAATATTTGTTTAAATGCAGTTTTTTTTTTTTTTTTTTTTTTTTTTTTTTTTTTTTTTTTTTTTTTGTAAATACAGAATTTTATAAATGCAAATTTTACCTTCACTAAAAACCCAATCTCTAAGACAAACCAAGGCTTCAACAGCATTTGCCGCATTTGCCTTCAACTAACTACGATAAGCATCAATAACTCTTCCTCCAATACTGAAAACAGATTCGGAAGCAACAGTAGATATTGGGATGGCCAAAATATCTCTAGCCATTTGAGAAACAATGGGATACCGTCCTTGAAGATGTTTCCAATACTCCAACACATTTAAATCACCCGTGCGAGGTAATTTTGGCTCCTCTAGGTAAGATTGCAGCTCAGATTTACCACCAGTAGTAAATTCACAGCTAAAGAAATCATCAAAATCCTAACAAAAAATGTAGAAGTTAGGAAAATACAAAAAAAAATCATAAAATAAGATAGGAGCAAAATATTACCTTCATATATGTGTCCGACTTATCATTGGCAACACCGGAATGAGATGAGCTTTCATTAGCCTTGGTTGTAGCACTAACAGCCGTATACTCATCAAACAAGGAAAATAATTTTTTTTAAACAAATCTAACTCAACATCAAAAGATGAACCATATATCTTTTTGAAAGCCCATTCAATAAAATGAAACTTGTAACGGGGATAAAAAACAATGGCAATGCCCATAATAGTGCTAAACTCACGCCAATACTTGTCAAACTTCAAATGCATATTTTTAGCCATGTTCTTTATAAAAGTATCACCATTTTCCTTCTCCTCTTGCAAAAGCAATGTTATCTTTAAAACATTAGGAAAATAAAGATTGGAAGTAGGATACTTAGAACCTGAAAAAGCTAAAGTCACATCATGGAAAACTTGCAAAAAGTTGCAAATTTTTTCAATCCTACTCCACTCTTCGAAGCTTGGGCAATGAACATAGTTTGCATCAGTCTTTGCCAAATGAAGAATTGCTTTTTTGTGATATAATGCACTATCTAACATGTGATATGTAGAATTCCAACGAGTTGGAACATCTTGCCTTTGCCCTCTTGTGGAATCTATGCCAACATATTGAACAAAACGCAAAAATGATTTTTTCCGAGCTTGAGAACCTTTGCAATACTTAACAGTATCTCTCACCTTAACGATAGCTTCATCTAATTCTTTTAAGCCATCTTATACAATCAAATTAAGGATGTGATCACAACAACGAACATGAAAATAATCACCATCAGACATCAAATTCAAATCAAACTTCAGTGCATTAGCCATAGAATCATTTGCAGAGGCATTATCTAAGGTTATGGAAACTATTTTCATATCAATTCCCCACTGTTTTAACAATCCACAAACTCTTTCTGCTAACGAAGCACCATTATGGGGAGGGGCATAGAAGTAAAAGCTAAAATACGTTTTTGCAAGCACTAATTATGATCAACAAAGTGAGCAGTCAATGAAATATACCAACAGTTGTTACAGAAGTCCAACAATCTGATGTTAATGGTATTCTACCAGGAACAAGTTGCAACAAATCATAGAGCTTTGATTTCTCAATTGAATACATGTTGAATATTTCTTTTTTTATGGTATTTCTGCAAAATGTTTTAACTTCTGGATATAAGTAAGCAAAACATTTCCTAATACCTTCATATTCTACAAATTGAAAAGGAAGATTATGTCTAGCAATAGCAACAACAACCAACTCACGAAATTCATCAGCATTAAAAGTAGGAGATCTAGTACCCAAAGTCCCTTTCAAATTAGATTGTATAAGAAGCTGTCCAACATCTTTATAACTTTTGTGTTTCAAATCACAAGCCCTTTTATGCCTAAGTAGATTCCCTGTCCCGTGACTACTTTCAGCAATATACGTAGTCCCACATTTCTTGAATTTGCACAACATATTCCCCTTACTATCCGATTCTTTAAGTATTTCAAAGGATTTCCAAACACGAGAAGTAGGCTTATGTTTTCGTTTGACAGGTGGGTTACCAGACAGATTCGGTTTATGCATATTCCGATTAGAAATTGGTGGTGCACTACCAACTTCCTCTTCCATCTCATCTCCTATTTCGTCATCAGAAACATCGATTTCATCACCAGACAAGTTGATTGGTTCATCCATGATTACCTAACTGCAACAAAAAAAAACTGAACACATAAGAGGAAAAGAAGATGAGAATCGATTGATACGTGGGAGGAAGTAAACCGATAGTTGTTGCGACTCACAAGGAACGATTGATTGAACGATGTAAGAGGAAAAGCAGACGAGAATCGAGAGCGTTTTCGTGGAGTGTGGAGTGCGTTCTGTCTTCTGTGGTCACTGCCTTACTGGTGTACGAAAACTAGGAAAGAATTAGGTCATCACGTAATTAGGTCAAAAAATCTCTTTATTAGCCCAATAGTCCAATACCCTTTGAACACAATAACAGCCCAATATGTTACTTTAACCCAATACACACACACACACACACTCTCTCTCTCTCTCTCTCTCTCTATATATATATATATATATATATATATATATATATATATATATATATATATATATATATATATATATATATATATATATATATATATATATATATAAACGGGTTATTTTCGTGTCATTTTCGAGTTGAAAATCTTAACCCTAACCTTACCCGTTTAATAATCGTGTCGTGTCGTGTCAACCCGTTTAATTAAACGTGTCGAAATCTTTAACCCAAACCCATTTATTTCGTGTCGATTTCGGGTCGTGTCAAATTTTGCCACCTCTAGTCTGGATGCCCCAAGTGATTATAAAAAGTTAAGAGAGATTTGGGAGAGATTTCACATACTTGGAGAGATTTCTAATACTTAGAGAGATTTGGAAGAGATTTCACATACTTGGAGAAATTTGGGAGAGATTTCACATACATGGAGAGATATAGTAGAGATTTCACATACTTAAAGAGATTTGGGAGAGATTTCACATACTTGGAGAGATTTGGGAGAGTTTTCACATACTTGGAGAGATTTGGGAGAGATTTCACATACTTGGAGAGATTTCTCATACAGAGAGAGATTTGGGAGAGATTTGTGTTAGCGAAAGACAGAGCGAGAGAGATTTGACAGAGACTTTGTTTGAGACCTTTTTGGATGTTTAGCTTCGCTATGCAAGGTGTGTAAACCCCGTTTTGCCTTGTGACGAGCTTTATACGCCCTCAAAGGGTATGTATTAATGTTTTAATCGAGTAGTTCCATCTCTTACCCAAATTTGGGTGTGGATTTTCTGAACACATGAAAGTTCTAAGAGATGCTTTGTATTCAGATGGTGTGTTGTACAATAGTAAACATAAGGTAAACCTTAATATACAAGGGTTAATTGAGTTGACCGATTTGACTTGTTGACTTTTTTTGACTTTGACTTGACCAGAAATTGACAGTTGTCACAATCTAAAATAATGTTATAGAGTACATCTCGACCTACATGTGGATATAAAGAACGTCAAAAATGGAGCTCCTATTCAAAAGTTATGACCTTTCGAAGATGTAGCTGTTTGATAGCATGACATGTGGCAGAAAACCTTATTTGTCTGGGCTCACGACGTGAGCATGTTTTATCACAATGTGAGGATTCAAACGGACATGTTCCAAAGCTAGAAACGCAAATGGCAAGTGTATGAGGTGATAAACCATAGCTCACGACGTGAGAGAGCCAAAATCAGCCTATAAATAGCGATCAAGGCTCATTCAATCCTTACACCAAAACTTCTTTGCCTCTCTCATTAATCGAAGGCCTTTTCCCTTCTCAAGCACGATGATCACGAACCGCTAAGCGTTTCTAGTTACATTCTGTGACATCCCCAATTTCACGGACAGAAAAGACCGATTTCGTTTATGCTTTTTTTTTAAATAATTTCAGAGTAATCATTTGATGAAAAGCGTTGCGGAATTTATTCTCAGAAAAACATAATAAATATGTTATCAAATCATTTCCGAAGAAATGTATTTTATTCACTTAAACCATTGGGATGTCATTGTTAATACAAAAACATAAGCATAAACAAAACTTACATTCATTTACACTAGTGATCTACTTCTCTTTTAATCTCTCAGTGTAAAGCAACTTCGTATCGATACCTGTGATAAAAATAAAATGAGTGGGTCAGACTTGGGAGCCTGGTGAGCATATAGGGTTTTCAACCCACAATAAATAATAAAGTTATTAAGTTCTAAGTCAATAATAAATTTATTAATTTCATCAACCAAAAATAACCCTAATTACCCATTCCCATTATCCTCACTTTACGTCCCTAAAACAACTATCACAAGGGACCTAGCTTAAGGATTTTTCACAAGGGATGACACCATTGCTTTGGGGGTTCCTCAGCAGGTTATGTCAAATAAAACAAACACCAGGGTGACAACATTTCTTTCCCTCAGCAAGTTATGTCAAACAATACATCCTAACATAAAACAACCAACAAGGTAACAACATTGCTTTCCTTCAGCAATTTATGTCAAATAGGCACGAAGTCACATCGTCACCATGTACTAGTCCATAGCTCTTATTCATCGACGGTATTTCCCACGGGAGTTTCCCCCCACAATACATGTCAATGGGTTTTTTTTCATATACTAAGTCCATAGCTCTTATTCATCGACGGTATTTGCCACGAGAGTTTTCCCCCGCAATACATGTCATTGGTTTTTCCATATGGCTTATGAACATAATTAAGGGGTTTTCCCTAGCCTTACTTGCCCTAAAGGCACTCATGATGGGAATAGAGTACAGCGAATGAACATTTATGTCCATTAACACCTACAGGTTATGAGCCTGCTAGTGTTCCACAGACCGTCAAAACAGTCCATGGTTGTCATCCATACTCTGCTGAATTATGGGGGGTTTAGAGTACATCGAATGAACACTCAAGTCCATTAACACCTACAGGTTGCGAACTTGCTAGTGTTCTGCAGACCGTCTAGAACAGTCCATGGTTGTCATCCATACTCTGCTGAATGACGGGGGTCAACGTTGGGTAAAGGCTTTTCTCATATTGCACCACTCACGCCAATATTTGGGTAAAAGCATTTCTCATATATCACCACTCACTCTCAACTCATGATCTATATCACTAACTCATGAAGCTTGTCCAATCACTTCATAAAAGAACAAAGACTCGAAAGTTCTTCCAAATAAAAGTAGAGGGAAAATACTGATAAAGTACTCCCGTACGCTCCCGTACCCTGACACGTAATAGTGTTAAAAGGAAGAACTAATGGATCGACACATAGTTCAAAAATACTTAATGAACATATAGTTCAAACATACGTACCGATTACAAGTCTACTAACGTTCCACTGGGCTATCTAAAATAGTCTGTGGCCGTTGTCAATACTTTGCTAGATGACTAGATCATGTTAAACATCGATATCTCTCATCACTTTTATTTCATCACAGATCATCTAATTCATCTACCCATGTTTTACCCAACATATTTGTAGATAATATATATATATATATATATATATATATATATATATATATATATACACATAGTTTAAAACTTGTATAAAACATCAATTCAACAATCACCTCAAATAAACAATTAATATATTTACAGATAGCACGTATTTTAAGGTAAATACTTCATATCTATGTGTAAGGTGAAAGTGACTATACACTCACCTGATTTAATGAAAATCGGGCAGCAATTCGTTTCCTAAAGCGATCGTTTATAATAAAACCGGGAGTTTTATTGAGAAACCGGGCTCTACGAAAGGTCAGGCTTCAAAACCAAAAAGATAAATTTGTCGGGCCTTCAGGCACTCCGGGACGTGTTCCGGGCGTTGGAAATGATCTCGGGGCATCGGGGGAGGTCAAAATAACCAAAATATTGAAAAAGGGGTAAAAATGGGCAATTTCCCAAAATTACCCGTGAAGTCTCTCTAGGCCACTATTTATAGGGGAGAGCTGCGAGGGCTCGGCCGAGAAGGAGGATTCAGCGAAGGCAGGTGGCATCCGCGGAGCGAGGACAGGTGGCGGGTGCGAGCTTCAAATACGCGAAGGGCACGCAGCGCCTTCGGATTGGGCCAACGAGGCTTGAATGATGAGTCAGAAGCGAGGCGTCGAAAGATCATTGGACCGCACCCTCGGTCAAATCAGCAAGCAACACGCGTGTTGCGCACGGGCTATGCATGCAAGGATCACGTGGCCAGCACCATTCCTTGCGAATTTTCTCGAAAATTGTGCCTATTCTTGTAAAATCCATAACTTTCTCATACGAGCTTCGTTGTTTACGTTCTTTATATGCACACGTAGGTAAAATTACGCTCTACAACTTTCGTTTAGACTTTGTCAGCTAGTTTTGAATTTAATTTTTATATTATTATTTTTAACAGACCGGGAGAGGAAATCCGTTAAAAAATTGTAACTTCTTCATCCGACGCCCATTTTCGTCAGACTTTTTACCATTGTGCTATAAATGACGAGACCTTCGATTCTAGTTTAGGTCGTGTCGGCTAAAAATTACTCGATCTAAAATTCGAGTTTTTAGCTGTCTACAGCTAATCTGAAACTTCGAAAAATCATAACTTCCTCATACGAAGTCAGATTTGGGCGTTCTTTTTATACATACTCTCGGTTTAATGAACACTACGAGTTTCGTTTAGACCACTAAGGCCAAAATGTAGTTTATCAAAAACTCACTTTTTATGACATTCGGCACCGTGCCGGTTTGTCGCGAAACTTCGACAGGTCATAACTTCTTCGTTATAACTCGGATTTCGGCATTCTTTATATATCCGTAATCCTTGTCACGTGCACTACAAGTTTCTTAATAGATATTGGCTTTATCAAAAATTTAATTTTTGACGTTCATTTTTATTCTTAATTAATTAAACCCTAATAATTAAGCATAAAACACATAATTCACATAATATTCACATAATTCCTTTTCATTTCTTCTAAATGAGTTACAAAGGTTAACCTAGACCATTATGTCAATATTAATGCCTAGTCTAGAAACACGGACGTTACAATTCTCTCCCTCTTAGAATGATTCCGTCCCCGGAATCACACATCAGCAAACAAATACGGGTAGCGACTCCTCATGTCACTCTCCGTTTCCCAGGTGAGATTTGACCCATTCTTCTGTTTCTAACACATAAGCACTAATTCAACCATTTTAATTCACAACTTCCTAGTCTTACAGTCAATGATTTCCTCAGGTTCTTTAATCAACCTCTTGTTTTCATCCAACCTTATCTGAGAAATAGGAATTATGTCGGGCACATCTCCCGTAAATTTTCTCAAATAACACACATAAAAGGTATTATAAATACCCTCCAGTTCTTCCGGTAATTCTAGCTCGTAAGCTTGATTCCCGATCCTCTGAAGTACATTAAATGGTCCAATAAACCTTAGACTCAATTTTCCCCTTCTTACCAAATCTTATAAGGCCCTTCCACGACTAGAATTTAAGTAAAACCGAATTTCCAACTTTGAATGATATCAGTTGTCTTTTCTTGTCAGCATAGCTCTTTTGAGTAGCTAACCTCCTTTCCCTAATCACTTTCAACTTTTCAGCAGTCTGATGGACTGTTTCAAGTCCCATAAACTGCTTTTCCCCAACTTCCAGTCAATATGACGGTGTTCGACACTTTTCTCCATACAAAGCGTGATAAGGTGCCATCTAGATGTTCGAGTGGAAACTATCATTATAGGAAAATTCTACTTGAGGTAAGTGTTTACCCCAGTTACCTTGGAATTCCAGGGTACATGCTCTCAGCATATCCTCCAATGTTTGAATTATTCGTTCGCTTTTACCATCGGTTTGTGGATGGTAAGTTGTATTCAAACACAACTTGGTACCCAATTCCTCTTATAGACTCCTCCAAAACCTTGAGGTAAAACGGCTGTCACGATCGGATACAATCGTTAACGAAACACCGTGAAGCCTCACACTTTCATTCACATAAGAATTCGCAAGTTTATCCATATACCATTTCTCGTTGGCTGCTATGAAATGCGTACTCTTAGTAAGCGATCAACGACCACCCAAATCATGTCGTGACCGTTCCTTGTTCTGGGCAGTTTAGTCAAAGAATCCATAGTGATACCTTCCCATTTACCCATAGGTATAGGTAAAGGATCTAAACTCCCATATGGTTTTTGATGTTGTGCCGTAACCCTAGCATAAGTTACACACTCAGTCACATACTTTAGCAAATTCGAGTTTCATTTTCGGCTACCAGTAATAGGGTCTTAGATCCCTATACATTTTCGTACTGCCGGGATGAATCGAGTACATGGTCTTGTGAGCTTCTTCCATCAGAAGACCTCTTACTCCTCCCATCCTAGGTACCCAAATCCTATCTTTGAATACCTTCAGTCCTTGACCGTTTGTATCAAACACCAATGTTTTATCCCAAACGTTCTTTCTTTCGGTCATTTTCTCTAAAGCTTCCTCTTGAGCTTTCATTATACTTTTCACAATTGTCAAAACAACTTTAATTCTCAACACTCTTGGCCCTTTTCTTTTCAAGACTTACATTCCGACTGAGAGCATCACCAACAACATTTGCTTTACCAGGGTGGTAAAGTATTTCACAGTCATAGTCCTTGAGTAATTCTAGCCAGTGCCGTTTCCTCATGTTCAATTCCTTCTAATTAAAGAGATATTGAAGACTCTTATAATCAATGAAAAGTTTGCATTTAGTACCATAAAGATAGTGCCTCCCTATATTTAGGGCGAGTACTACCACTGCCAACTCCCGATCATGAGTGGGGTAGTTCTTTTCATGCTCCTTCAATTGCCTCAATGCATACACTATCACTTCATCCCTTTGGGTCAGAATACAACCTAACCCAACTTCTTTAACAACGAACGTGATACTTCTATTGATCGCTTTGTTCATCCTTTACCTCGATTTGACTTAAGTCAACTAATACATCGAACTTGGTTCTCTGAACCACGTAACAAACTTATCGTAGTCGGACTCAATTTGATATGACCACTAGGGTCAGAATAACAATCATCTTCTTAGTCATTACTGAAACGATGGTATCGACAGACTAGAATAAGACAGAATCAATTACGAGTTCCTTGGTAACTTTGTGACTTTCCCTGATCCAAATGTGAGTCCTGTGCTTCTAGTAGTATAGATCTCTACTACTATTCACACCTACTCATACTCGTCCCAAGTACTGTCTCGCAGTCCCCAAGCCCTAAAATCACAAAACAATTTAACACATACGAATGTGTCCAATTAATCATAGAATTTTTCCTAGACTCTTCTAGGACTTCTTCCATGCGTATCTTCAATCATCAATTCTACTTCAACTTGGTTGGTGATGGAAATTCCAAATGATGGGACAACTTCAGGAATTACACCAATCGTTCCATCATCCTACCAATCGAAGGTGTACTTCAGAGGTACCATACTTCTCTAAACGTTTCATTATGTTATCAAACATATTCTAAGACAAGATACCACTCTTACGATATCTTTTGATATGTATCATTCACTATCATAAGCTTTTCATTTCCTCCATCTACTCAATTCTCTACGAGTCTTCACCATAACGTTTTGTACACCCAAGCAGAGGTTCGGTGTACCAGACGAGAATTTAAGATAGAAAAGCTTTATTTAAGATAAACGTATAAATCTCCTTATCACTTCGAAACGTTTACATGTTAGTTCTAATCTCGTAATCATACGCTTAGTATCCTACACACATAAGGTTTCCAGATCCGGTCGGCAACAGACCATAGATCCGAACAAATAATAGCATCATTATAGCTATAACACAAAACATTTAGCACATAAAAGCATTTTAGGCATCATTCGTAAAATAAACTAGTGCTCGTGTCAATTTAGGTGTACTACCTAAAATATAATAGACACACTCAACTCACAATCATCGCATAGCATTATAAGTTTAAGTCTAGAAATCCTACAATTTCTTAGTTCGCTAAAACTAATGCTCTGATACCAACTGTGACATCCCTAATTTCACGGCCAGAAAAGACCGATTTCGTTTATGTTTTTTTTAAAAAAAATAATTTTAGAGTAATAATTTGATTAAAAGCGTTGCGGAATTTATTCCCAGAAAAACATTATAAATATGTTATCAAATCATTTCCGAGGAAATGTATTTTATTCACTCAAACCATTGGGATGCCATTGTCAATACAAAAACATAAGCATAAACAAAACTTACATTCATTTATACTAGTGATCTACTTCTATTTTCATCTCTCAGTGTAAAGCAACTTCGTATCGATACCTGTGATAAAAATAAAATGAGTGGGTCAGGCTTGGGATCCTGGTGAGCATATAGGGTTTTCAACCCACAATAAATAATTAAGTTATTAAGTTCTAAGTCAATAATAAATTTATTAATTTCATCAACCAAAAATAACCCTAATTACCCATTCCCATTATCCTCACTTTACGTCCCTAAAACAACTATCACAAGGGACCTAGCCTAAGGATTTTTCACAAGGGATGACACCATTGCTTTGGGGGTTCCTCAACAAGTTATGTCAAATAAAACAAACTCCAGGGTGACAACATTGCTTTCCCTCAGCAAGTTATGTCAAACAATACATCCTAACATAAAACAAAAGGTAACAACAATGCTTTCCTTCAACAATTTATGTCAAATAGGCACGAAGTCACATCGTCACCATGTACTAGTCCAAAGCTCTTATTCATCGACGGTATTTCCCACGGGAGTTTCCCCCCACAATACATGTCAATGGGTTTTTTTTCATATACTAAGTCCATAGCTCTTATTCATCAATGGTATTTCCCACGGGAGTTTTCCCCTGCAATACATGTCAATGGGTTTTCCATACAACTGATGAACATAATTAAGGGGTTTTCCCCAGCCTTACTTGCCCTAAAGGCACTCATGAGGTGTCACACCCCAAAACCAAGAACGGCGGAAACGTTCTGGGGAGGAGGACGTCATGTATAATATCACAACACAGTAAATGTAAATAAGCAAACAACATCATCCATTGCATTAAATATATAATTTTAATACAAGTGTGTTCTGTACAGTTATAGACACCAAAAATAATGTAACACAAAATAATATGAGATGAGTCTTGAATGCACTCCATCTTCTCAAAAGCTGGCCTCGGTACCTGTCTACTGATGACCTGAGAATACAAGTTATTTTGAAAGAGTTTATCAACATTAAGCTGGTGAGTTCATAAGTAATTTAGTGTCAATGTTTATTGTCAAAAACGTTTGAACCTGTCTCAATGTATAAGTTTGTAAAAATGTAAGTAAATGTTTGAAATTGTTTGTAAAAGTTTGAATCTCTCAGAAAATCCTATATTTTCTATAAAAGTAACCTTCTACCAAGGCTTAACTGTCTTGTATACTCATTTGTTGTGAAAGTGTGTAATTACCCAAGTATAACTATCATTTAATAAAATATAGTTTGTACATTAATGCTGAAGTGAGATTATCACTAAAATATGTCATGTGTAAATCATTGTAGTACTGTAGCTTTGTATAATAAGAACTACTGCTGTACTAATTACTACCTTAAACCAGATTTATATTAAGGTAATATGTGATAATATGCACCATGCTATCGACTGGTAACAACGACATAATGAATGGTCGTAATAAAGAAATGACGTTTGGCACCCGCAGACCTGCAAGTCCGGCTGTAGCTAGCAGCAAGGTGTAGGATAGTCAATCCAGTATAGATCTATACGTAAACTCACACTCTCCCTCCAAGAGAATTCTGGCTACAACTCGGGCCATGACATTTAAGGCATGCTCCGACACAGTGGATCACAATTGTTAACGTATTCATGTATATGTAATGTTTCTCGTTCTAGTATAGTTGTATATGTTCATGTTTCTAGTATAAATGTATATGTACATGTTTCTAGTATAGCTGTATAAGTACTTGTTTCTAGTATAGCTGTATATGTACTTGTTTCTAGTATAGCTGTATATGTTCCTGTTTCTAGTATAGCTGTATAGGTACTTGTTTCTAGTATAGCTGTATATGTTCCTGTTTCTAGTATAGCTGTATATGTACTTGTTTCTAGTATAGCCGTATATGTTTCTGTGTTACCCCGATGGTAACTAACTATTGATGTACTGATAAGTATGAATATGGAAGTACTTTTATGTCTATATATGTATATATGATATATAAGTAATATTGAAACGACCTTCGGATGGTCACCCGAAATCCCACCAGACCACATCTCAAGGCGCGAAAAGGAAATAGGGCGGATGGCCTTCCTAAGTCCTTTAAACATTATTTATACATCTATACATATATGGGCATGCAATTGAATATATAAAAGCATAAATAGGTTTTCATAGGACATTTGAAGCATAAATATAATTTCAAGAGAAGATCGACTTGATGTCGATCTATAAAACAATTTGAAGGCATAAGTTGATAAAACAGTTTAAGTATAAGAAATATTTGTTTGAATCATAGTTTGTAAATAAGTTTGGATAGTAAAAGAGTTTGTAAAACATTTCAAAGTAAAGCAGTTTGATAAACAGTTTGAACAATGGTAAAAATCGTTGTTTTCCTAGTTATTAATCACATGTGATTAAATGCAATCACATGTGATTGCAGCAATAACTATAAGTATTTAACTTGTATTCCCCCCCATAAAGTATTTAAAACATTTAACATCATTTCAAAGGTTGATTCAAGGGGTATGAACTCACTTGTGGTGAGTCGTACGAATTGTAGTGTCGGATACTATGCTAGGTGGCAAACGGAGACTTGTTTACACGCACGAGCCTAGTTATCATATAATAAGCATATATATAACTAATTAGACAATTAATAACTTAATAAATAAGTTAAAACACTTAGGAACATGTAAACACTTTTCATAAGTGTTAAAGGTCCTAATGGTTGCATCTAAGTTGCTACGGGACAAGGCAAAAGGGTTTAAAACATCAAATGGCCTTGCATAAGAGTTCACCACCCAACAAACCCCACCCTTTGGAGTTTACGGCCGTAAACTCATGGGTTTATGGCCGTGAACTCCTCAAATGGTGGTTTTGGGTGTTTTAAAGTGTTATCTTGATCCTAGAACACTCCTAGCTTTGTTGGAATAACACATGAAGTAGTTTAAGGCCCTAGAATGCTCCATATGGGAGATTACGGCCTAAAGTCCATTTACCCTAGAGTTTACGGCCGTAAACTCCTATGGGGTGATGGCTTTTAATTGTTTTGAGGCACTTGCACATCAAGGATGGCTTCCATGATTTTATCTAAGGCTAATGGGGACAAGAGGCACACTTTTGTGCCTTCACTTGGAGTTTACGGCCCAAGAGGTGTTCCTTGGCCGTAAACTCCCTTTAAGGGATGTTCTTGATGTCCTTTCCTCCTCATTAAAGTCCTAGGTGTTCAATGGTAATTGTCTTAAGGCCTAAGGGGTGTTTGGAGTGCTTTTAGCCTTTGCAAAAGGGGTTTACGGCCCAAGAGAGGTTCTTGGCCGTAAACTCCTATAAACTTATGATTTTGAAGTGTTTTGATGTCCAAAATAGACACAAGCATTTGAGGGTTAAAGTCCTTAAGCATTAGGGGTGGTTTAGGGCACTAAATGCCCTTGAAAAGGGGTTTACGTCCCAAGAGAAGTTCTTGGCCGTAAACTCCAATTACTTGATGATTTTGGATGCTTTCTAGTCTATAAAGATCATACACAAGGTCCTTAATAAGTTGCCTAACATGGGGATGGGTCTAGGAAGCCTTAAAGTTCCATTTTGGAGTTTACTCCCCAAGAACGTTCTTGGGCGGTAAACTCCCGGATCTTGTAATCTAAACATGTAATTGATGTTATAAAGCATCTAACAAGTATTGAAACACATTTAGTAAAGTAGACTCACAATCTGGGATGAAAACCCGAAGATCCGTCAGAGAGAATATGGCTTTTCTCTATTTGGAATTGTGAATAATGAATTAATTTAATTCAGAAAACTATTTATAGTCCTGGAATATTTTGGCAGAAAATATTTTTATTCCCGATATAGGACTGTAACCTTATGAAACTTGAAATGCTCAAATTTCACAAAACCAGGAGCATCCACTCTCCTGATATCTCCTTAAACATAAACCCTAATGTACACAAACCTGTTCGGAAAAGTGTGAAAATCACAGAAACTGGACTAGCTTCTATTGGATAGATAATGTTCGTATAATGGAAATTTCGGGTTGTCACATCATCCCCCTGTTAGAGGGAATTTCGTCCTGAAATTAGAATTTAAGCAAATAAGAGTTACAAACAATTAAGCGAAAAGATGAGGGTATTTCAACTTCATCTGATCCTTGCGTTCCCAAGTGAATTCCTGTCCTCACTTCGCGTTCCAGCGAACCTTCACAATAGGGATACGGCTTTGTTTCGTCTGCTTGACCTCACGGTCCATGATCTCTACAGGTTCTTCCACAAAGTTGAGGCTCTCGTTGAGCTCGATCTCGTCGAGTGGGATTACAAGAGTCTCGTCGGACAGACACTTTTTCAAGTTAGATACGTGGAATGTAGAATGTACGTTACGAAGTGTGTCGGGTAGGTCAAGTTTGTAAGCTACGGGGCCGACTCTGGCAAGAATCTCGAAAGGCCCTATGTACCTCGGATTAAGCTTCCCACGCTTGCCGAAGCGTATCAAGCCTTTCTAGGGTGAGACTTTGAGAAGGACTCGGTCTCCCACCTGAAATTCCAAAGGTTTTCTTCGTTTATCGGTGTAGCTCTTCTGTCGGTCTCTAGAGGCTTTCAATCGTTCACGGATCTGAATGATTTTCTCTGTCGTTTCCCGAATGATTTCCGGACCGGTGAGAGTACTATCGGAAGCTTGCCCCCTTGCTAATTGGGTATCACCCACCTCAGCCCAACACAGAGGGGATCTTCACTTTCGGCCGTAGAGAGCTTCGAATGGAGCAGCCTTGATGCTCGTGTGATGACTGTTATTATAGGAAAATTCGACAAGGGTTAAATGAGTATCCCATGCTTTCCCAAAATCAATCACATAGGCTTGCAACATATCTTCCAGTGTTTGGATGGTCCTCTCACTCTGTCCGTCGGTCTGTGGATGGTAGGCTGTGCTCATGTCCAGCCTTGTTCCTAGGGAATGTTGTAGTGATTGCCAAAATCTTGAGGTGAACCTACTATCTCTATCGGAGATAATGGAAATAGGTACACCATGTAGCCGTACAATTTCCCTAATGTATGTTCTCGTAAGTTTCTCCATCTTGTCGGTTTCTTTGATAGGCAGGAAGTGTGCAGACTTGGTCAATCTATCAACGATGACCCATATGGTGTCAAGTCCACCCGTTGTCTTGGGCAACTTGGTTATGAAATCCATAGTGATCCGCTCCCACTTCCACTCTGGAATCTCTGGTTGTTGCAGTAAACCAGAGGGCTTCTGGTACTCGACCTTAACCTTTGCGCAAGTAAGGCATTTACTTATGAAGGTAGCAATCTCTGCTTTCATATTAGGCCACCAGTATAGCTTTTTAAGATCCAGATACATCTTATCTGAACCTGGGCGGACGGAATACCGAGTGTTGTGCGCCTCGGTCATGACCAAGTCTCGGAAACCACCGTGTTTCGGTGTCCAGATCCGGTTCATGAAATATAAAGCTCCGTCACCCTTGGCTTCAAAGTTCTTGTCCATTCCCCTAAGGGATCCACTCGACACATTTTCAGGTTTCATGGCCTCAAGTTGAGCCGTCTGAATTTGCTTAGTCAGGTGTGAATGGATGGTTATCGATAATGACTTGACCTTGCGACCAGAATATTCCTTCCGACTTAGGGCGTCTGCTACTACGTTGGCTTTACCCGGATGATAACGAATATCGCATTCGTAGTCACTGAGTAGCTCGACCCACCGTCGTTGTCTCATGTTGAGCTCCTTCTGATCGAAAATATGTTGTAAACTCTTGTGGTCGGTAAAGATAGTGCTCTTTGTTCCATACAAGTAATGTCTCCAGATCTTCAGAGAAAACACTACTGCTCCTAGTTCAAGATCGTGGGTCGTGTAGTTAACGTCGTGTGTCTTCAACTGTCTCGAGGCGTAGGCGATGACCTTACCTCGCTGCATCAGAACACATCCGAGTCCTTGATTTGATGCATCGCAATAGACTACGAAGTCTTCTATTCCCTCTGGAAGGGATAATATTGGTGCGGTGCACAAGGATCGTTTGAGCGTTTGGAACGCTCTTTCTTGCTTCTCTTCCCAATCAAAGGCCACGCCTTTCTGGGTCAGGGTCGTAAGAGGTTTCGCTATTCGGGAGAAGTTCTGAATGAACCTGCGGTAGTAGCCAGCGAGACCTAGAAATTGACGAATTTCTGTAGGCGTCTTTGGTGCTGACCAGTTCTCAATGGCTTTTATTTTGGATGGGTCCACGTGGATTCCCTCTTCCCTTACCACATGTCCTAAGAATTCGACTCTTCGCATCCAAAATTCACATTTCGAGAACTTCGCATAAAGTTTCTCTTTTCGTAATGTCTCTAGAACTTGTCGTAGGTGATCGCCATGCTCTTTCTTACTTCGGGAGTAGATCAGGATGTCGTCAATGAAAACGATGACGAACTGATCCAAGTAAGGTCGGCATACTCTATTCATCAGATCCATGAAGACTGCGGGCGCATTGGTCAATCCGAATGGCATCACCACGAACTCGTAGTGTCCGTAACGAGTTCGGAAGGCTGTCTTCGGCACATCCTCCTCGAGCACTCGTAACTGGTGATATCTGGATCTCAGATCAATCTTTGAAAAATAGTTCGCCCCTTGCAGTTGGTCGAATAGATCATCTATGCGCGGCAGAGGGTAACGATTCTTGATCGTCAATTTGTTGAGTTCTCTGTAGTCAATGCACATACGGAATGATCCGTCCTTCTTCTTAACGAACAAGACCGATGCTCCCCAAGGTGAGAAACTTCGTCTTATAAAGCCCTTGCTGAGCAGTTCGTTAAGTTGACCAGAGAGTTCCTGCATCTCGGCTGGTGCTAAGCGGTAGGGCGACTTGGCTACTGGGGTAGCTCCTGGAACTAAGTCGATTCTGAACTCGACTTGTCGTTGCGGAGGTAATCCGGGTAGCTCTTCTGGGAAAATGTCGGGGAAGTCGCTCACTACTGGGAGGTTCTTTAGTTCTTTCGTTTCTAGGTTCGTGTCGACGACGTGAGCAAGGAATGCGTGGTATTCTTTGCGTAGATATTTCTATGCTTGAATACTAGATATAATGCGAAGACTCGCACCGGGTTTGTCGCCGTAGACTATAAGAGTTTCGTTAGACGGGAGGTTTAGACGGACTGCTTTCTCGTAGCACATGATGTCGGCGCGATGAAGACTTAACCAATCCATGCCGATAATAACGTCGAAACTTTTTATTGAGACCGGCATAAGGTCGATTGGGAATGAATGGTTATCTAAGGTTAGAAGACAACCTAAGTATATGCTATTTGTACTTTCAGTTTTCCCATTGGCCATTTCTACTGTGAATTGTTCATTAAGTGCGTGTGGTTGTTGCTTAAGCATGCGAGCAAATTTGTGGTTTACGAAGCTTCGCTCCGCTCCACTATCGAACAGAATGCATGCATATGAGTTATCAAGGAGGAACGTACCAGTTACCACTGTCGGGTCAGCAACTGCTTCCCCGTGGCCTATAGCTAGTACCCTCCGTGCTCCTCCAGTATTTCTCGCCTTGGGGCAGTCCCTTTTAAAGTGGCCTGTTTCGCCACATCCATAGCAAGTTGGGCTCGCGCCTGAGCCAGGAACTTGGGAGATCGGTTGTGCCGGGAACTTACAGAAACGGACGGTGTGTCCTTTTCTGTTGCAGTTAGAACACTGCATTTCACGGCAGGCGCCGTTGTGGTGGAAGTTGCATTTGTTGCACTTCGGCAAACTTCCAGCATACTGCTTCCCCGGAGCAGTAACAACAGTAGGGGTTACCGCAACATGTATTGCCACGATTTGCTGTTTCTTTGAAGCTCGCTGCTTCTTCTTCTCATCCCAGAACTTCCGCTTGGTGCCAGTGGGTTTGGAGGGTTCTGGGATGGCTAGGGTGGTTGTGGTTGCAGGGGTCTTGACTCCATGGTCAATGAGTCTTTGTGCCAAACGCTTGGCACTGTCGAAGGTAGCGGGGTTCGATGCTAAGACATTCCCCTGGTACGGAGGCATTAGCCCCCATACGTACCGTTCGATCTTTTTCCCTTCAGTGGGAACCATATTGGGGCATAGGGCCACCAGTTCGCTAAATCGGGCAGTATAAGCGATCACATTGGTGCCCTTCATGGTCAGGTTCCAGAGTTCATGTTCTAACTTCTGGACTCCGCCCCTCGGGCAGTATTCCTCAGTCATGAGGTCCTTCATCGTTTCCCAGCCCATGTCGTTAGCCACGACGAGAGTTAGGGCTTTGACGTGGCCGTTCCACCACGTTAGGGCTTTACCCTCAAAGGTGCATGCGGCATATTTCACTTTGCACGCAGCAGGGCATGAACAGATTTCGAAGACTGATTCAGTCTTCTCGAACCATTGCGAGAGGGCAATGACTCCGCCGGTGCCATAGAAAGGCTTCGGCTTGTAGTTTGTGAAATCCTTGTAAGAGCACTCCCTTGAGCGCACAAGGATTTCGATCGGAATAGATTCCACAGGGGTTCCACCTCTGCTGGCATCTAATGAGTGATACTGAGCCATGGCAGTTGCCACTGCTGCAGCTACGACAACATTCAGGGCTGCAGTATCGATGACCGGAGGCGGTGGAGGCGGTGGAGGTGCATGATTATTCCTATTCTTGGGAGATTTGCGAGGAGGCATCTTTCAGCTATAAGTTTATAAAGATAAGAAAGATGGTAAGAATCAATTTGTAAGCAACGTGAGAGTGACCCATGGACTAACTAACCATAGCCCAACAGTTGAATGAGTGTTTGAAATCACAATAAGAAATATTAGTAGGAATACATAAGTGTACAAATTCTTCCCACAGATTAGATAGATTTCAATAGTACGGCTATTACTGATGTAATAAGTCCAAGGAAAATCGACCTAATAGTAGGTCTTACATCATACCAAAAGGATAAGACTGACAGTCCTAGATTCCTAATTAGAGTATCGAAAGTTAGGAATATTTTACAGACAAGTGCTACTTAGAGCACATAAGTTCAAGGCTATTCCTAAATCAAAAGACAAAGATGTACTAGACATCATCTATTGGCGATGGGAATTCCTCGGGCGAGCCCCGAGGTCGGACACTTGGCGAAATACCTCTTGAAGGTGTCGGTCCTGAGCTCTCTGTCGAGCTCGAAGTTCTAAGACTTCAGCATGGGAGGCAGCCAGTTGTTGCTACAGGGTTTCATTGGTCCTCCGGGTCCGTTCCATGTCTTCTTCAAGACGGCGGATTGCGGACTGTGTTGACACCTGAGTTGGCATCAATCTCCATGACCCAGTCGATGGCTGCTCGACCTTGCTCGACATTACGAGCTATTCTGCGGATGATGACAGGCAGAGCTCTGTCAGCAGAGCCACCATCGCTGACGTTGTAAAAAGTTCGGTCCCCAAAGTATGGTAAGGGTTGACCCTGTTCATCACTCCAGCGGTTTAGGTTGTTTGCCCACATGGGAGTAGGACCTGGAAACGCTGGTCGAGGGTTGTTGTTCGGGGCTTGACCTACAAGCGGTAGGTTGTTGACTTCAGGCTCGGAGTCAGATCCATCAGAAAAGCCTTCTGCGAGGTGATCATCCAATGGGATCGGACGCTCATCTTCGGGCTCTTCATCGATCCACCCGGCATTGCCTTCATTGGGAAAGTACGGGTCGCCATGATGGAATCCAACCATTTAGATCTACGCGAGAAGAGAGGTATAAGAATATAGTATACGTGTAACTAGTAGTACAAAATACACCTATTGTATTTTTAAGTTTAAGTTCTACTGATCTTCTTGTGGTAGTGTTGGTAAGTTTTTAGACTTGTTAACATATCACAACCATTCTAGGGCATATGCTAATCACTCCTAAGACCAACATAGTTGATCAGGCTATGCCATTTCCAAGACTGACCATACATCCCCGAGCTCACTTGTGATATTTAACAATCGTAATACTTTTGTTCTTGTCATTGTGACACTGATTTTAGTATGAATGCAGACTAGTATACTTAATTAAATATTTTATTCTTTAAAGTATAGACTCTTGGTCAGAGTGTTTTAATCCCATTTGGGTTTATAGTTTAGTATATCTTTTATGGGTTGATATACTTGATTCACTATAAACAATGCTCTGATACCAATCTGTCACACCCCAAAACCAAGAACGGCGGAAACGTTCTGGGGCGGAGGACGTCATGTATAGTATCACAACACAGTAAATGTAAATAAGCAAACAACATCATCCATTGCATTAAATATATAATTTTAATACAAGTGTGTTCTGTACAATTATAGACACCAAAAATAATGTAACACAAAATAATATGAGATGAGTCTTGAATGCACTCCATCTTCTCAAAAGCTGGCCTCGGTACCTGTCTACTGATGACCTGAGAATACAAGTTATTTTGAAAGAGTTTATCAGCATTAAGCTGGTGAGTTCATAAGTAATTTAGTGTCAATGTTTATTGTCAAAAACGTTTGAACCTGTCTCAATGTATAAGTTTGTAAAAATGTAAGTAAATGTTTGAAATTGTTTGTAAAAGTTTGAATCTCTCAGAAAATCCTATATTTTCTATAAAAGTAACCTTCTACCAAGGCTTAACTGTCTTGTATACTCGTTTGTTGTGAAAGTGTGTAATTACCCAAGTATAACTATCATTTAATAAAATATAGTTTGTACATTAATGCTGAAGTGAGATTATCACTAAAATATGTAATGGGTAAATCATTGTAGTACTGTAGCTTTGTATAATAAGAACTACTGCTGTACTAATTACTACCTTAAACCGGATTTATATTAAGGTAATATGTGATAATTTGCACCATGCTATCGACTGGTAACAACGACATAATGAATGGTCGTAATAAAGAAATGACGTTTGGCACCCACAGACCTACAAGTTCGGCTGTAGCTAGCAGCAAGGTGTAGGATAGTCAATCCAGTATAGATCTATACGCAAACTCACGCTCTCCCTCCAAGAGAATTCTGGCTACAACTCGGGCCATGACATTTAAGGCATGCTCCGACATAGTGGATCACAATTGTTAACGTATTCATGTATATGTAATGTTTCTCGTTCTAGTATAGTTGTATATGTTCATGTTTCTAGTATAACTGTATATGTACATGTTTCTAGTATAGCTGTATAAGTACTTGTTTCTAGTATAGCTGTATATGTACTTGTTTCTAGTATAGCTGTATATGTTCCTGTTTCTAGTATAGCTGTATAGGTACTTGTTTCTAGTATAGCTGTATATGTTCCTGTTTCTAGTATAGCTGTATATGTACTTGTTTCTAGTATAGCTGTATATGTTCTTGTGTTACCCCGATGGTAGCTAACTATTGATGTACTGATAAGTATGAATATGGAAGTACTTTTATGTCTATATATGTATATATGATATATAAGTAATATTGAAACGACCTTCGGATGGTCACCCGAAATCCCACCAGACCACATCTCAAGGCGCGAAAAGGAAATAGGGCGGATGGCCTTCCTAAGTCCTTTAAACATTATTTATACATCTATACATATATGGGCATGCAATTGAATATATAAAAGCATAAATAGGTTTTCATAGGACATTTGAAGCATAAATATAATTTCAAGAGAAGATCGACTTGATGTTGATCTATAAAACAATTTGAAGGCATAAGTTGATAAAACAGTTTAAGTATAAGAAATATTTGTTTGAATCACAGTTTGTAAATAAGTTTGGATAGTAAAAGAGTTTGTAAAACATTTCAAAGTAAAGCAGTTTGATAAACAGTTTGAACAGTGGTAAAAATCGTTGTTTTCCTAGTTATTAATCACATGTGATTAAATGCAATCACATGTGATTGAAGCAATAACTATAAGTATTTAACTTGTATTCCCCCCATAAAGTATTTAAAACATTTAACATCATTTCAAAGGTTGATTCAAGGGGTATGAACTCACTTGTGGTGAGTCGTACGAATTGTAGTGTCGGATACCGTGCTAGGTGGCAAACGGAGACTTGTTTAGACGCACGAGCCTAGTTATCATATAATAAGCATATATATAACTAATTAGAGAATTAATAACTTAATAAATAAGTTAAAACACTTAGGAACATGTAAACACTTTTCAAAAGTGTTAAAGGTCCTAATGGTTGCATCTAAGTTGCTACGGGACAAGGCAAAAGGGTTTGAAACATCAAATGGACTTGCATAAGAGTTCACCGCCCAAAAAACCCCACCCTTTGGAGTTTACGGCCATAAACTCATGGGTTTATGGCCATGAACTCCTCACATGGTGGTTTTGGGTGTTTTAAAGTGTTATCATGATCCTAGAACACTCCTAGCTTTGTTGGAATAACACATGAAGTAGTTTAAGGCCCTAGAATGCTCCATAGGGGAGATTACGGCCTAAAGTCCATTTACCCTAGATTTTACAGCCGTAAACTCCTATGGGGTGATGGCTTTTAATTGTTTTGAGGCACTTGCACATCAAGGATGGCTTCCATGATTTTATCTATGGCTAATGGGGACAAGAGGCACACTTTTGTGCCTTCACTTGGAGTTTACGGCCCAAGAGGTGTTCCTTGGCCATAAAATCCCTTTAAGGGATGTTCTTGATGTCCTTTCCTCCTCATTAAAGTCCTAGGTGTTCAATGGTAATTGTCTTAAGGCCTGAGGGGTGTTTGGAGTGCTTTTAGCCTTTGCAAAAGGGGTTTACGGCCCAAGAGAGGTTCTTGGCCGTAAACTCTTATAAACTTATGATTTTGAAGTGTTTTGATGTCCAAAATAGACACAAGCATTTGAGGGTTAAAGTCCTTAAGCATTAGGGGTGGTTTAGGGCACTAAATGCCCTTGAAAAGGGGTTTACGGCCCAAGAGAAGTTCTTGGCCGTAAACTCCAATTACTTGATGATTTTGGATGCTTTCTAGTCTATAAAGATCATACACAAGGTCCTTAATAAGTTGCCTAACATGGGGATGGGTCTAGGAAGCCTTAAAGTTCCATTTTGGAGTTTACTCCCCAAGAACGTTCTTGGGCGGTAAACTCCCGGATCTTGTAATATAAACATGTAATTAATGTTATAAAGCATCTAACAAGTATTTAAACATATTTAGTAAAGTAGACTCACAATCTGGGATGAAAACCCGAAGATCCGTCAGAGAGAATATGGCTTTTCTCTATTTGGAATTGTGAATAATGAATTAATTTAATTCAGAAAACTATTTATAGTCCTGGAATATTTTGGCAGAAAATATTTTTATTCCCGATATAGGACTGTAACATTATGAAACTTGAAATGCTCAAATTTCACAAAACCAGGAGCATCCACTCTCCTGATATCTCCTTAAACATAAACCCTAATGTACACAAACCTGTTCGGAAAAGTGTGAAAATCACAGAAACTGGACTAGCTTCTATTGGATAGATAATGTTCGTACAATGGAAATTTTGGGTTGTCACATCATCCCCCTGTTAGAGGGAATTTCGTCCCGAAATTAGAATTTAAGCAAATAAGAGTTACAAAAAATTAAGCGAAAAGATGAGGGTATTTCAACTTCATCTGATCCTCGCGTTCCCAAGTGAATTCCGGTCCTCGCTTGGCGTTCCAGCGAACCTTCACAATAGGGATACGGCTTTGTTTCGTTTGCTTGACCTCACGGTCCATGATCTCTACAGGTTCTTCCACGAAGTTGAGGCTCTCGTTGATCTCGATCTCGTCGAGTGGGATTACAAGAGTCTTGTCAGACAGACACTTTTTCAAGTTAGATACGTGGAATGTAGAATGTACGCTACGAAGTGTGTCGGGTAGGTCAAGTTTGTAAGCTACGGGGCCGACTCTGGCAAGAATCTCGAAAGACCCTATGTACCTCGGATTAAGCTTCCCACACTTGCCGAAGCGTATCAAGACTTTCCAGGGTGAGACTTTGAGAAGGACTCGGTCTCCCACCTGAAATTCCAAAGGTTTTCTTCGTTTATCGGCGTAGCTCTTCTGTCGGTCTCTAGAGGCTTTCAGTCGTTCACGGATCTGAATGATTTTCTCTGTCGTTTCCCGAATGATTTCCGGACCGGTGAGAGTACTATCGGAAGCTTGCCCCCTTGCTAATTGGGTATCACCCACCTCAGCCCAGCACAGAGGGGATCTGCACTTTCGGCCGTAGAGAGCTTCGAATGGAGCAGCCTTGATGCTCGTGTGATGACTGTTATTATAGGAAAATTCGACAAGAGGTAAATGAGTATCCCATGCTTTCCCAAAATCAATCACACAGGCTCGCAACATATCTTCCAGTGTTTGGATGGTCCTCTCACTCTGTCCGTCGGTCTGTGGATGGTAGGCTGTGCTCATGTCCAGCCTTGTTCCTAGGGAATGTTGTAGTGATTGCCAAAATCTTGAGGTGAACCTACTATCTCCATCGGAGATAATGAAAATAGGTACACCATGTAGCCGTACAATTTCCCTAATGTATGTTCTCGTAAGTTTCTCCATCTTGTCGGTTTCTTTGATAGGCAGGAAGTGTGCAGACTTGGTCAATCTATCAACGATGACCCATATGGTGTCAAGTCCACCCGTTGTCTTGGGCAACTTGGTTATGAAATCCATAGTGATCCGCTCCTACTTCCACTCTGGAATCTCTGGTTGTTGCAGTAAACCAGAGGGCTTCTGGTACTCGACCTTAACCTTTGCGCAAGTAAGGCATTTACTTACGAAGGTAGCAATCTCTGCTTTCATATTAGGCCACCAGTATAGCTTTTTAAGATCCAGATACATCTTATCTGAACTTGGGTGGACGGAATACCGAGTGTTGTGCGCCTCGGTCATGACCAAGTCTCGGAAACCACCGTGTTTCGGTGTCCAGATCCGGTTCATGAAATATAAAGCTCCGTCACCCTTGGCTTCAAAGTTCTTGTCCATTCCCTTAAGGGATCCACTCGACACATTTTCAGGTTTCATGGCCTCAAGTTGAGCCGCGTGAATTTGCTTAGTCAGGTGTGAATGGATGGTTATCGATAATGACTTGACCTTGCGACCAGAATATTCCTTCTGACTTAGGGCGTCTGCTACGACGTTGGCTTTACCCGGATGATAACGAATATCGCATTCGTAGTCACTGAGTAGCTCGACCCACCATCGTTGTCTCATGTTGAGCTCCTAACCCCATCTAAATGAGTTCATAGCCACAAGACCAAGAGTTTATGGCCTTAAACTCATGTGGCCTTAAACTCAAGAGTATATATAGGGCATTGGGTCATTTCTTCTCATTTCTTCAATTCTTGGCCAAGTTTTCCTTCATTCTCTCTCAACTATCATAACAACAATCACCCTAGATTTTCAAAACTAGTAAGTATTCATCCTTTATTAACTGATACACCTCTTAATCTAGCATTCTCTCATGATTTCATTCACAAAAATCATGTTTTCTTAGATCTTCAAGAAACACCAAGAACACACACTAGTGTTCTTAGCCAAAACCGACCCTTCAAGCTCCAAGATCGTAAGTACTCTTGTTCTAACTTGTTATGTACTAGATTTAAGATGTTTAGGTATCAAAAAATAAAGAATCAAGGATTGGATGAGAGTTTATGGCCAAGTATCACCCAAGGCCATAAACTCCCTTTTATGGTACAAAGTTGCCCTAAATTCCTTCCTTATGTTTGGAAACTAGCCTAGACCTTTACCTTGATGTGCTAAGTACTTGAAAACATCAAAAGACCATCATCCATATGGGTTTACGGCCGCAAACACATGGAGAAGTGGTCCATGGGCCGTAAACTCCATTTAGGTGTGTATTGATGCCACAAACACTTCCTAAGGCTTAGACTTGAAGTTAGGATGCTTCATTATGACTTTTAGGACCCTAAACAACTCTCATAAACACAAATGGTCATGAGTTTACGGTTGTAAACTCATTAGGACCGTAAATATCCCAAAGGCTTCAAAGATAGTGGTCTTCCTCATCCTAGGGTAGAGCTAAGGTCCCTAAAGCATCCCTAGCCTTCAAACTTGCACTTATACATGAATAAACGTGAGTTTATGGCCGTAAACTCCCATGGGCCGTAAACCCATGGTAGTAAACTCATGTAAGTGCCATTCTACCTTCCTTTGTTGAATCACATGTGATTCCAACACTTGGTCAAGGTGTTTCCTAGTCCTAGAAGGTGTTTCCTTTCATATAGTTGTTTTAAACACTATATTCATGCCAATATGTTTCATTATATATCATTTAGGACTTATTATGTCTCGAGACTTCATTCGTGGAACTTCTCATCCGTACGTGCATACCCATTTGAATCACCCACATCAGGTGAGTTCATACCCCGTAATGAATCTTTTAACTGTTTTAAGGGGGGAAACAAGTTGAACACAATGATAATTGTGTAAATGTTTGTTATAAACATCTTTCAAAATGTTACTTATGCTATTTATAATTTGTCAAAACATTTCAAAACCCTTTTAAAAGGTTATGTTACTTTATAGTTATACAAAACTCTGTCTTTAAAGTACGAGCATAACTTAGTAGATAAATGAGTCTTTTCAGTAACAGACCAAGTAGAACATTAGTAAACTATTATAGGTATAGTTTAGGAGAATGCTATTCATTACTTCTATTAGAATGAGCACACAAAGAGTCAGTTCAGTTCATGAGTCTATACAAATGAAATACGTTTACATAAATACTTTTACATAGATACGCTTACATGAATACATTTACATAAATACGATATCAATACACGATAACAGAACATAACATAATAATGTGATAAAGCATGGAATGATTTCAGGATCTAACTATACCAATGGATCACTGCTACATTGTGATAGTTATATTGGGTATACATGATCATAGTAATGTGGATGATCGTGGCTTGCAGTCATGCAGGGGTCGCGTGTAGTTCCTAAAATCTCTTGACAAGCGAGCGTTTAGCATGGGATCTAGCCATCACATTATGCCTTAACCCTCAATTAAGGCAAAATAGTACTAAAAGTAGTCACTTATTACAAATACTGCAGTACTTACACTGTCAATACGACAATTACAGAAGGATATAAAATTCCAGTTTCAAATATTATTAATACCTTTACTATGTGTCATATTCACATAATCGATGAGGTAGGTTAGATTTAATTAATAATAGTCGTACAGTCGGGTCTTGGTAGAAGGCTACTTTCAAAACAGTCGGGTCTTGGTAGAAGGCTACTTTCAAAACAATCGGGTCTTGGTAGAAGGCTACTTTCAAAAGTTAGGACCATAATGCTAATCTTATGATTCCTTAATGTATACACCATAGGATACATATATACTATTAGATTCCGACATATAATAGGATGTGTGCTCTTCGCTTCATTTCCTATCCTCGTTGGGTTGTGGGCATGATACGAGGTCACCCAATCTATTATCTACCCGAATATATATATATATATATATATATATATATATATATATATATATATATATATATATATTTATGCTTAGTATACATTAAGTCATCATAGGGGTACAAAGTATGGATTAGGTTATAGGACACATAGTCAAAGCACATTTTTTATAGTACAAAACATACTTTTCAAAGTCAGTACTTTTGGTATACAAAACTAGTAATTTCCCAGATAAGGGCTTAATCCATTTTATTAAGACAATACAATTTCAAAAGACTTTAGGTGAGTAACTCTATAATACCTTAGTTTATACACCATGTTGATATATAAAACTAATACCCAATAGGTAGTTAAATGTGTGTTTTCCGCCTTACCACCTGTTCCCCGTTGGGTTGTGGACTTATGGCAGATTCACCCAATTAACTTTCTACCCGATATCAGATTATATATAGCAGTATAAACAAAGCTGTTATAAAAGTAGTCACTGTGGTCAATATTTTGCTATAAGAAATATAGGTTTTCTTAAAAGAACTTTTCATTAGATATAAAGGAACCATTACAAATAACTCCATGCGTAACAAGTGAATACACCAGGGTTATATATGATAATGATCTAACAACCAATGGAATGTGTGCTATCTGCCTTACTTTCTGTTCCCCGTTGGGTTGTGAGCTTAGGGCAGATGCGCACAATTGATTGTTTGTTTACTCTGAGTTATAAATAACTTGTACCCACTTAGTACCCATAGAAAGGCTTGTAGTGTCATTTTAGTTAACTCTCATTCAAGTAGGAAATATATGATTTTCTAGAGGAACAGACGAACTTTTCAAAATAGAACTTACAGCTTACATCACTTTTACATATACATGTTCAACAACACTTTACAGCTTACACCACGTTTACATAAACATTTTCCATAATGCTTTACAACTTACTCACATCACTAAAATCTTATGAACTCACCAGCTTAATTGTTGATCAACTCTTTCAAATAAGTTGTATTCTCAGGAGGCTATTAGACAGATGCTCGTGCTGGGGATTTAGAAGATGAAGCATTACAGCTTCAAGTCTTGTTTTGTTATTTGTGTATGAATTCTATGTTTTGTGAACACACATTGTAAACACTTTCTTTTGAAATGAAATGGCTGTTTATTACTTGTTTACCATATACATATCTCGTGATACTTAACATGACGTCCTCCACCCCCGAACGTTTTCGCATTTCCGGTTTTGGGGCGTGACAGATTGCTATCAGAGTATTGTTTATAGTGAACTATTTTTATCAGCCGATAAAAGATATACAACTATAAATACAATGGGGCTTAAGTGCTCTGGATAATGATATATTTTGGAATATAACTACAAGTTATAAAAATATACCTATTTGCTTATACATGTACATAATAGAACCAGTGTCACGAGGAGAACAAAACTAAAAGTATTTAAAGGTTGGGCACTGTCGTCAACCCGAACAGTTATGTAATCATAGCTAGGATCAATATAGCCTGATCAACTATATTCATTCGAGATGTGACCAACATGTGTTTAGGAATGATGTGGTGTTACGACAGGGTTAAAACTTACCCGAACACCAGTCACGAGAGCGCTAGAACAAGTACAGTTAGAGTTAGAGTACTATAGGAGTATTCTATGATACGATAGCGCGATAACGAGTTCAGAACATACCAAGTACGTTATGTTAGAATACTATAGGAGTATTGTAGTCCGGATAAATAACTTATGTGAGAATTTAAAAGACCCTTACAGATAAGTCTATAATCTTGCAAGGTATATTCCTAAAGTGTTGTATATAATCGGGATCCTATAGACATGGAATCTATGGCCTACGCTTCGCTATCCATTACTCTTAAGGGTGTAGTGTTAAGGTGGGATCAATTACTCGAAAGCCTATTTTATCTTCAATTATATACAAACTTGTGTACCTTGTACAATTATAGGCAGATTCCGTAAGGATCACCCCATAAAGTTACCTTAAAGCTCATAGGTTCTTTAGTCACTTTCATTCTCGCACGACAAACCCAGATAAATGTAACCACATCCTCAGAGTATACAACAGAAGAGTCCAGGAGGAACAAGGACAAGTTCATAAGAAGCCTTCAAGGAAAGATCAGCTAAAGTAGCCAAAACGTCTTACGCGTCACACTAATAAATATTAATTATGTTAATTTATCGAGCGAGTGGAAACACTGCTCACATTACATGTGTTAGGATTATTTTCTTACATCCAGCTAGTTTCAGTTATTCAGGAAACAAATATTCATTCGAGGATAGTTAATTCAAATTCATTGAGTTTATTAGGTATAGACTCATTTATGAATTGTTTCTAGAACCCTATGGAAGTCAGGACCCGATACATCTAGAACTAGGATAACCTTGTCTTTTTAGCTTTCGGCTTGTGTCCATTGCTATAAACTTATTCTGATTCATCTTTGTTTTCTTTTAGCAAAGATGCCTCCTCGCAAATCACCCAGACACATTACTCCGATAACTCCAGTACCGCCTCCTTCGCAAATCGATATGGCAACGATAAACGCTACGGTGGCTGCGGCTGTGGCAACAGCCATGGCTTAATATCACCCCACCAATATAGGTGGAGGTGAAACGCCTACTAATTCTGCTCAAGGTGAGGTCCCTGTGCGCCCAAGAGAATTCTCTTACAAGGACTTCACCAGATGCCAGCCATTGTCCTTTAATGGGACTGAAGGAGTCATTGCCCTCATGCAATGGTTTGGAAAGACAGAGTCGATCTTCGAAATCTGTTTATGCCCAGAAGGAAGCAAAGTGAAGTTTGCTGCCTACACCTTCTCTGGCAAGGCCCTAACATGGTGGAACAGCCATGTTAAGTCATTGACCCTATCAGTGGCTAACTCAATAGGTTGGGAAAACCTAAAAGAGTTAATGCGGGAGGAATACTGCCCGTTAGGCGAGATTCAAAAACTGGAACAAGAGCTGTGGGATCTCACTATGGTCGGCTCAGACATAGTGACCTACATGGACCGGTTCATCGAGCTAGCAGCTCTATGCCCCGAGATGATTACCTCGGAGAAGAAGAAGATAGAAAGATACATTTGGGGTCTGACTGCTCCGACCCAAGGAAATGTGTTGTCTTCTAGCCCAGCCACGTTTGATAGTGATAAACGCCTGGGTCAGCGACTCATCGATCATGGAGTCCGCCACAGTGTAAAAGTTCCAATTCCCAAACCATCGAGGGAAGAGGAAAATAATCAGAAGTTGGGGAACAAGAGGAAGAAGAAGCGAACAACACAAGACACCCCGAAAGAGCAACAAGCAAGTACTATGTACGCCGCTACGACGCCTACTACTTCAGCACCTACCATTCGATATGCTGGAAACCTTCCGAAGTGTGGAAAGTGCAATTTCCACCACATCAGAGTATACCGAGAAATGCAATGTCTGAACTGCCACAGAAAGGGACACACAGTCCATTACTGCAGGGCACCGACTCAACCGATCTCCCAAGTCCTCGGAGCTAAAGAAAACCAAGCCTACTATGGCTGTGGTGAGACTGGACACCGTCAGAGGGACTGCCCAATAATAAGGAACTCAGGAGCGGATTGACGCATTATGATGATCACCACAGGAGAATCTACCCCCAGAATCGTCGACAAGTAGTGGTACGTTTTCAAAATAGTAATTACTTTTAAAATTAATTTATATTCATATAAGATTAAAATTTGGGGATGACACTTAAAAGTAATTATAACAACTCACATGTTGAAATAGGTCACAGTATTCAAGAGAACTAAAAGATCCCTTATAGAAGCTATTATGGCTCACCATATACATCAGGGTTGTGTGTAACTAAGATGATGCAGAATTAGAGTGAGTGGCTCCGCTTAGGTCCCCTTTCCTTAATTGGTTGAGGATTTGAGGCAGAGATACTCAGTCGACTGCCTGGCTCATCTTAATTATTCATAACTTGTATATGATGGGCGATGGTAGTGGTACCATGGGGGATTATGGTATAAAAGTATCCCTACAGTTAATAAAGCACTTTTATTTGTATGTATGCACACATAGCGATACGATACATAGGAGTGTTAACTTTAAATAGAAAATAAGAAACACGAGAACAGTTACAAGGAGTACATTGTTGAACATACTAGGATTTCAGTATCAAGCATACCAAGGATACATTGTCATTTATCAGACGTTTCGTTCATTTGACCAAAACTTTGTTCAGTATAGAGTCCGTTGTTTTCTTTCGTCATGAGTTGGCGTGGTCCTCACCATACTGAGTTCATATATTTCTATCGCCTCAATCGGCAAGTTCTCGAAACATTCGTCATTCGTATCGAAGGTCTAACCTAAACCTAAATTTTATCTTTCGCATTCTAAACCCCCGGAGTGCTCGTGCCAAGAGTACTTTGTCCTTCGAAGCCTTATCGTCAGATGTCCGCAGACCGTCACAAAATACCACTCGTCCAACATACCAAGTTTGAGCATAGAGGCTATGGACGAACACAACCCACCTATTATTATTTAGTGTTTACACGAGGGTGGTATATGATTATGATTACGCAGATCTTGTATGTGTGTTTCCGCCCTATCTCCTGTCCCCGTTGGGTTGTGGACCTGGGGCAGAGTCGCACATCCGACAGTGCTACTAATCCTAATTATATACGGCTTGTATACACGTGGTAATGATAGATGGACCAAGCATGAATCCTATTAGGAACACCAGGGCAGAGTTGCCAGGTCTACGAGTGAGTATTCTACAAAGCAGAAGAGCACAACCCCAGTAGTAATGCTAAGAAAGCTAATTTCGGGACGAAATTCCCTCTAACAGGGGGATGATGTGACAACCCGAAATTTTTTATTTTATAAGCTCAGTCAATCAACTCAACTGAGTGTCAAAATCATTAGTACAGAGTTCTAGCCTGGTTACAGGTCATTCTAAGGAGCTTTGAGCCTAATACACTTAAGGAATAAGTGTTAGAAAATACCCGCAAGAACCACAGTGTAGCAAAATGAACCCTAACCACATCTAAATGAGTTCACGGCCACAAGACCATGAGTTTACAGCCGTAAACTCATGTGGCCGTAAACTCAAGAGTATATATAGGGCATTGGTTCATTTCTTCTAATTTCTTCAGTTCTTGGCCAAATTTTCCTTCATTCTCTCTCAACTATCATAACAACAATCACTCTAGATCTTCAAAACTAGTAAGTATTCATCCTTTATTAGCTGATACACCTCTTAATCTAGCATTATCTCATGATTTCATCCACAAAAATCATGTTTTCTTAGATCTTCAAGAAACACCAAGAACACTAAGAACACACACTAGTGTTCTTGGCCAAAACCGGCCCTTCAAGCTCCAAGATCGTAAGTACTCTTGTTCTAACTTGTTATGTACTAGATTTAACATGTTTAGGTATCAAAAAATAAAGAATCAAGGATTGGATGAGAGTTTACGGCCAAGTATCACCCAAGGCCGTAAACTCCCTTTTATGGTGCAAAGTTGCCCTAAATTCCTTCCTTATGTTTGGAAACTAGCCTAGACCTTTACCTTGATGTGCCAAGTACTTGAAAACATCAAAAGACCATCATCCATATGGTTTTACGGCCACAAACACATGGAGAAGTGGTCCATGGGCCGTAAACTCCATTTAGGTGTGTATTGATGCCACAAACACTTCCTAAGGCTTAGACTTGAAGTTAGGATGCTTCATTATGACTTTTAGGACCCTAAACAACTCTCATAAACACAAATGGTCATGAGTTTACGGTTGTAAACTCATTAGGACCGTAAACACCCCAAAGGCTTCAAAGATAGTGGTCTTCCTCATCCTAGGGTAGAGCTAAGGTCCCTAAAGCATGCCTAGCCTTCAAACTTGCACTTATACATGAATAACCATGAGTTTACGGCCGTAAACTCCCTTGGGCCGTAAACCCATGGTAGTAAACTCATGTGAGTGCCATTCTACCTTACTTTGTTGAATCATATGTGATTCCAACACTTGGTCAAGGTGTTTCCTAGTCCCGGAAGGTGTTTCCTTTCATATAGTTGTTTTAAACACTATATTCATGCCAATATGTGTCATTGTATATCATTTAGGACTTATTGTGTCTCGGGACTTCATTCGTGGAATTTCTCATCCGTACGCGCATACCCGTTTGAATGACCCACATCAGGTGAGTTCATACCCCGTAATGAATCTTTTAACTGTTTTAAGGGGGGAATACAAGTTGAACACAATGATAATTGTGTAAATGTTTGTTATAAACATATTTCAAAATGTTACTTATGTTATTTATAAGTTTTCAAAACATTTCAAAACCCTTTTAAAAGGTTATGTTACTTTATAATTATACAAACCTTTGTCTTTAAAGTACGAGCATAACTTAGTAGATAAATGAGTCTTTTTAGTAACAGTCTAAGTAGAACATTAGTAAATTATTATAGGTATAGTTTAGGAGAATGCTATTCATTACTGTCACACCTCAAAACCGGAACGACAGAAACGTTCTGGGGTGGATGACATCATGTCAAGTATCACAACATATGCATTATAGTAATCAAAGTACAACAAAACATTGCATTAATAGTAATAGTTTTAGATGGTTACATTACAAGGTATCAAAGTAATAAAAATAAATATAATAGGTACAACAAGGTACTAAGCCATCTTCATCAACAGCTCCGGGGGTGTACCTGTCTAATTGCTGACCTGAGAATACAAGTTATTTGAAAAGCGAGTATCAGCATTTTTACAAATGCTGGTGAGTTCATAAGTATTTAGTGACATTTATTCAAATAACTTTATAAAGTAGTAGTTTAAGTGTTTACTGTGTATTAGAGTTCTTTCCAGAAAATCCTATATTTTCTTTAATAACAGCAGTCTTCTACCAAGACTGGTCAGTGTTATGTGGTAAAAAGTAGTTTTCCCTTAATTGCTATCATTATCAAAATACTGAATTTGATTATTAAAGAAAAGCAAACGACATCAGGGAATAACATATGCCTCAGCAGTGAGGACTGCTGACTAAGGCGGGGAATCATAGACTCCAGGAAAGTATCGAACGAACGACACGCCTGGTTCAGTCCAACAAATGGAGGCACAGACCCCAGAAGGTACCAAAGGAAAGGTATAGCTGGTAGGGTCTGAAACAGTGAATACAGACCCCAGACAGTATCAAATGAAAGATACGTCTTGTAAGGTCAAAACAGTGAATACAGACCCCAGACAGTGTCAAATGAAAGATACGTCTTGTAAGGTCAAAACAGTGAATACAGACCCCAGACAGTATCAAATGAAAGATACGTCTTGTACGGTCAAAACCGTGTGACTCTAAAAATGAGTTACCAGCATACAGTGTAAATTGCCGGTGAAATACCGTTACCTTAAGGCCATGAATTATAAGGTAACCCGGGATACTCGTAACCATACTGACTAGAGTACCAGACGCCTTACAAGCGTCTAAAATATGACATTTGTCACCCGTTGGCTTGGTAGGCCGGGACTGTAGCTAGCAGTCTGGGTGCGGGGGTGTCAATCCCGTATAGATCTATACACACAATGTCCGCTCTCCCTACAGGAGATTCTGGTTACCAACTAGATGACGGAGAAGGCCGTGTCCTGAAGATGCATCCCAAATAGTGGGTAGAGACTTCCAAATAGTGGGTAGTGTGTTTCTAATGTAAGTGCTGAAATAGAGGTAGAGACTTCCAAATAGTGGGTAGTGTGTTTCTAATGTAAGTGCTGAACTAGAGGTAGAGACTCTTAACTGAACTGACTAGAGCATTCCTGTATGTCCATACTCATATACATAATATATAACTAATGAATCAAACGACCTTCGGACGGCCATCCGATCCCACCAGACCACATCTCAACGAAGAAAAGGAAATAGGGCGGACGAGCCTTCCTAAGTCTTTCAGTCATTACTTATATGTACCTATATAAGCACAGACATACATCTAACTACGCCTGAGTGTGTATCAAGTAGAAGTGATTCTTGTGAAGTAGGAGTGTCTAACAAGTGAAGTAGGAGCGGTCGCAAGTGAAGTAGGAGTGTCGAACAAGTATAAGCGTATCACGAAGTAGAGACGACAATAAGTGAAGTAAGAGCGTCTATCAGGTATAAGCGACTACAAGTACAAGTGAAATAGGGACAATAACAGGTATAAGTGATATAGAGACAATAACATGTATAAATGCATCACAAAGTGAAAGTGTTATCGAGTAGGAGTTTGAAATACATGAAAGCGAAGCAGCGGTAACTAAAAAGTAAAAATATATGTCGTGAAAGGGAACTTTGATGAACAACCTTTATACTCGGGGAAAATCACAATTTGTATTCTTTTGTAAAATATGTTTGAAAACCTTTGGAAATCTTTCATAAACCAGTTTGAAATGAATTTAGATAAAACAATATAAGTAAGAGTTTTGAAACAAATAGCAACCTTTTAGAAAAACCATTATAGTGTCCTACTCGGTAAAACAATGTACAGTGTGGTAAAATCTTGTGCATGCGGGTTATCAATCACATGTGATTGATATGATAACTGGCATGTTTAACTTGTATTCCCCCCTATAAAACATGTAAAAACATTTAAAAAGGTTCATTCAGGGGTATGAACTCACCTGGTGTAAGTAGGTCCGATGAAGGTGCCGGTTGGGTGTTCGGTGTCACGTAAAGACTCGAACACACTCAATGACCTATTTAACATATGATAACATATGTTCACATACAATTAGTATATTTAATACTAATTAAACAAGTATACGCGCTCAAAGGAGTGGAAAACACTTTGGTTAAGTGTTTGGGGTGTCCCGGGTAGCGTCTAAAGGTGTGTATGGCTTAGGAATGAGGGGTTCCAGTGTGCTAAAGTGTCTCATATCAATTGTAGATTTATGTTAGGCTCAAATATCAAATTTGTGAATGGGTTTAAAGCATTAAATGGCCCCTTTGAGGAGTTTATGGTCCTAAGCAAGGGAGATTACGGCCGTAAGCTCCTATACAGAGTTTCTTTTGGTGTTTTAAAGGCTTAAGTGGTAGAGGTTAAATTCCTAAGCATTTTGGTAATAGTCTAAGGCCATTTGGGGGACAAAATAAATGTTTTGGGCATGTTTAAGGGTGTTTACGGCCCTGGTACATGCCTGGGCCGTAAACTCCTTTTGACCCTTCATTTTGTTGCGTTTAATTGATCCAAACCCGAAATAGCATGCCCCTAATTTATCTCTTAAGCCTTGGTATGAATTTAGGGCACCTTTTAACATGTTTTTATGAGTTTACGGCCCTGGAACTATTTCTTGGGAAGCTTTGGCCGTAAACTCCTAAATGGAGGGTGTTTGACATGTTTAAGGTCCCCAAACTATTTTTAGATGATTCTAGGATTTATTCCAAGGCTATTGGTGGAGTTATATGGCTTTTAAACATGTAAAAATGAGTTTACTCCCCATGTTTGAGGGGTTTACGGCCCAAGCATATTCCTTGGCCGTAAACTCTTATCTGCTCCTCAAAATTCATGATTAGGGTGTTCTAAGTCCGAATTTGCAAGCCATAAGGTCGTATCTAAGTGCCAATGTTGGTTTGGAGGTGTTAAATTGCTCAAAAACCCATTTATTAAGTGTTTAC
Source organism: Lactuca serriola (assembly GCF_051521515.1). Classification (NCBI taxonomy): domain Eukaryota; kingdom Viridiplantae; phylum Streptophyta; class Magnoliopsida; order Asterales; family Asteraceae; genus Lactuca; species Lactuca serriola. Next base: position 205,156,802 of record NC_136410.1, read on the forward strand.
GGCCCAAGCATGCTCCTTGGCTGTAAACACATGTTCCAGGTCCAAAATCACGTTTTAAACACATATTTGAAGGCCTAAGAGGTTGAATAACAAGTTAGGGAAGTTACCTCAATGATTTGGAGCCTTAGTTTTTGTGTTTTTGGACCTTAATCTTGGATGAGGAGAGAGGTTAGAGAGAGAGAGAGAGAGTGAAAAAGGGGTGCAATGAAGTCCATTACCCTTTATATATGGGTTGGAGTTGAAGCTCAATGGAAATCTACTCAATACTACCGTTATTCGGGGCTTTTGGTCGCACCCGATTTGGTGGTCGTAATAATAAAAACTAACTTTTTCCAACTAAATGGAAATGTGTGTTATATGTTTTTATTCCCTTTTATCACAACTTTAACGGCATATTAAATGTAAAAAAACAAAATGTTTATTTACTTGACGACCTCTAATTAACGGAACTTTTAGAAACTGGAATATTCCGTTAACGGTAACGGAGAAATGTAACGGAACAACTTGGGTTGTCACAATTACTTCTAGTACAATGAAGCACACAAAGAGTTAGTTCAGTTCACGAGTCTATACAAATTAAATACGTTTACATAAATCGTTTACATAAATACTTTTACATAGATACGCTTACATGAATACATTTACATAAATACGATATCAATACACGATAACAAAACAAAACATAATAAGGTGCTAAAGCATGGAACGATTTCAGGATCTAACTATACCAATGAATCACTGCTACATTATGATAGTTATATTGGGTATATGTGATCATAGTAATGTGGATGTTCGTGGCTTACACTCATGCAGGGGTCGCGTGTAGTTCCTAAAATCTCTTGACAAGGGAGCGTTTAGCATGGGATCTAGCCATCACATTATGCCTTAACCCTTAATTAAGGTAAAATAGTACTAAAAGTAGTCACTTATTACAAATACTATAGTACTTACACTGTCAATACGACAATTACAGAAGGATATAAAATTCCAGTTTCAAATATTATTAATACCTTTACCATGTGTCATATTCACATAATCAATGAGGTAGGTTAGATTTAATTAATAATAGTCGTATAGTCGGGTCTTGGTAGAAGGCTACTTTCAAAACAGTCGGGTCTTGGTAGAAGGCTACTTTCAAAACAGTCGGGTCTTGGTAGTAGGATACTTTCAAAAGTTAGGACCATAATGCTAATCTTATGATTCCTTAACGTATACACCATAGGATAGATATATACTAATAGATTTTGACAGCTAATAGGATGTGTGCTCTTCGCTTCATTTCCTGTCCTCGTTGGGTTGTGGGCTTGGAACGAGTTCACCCAATCTATTATCTACCCAAATCTATACATATTTATGCTTAGTATACATGAAGTGATCATAAGGGTACCGGGTATGGAACAGGTTATAAGACACAGAGTCGAAGCACAATTTTTCTAGTACAAAACATACTTTTCAAAGTCAGTACTTTTGGTATACAAAACTAGTAATTTCCCAGATAAGGGCTTAATCCATTTTATTAAGCCAGTAAAATTTCAAAAGACTTTAGGTGAGTAACTCTATAATAGCTTAGTTTATACACCATGTTGATATATAAAACTAATACCCAATAGGTAGTTAAATGTGTTTTCCGCCTTACCTCCTGTTCCCCGTTGGGTTGTGGACTTAGGGCAGATTCACTCGATATCAGATTATATATAGCAGTATAAACAAAGCTATTATAAAAGTAGTCACCGTGGTCAATATTTTACTATAAGAAATATAGGTTTTTTTAAAAGAACTTTTCATTAGATATAAAGGAACCATTACAAATAACTCCATGAGTAACAAGTGAATACACCAGGTTTATATATGACAACGATCTAACAACCAATGGAATGTGTGCTATCCGCCTTACTTTCTGTTCCCTGTTGGGTTGTGAGCTTAGGGCAGATGCACACAATCGATTGTTTGTTTACTCTGAGTTATAAATAACTTGTACCCACTTAGTACCCATAGAAAGGCTTGTAGTGTCATTTTAGTTAACTCTCATTCAAGTATGAAATATATGATTTTCTAGAGGAACAGACGAACTTTTCAAAATAGAACTTACAGCTTACATCACTTTTACATATACATTTTCAACAACACTTTACAGCTTACACCACGTTTACATAAACATTTTCCACAATGCTTTACAACTTACTCACATCACTAAAATCTTGTGAACTCACCAGCTTAATTGCTGATCAACTCTTTCAAATAACTTGTATTCTCAGGAGGCTATTAGACAGGTGCTCGTGTTGGGGATTTAGAAGATGAAGCATTACAGCTTCAAGTCTTGTTTTGTTATTTGTGTATGAATTCTATGTTTTGTGAACAGACATTGTAAACACTTTCTTTTGAAATGAAATGGTTGTTTATTACTTGCTTACCATATACATATCTTGTGATACTTAACATGACGTCCTCCACCCCCGAACGTTTCCGCCATTCCGGTTTTGGGGTGTGACATGAACATATAGTTCAAACATACGTACTGATTACAAGTCTACTAACGTTCCATTGGGCTATCTAAAATAGTCTGTGGCCGTTGTCTATACTCTGCTAGATGACTAGATCATCTTAAACATCGATACCTCTCATCACTTTTATTTCATCACACATCATCTAATTCATATACCCATGTTTTACCCAACATATTTGTAGATAATATATATATATATATATATATATATATACAGTTTAGAACTTGTATAAAACATCAATTCAACAGTCACCTCAAATAAACAATTAATATATTTACACATAGAACGTATTTTAAGGTAAATACTTCATATCTATGTGTAAGGTGAAAGTGACTATACACTCACCTGATTTAATGAAAACCAGACAGCAATTCGTTTCCTAAAACGATTGTTTCTAATAAAATTAGGAGTTTTATTGAGAAACCGGGATCTGCGAAAGGTCGGGCTTCAAAACCGAAAAGATAAATTTTCCGGGCCTTCGGGCACTCCAGGACGTGTTCCGGGCGTTGGAAATGATCTTGGGGCATTGGGGGAGGTCAAAATAACCAAAATATTGAAAAAGGGGTAAAAATGGGCAATTTCCCAAAATTACCTGGGAAGTCTTGCTAGGCCACTATTTATAGGGGACAGCTGCGAGGGTTCGGCCGAGAAGGAGGAGTCAGCGAAGGCAGGTGGCATCCGCGGAGCGAGGAAAGGTGGCGGTTGCGAGCTTCGGATACGCGAAGGGCACGAGGCGCCTTCGGATTGGGCCAGTGAGGCTCGGATGATGCGTCAGAGGCGAGGCGTCGGAAGATCATTAGACTGCACCCTTGGTCAAATCAGCAAGCGACACGCATGTTGTGCACGGGCGATGCATGCGAGGATCACGTGGCCACCACCATTCCTTGCGAATTTTCACGAAAATTGTGCCCATTCTTTTAAAATCCATAACTTTCTCATACGGGCTTCTTTTCTGACATTTTTTATATGCACGCGTAGGTAAAATTACTCTCTACAACTTTCGTGTAGACTTTGTCGGCTAATTTTGAATTTAACTTTTATATTATTATTTTTAACAGACCGGGATAGGAAATCCGTTAAAAATTCATAACTTCTTCATCCGATGTCCGTTTTTGTCAGACTTTCTACCATTGTGCTATAAATGACGAGACCTTCGATTCTCGTTTAGGTCGTGTCGGCTAAAAATTACTCGATCTAAAATTCGAGTTTTTAGCTGTCTACTACAAATCTGAAACTTCAAAAAATCATAACTTCCTCATATGAAGTCAGATTTAGGCATTCTTTTTATACATACTCTCGGTTTAACGAACACTACAAGTTTCGTTTAGATCACTAAGGCCAAAAGGTAGTTTATCAAAAACTCACTTTTTACGACATTCAACATTGTGCCGGTTTGTCGCGAAACTTCGATAGGTCATAACTTCTTCGTTATAACTCGGATTTCGGCATTCGTTATATATCCGTAATCCTTGTCACTCCCACTACAAGTTTCTTAATAGATATTGGCTTTATAAAAAATTTAATTTTTGACACTCAATTTTATTCTTAATTAATTAAACCCTAATAATTAAGCATAAAACACATAATTCACATAATATTCACATAATTCCTTTTCATTTCTTCGAAATGAGTTACAAAGGTTAACCTAGACCATTATGTCAATATTAATGTGTCACACCCTGAAAACCAAAGGCGAAAACGTTTCCGGGGTTGATTCCACGTTGAGTATCAAATCCAATGCACATAGTAAAGTAGTAATCACAAAACATTACATTACAAAATATTATTTACAACTGTTTGAAAGTAAAATTGTACAAGTGTTATACATATGTAATAGAGACAAAAACAAAGACGAGTCTTCAGGGTGCTCCGTCTTCTCCAAAAGTTTGTGGTGTACCTGTCTATCGCTGACCTGAGAATACAAGCAGTTTGAAAATCAGCATAAAGCTGGTGAGTTCATAAGCGGTTTAGTTTTGAAAGAACGAGTTCCTTTGTTTTCTGAAAAGTTGTGATTCAAGAAAATCCCATATTTTCTTATGAAAACAGTTTGGTTATCCTTTGTACAATTTCAAAAACGTTGGTTATGTTGTTCCAGGAAAATCCCATATTTTCCTTATAGTTTTAGTTATTCGCTTGTTACTCTATTCGATTGTGTGTTAATGTACTACCCAAGAAAATTCCATATTTTCCTATATGTTGAGTTGTCTGATCATTTCTAGGTTCGTTACTAACTGTTATGTTATCCCAGGAAAAATCCCATATTTTCCTATGTATTAAGTTGTCTATTCGTTTCTAATTTGTTACTATTTGTTACTGTATATATAGAATTAGTTATGTATTCTAACCCTTAGTTGTTCTACCTTCGGATGGCTACTATCTACTAACTTCGTTGTATTTTCGAATATTTGGAACCACACAGAAGCGTACATTACAGTATTTTCGAAGTTCTGCTAAGTTCCAAAAGAGTACATTTCGTTGTGTATTCGAAACTCTGTCAACATTCTGAGGCGGACACTTTTGAAGCTCAGTAGAGGTTCAGAGGCGTATTTTCGTATTCTTTTTCAAAGCTATGGTGACACTCAGAGGGTACAGCAACTGTATAATCGAAGTCTTTGTGTCAACCAAAGGCGTTACTTCGCATTCGTAGTCGGATTCGCATTCGCATTCGCATTCGTATTCGTGGTCGCATTCGTATTTGTATTCGTATTCGTATTCGTATTCGTATTCGTATTAGGTTACATTCGTATTCGATTTCGTACTAAGCTACATTTGTATTCGATTTCGTACTAGGTTACCTTCGTATTCGTATTCGTATTCATATTCGGTTACATTCGTATTCGATTTCGTACTAAGCTACATTCGTATTCGATTTCGTACTAAGTTACCTTCGTATTCGTATTCGTATTCGTATTCGTATTCGGTTATATTCGTATTGTTCGTATTAGTATGATTTCTTTATAAAAGCAATATAGATCAAAACACTTTTCAAAAGAAATCTATATTTAACCTACAATTCGAAACATCAGTCATCAAAATTTTTGGAAATCATGACATTTAGAAATTAAAATCATTAAGTTGAAAATCAGTTTGAGTACAAGATACACTTGTACTTTTGCTTGTATTCTCCCCCTGAAAACAGTTAAAAACAGTGAAAAAGGGTAGGGGTATGAACTCACCGGACAAGAAACGTGACGATTTCGGATGCTAAATGTTGGTCTGGGGCTTGTAAATGCACGAGGTTCCTAAGTATAATGTGAAGATACACATTTGTATCTAATTAGGACTTAGATTAATTATTTGTTAGGGACAATTAGTTCTAGTCGCGAAAACATCCCGATACAAGCGTTTGGAGGGACCCGGGTGGCATTTAGGGATGTGTAATGGCACTATGGACTTGGAACTTGTGTTTATTCCCCATGAATAAACTCATACAAGAGTTTAAGGTCTAAAACACCCATTCCCCATGAGTTTATGGCCGTAAACTCATGGTGGGGTGGTTTATGGTGAAAAATGGCTTAAATCACTTAAGGGAATTTTTCTAGGTTTGGTTCAAAGTCTTGGAATGGATTTTAAACATCAAAATGACTTATTTTTGGGAGTTTACGGCCTAGCATAGGCTCCTGGCCGTAAACTCCTAAATACCCAAGAAAAATGTGTTAAATGATGCTAAAACAAATCACATGTGATTGGTAAATTTATTCTTAAGCCTTACATGCAGTTGCTTGAAGTTTTGAAGAGGTTTTTGGAGTTTACGGCCTATGAGACCCCTAGCATGGCCGTAAACTCTCTTAGAGGGTAATTCCATATGTTTTAAGGCAATTCCAAGGCTTTAGGGGTGTTATAGGGGCTTTACAACACTTTTGGATGAGTTTTCTTCCCATTATGAATGGTTTACGGCCCAAGCATGAGGCTTGGAAGAGTGTAAGGTCTTAAAAGTCCCAACTTTATGAGTTTACGGCCTAAGCATGAGGCTTGGCCATAAACTCCTTCAAACCCTTCAAGATGCATGATTAAAGTGCTATAAGTCCAATTCATGAAGTCATTTAATCATATCTAGGTCCCAAAATTGTCTAGGAGGGGTTTAAGGGCTTAAAACCCTTCAAACTTAGTGTTTACAGCCTAGGCATCTTCCTGGGCCGTAAACTCTCATACAAGGCCAATTTTTATGATTTAATCCCGAATTTGAAGGTCTAATATGCTATACAATGAAGTTAGAAAGGTACCTTAGGAATTTGAGGCCTTAAAATTGAGTTTTGGACCCTTGAACTTAGATTTAGGAGAGAGGTTAGAGAGAGAGTTGAGAGAGGAAGCAAAATCTTCAAATGGAAGCTTAAATGTGTTTATATAGGTCGTGAAATTTGGATACGGTGGAATTATTCCCGATACCGGCACTAAACGGGGCTTTTGGTCGCACCCGATTAACTTTCCGTAACTCGGCGGGATTGTTTCTAAAATGTTTTGGAATAAGCATTTTGGGTTCATTTCGTGAGTTGCTAACAGGTTTGGACACTCATTAGTATCAATTAAACATATAAGTTTAATTTATTCAACCCAAAACGACATCGGAACAAACCGATATACGGCAAGCCATACGGGTAGGATAGGTTTTTCGGCGATGAACAACTTCGGGTTGTTACATTATCCCCCCGTTAGAGGGAATTTCGTCCCGAAATTCAATGATTACGATACAAGTCGAGAAATTAAACGAAATACGGATGGATTTGTTGCTTAAGATTTTCACGCTCCCTAATGACATCGGGTCTCTGCTTGACGTTCCAGGGAACCCTCGCTATCGGGACGCGTCCTGGTTTCGTTGGGTAGATACTTCTCAAAGACCGAGACGTGAAGTATCAGATGGGTGATACTAAGTTCCGAGAGCAATCGAAGTTTTGAAGGTTACGAAGTCAATTTCACAGGGGTCGTGAAAGGTCTACTGTATCACGAGGGAAGTAGTTCGCTTTTCCAAAACATTCCATGTTTTTCCCCTGGGACAAGGTTTTCAATGGAAAACAACTTCCAGCGAGAAGGTACATCTTCCTGTGGCAGAGTAGTTATGGGTTTGATGATCCCGAAAGTGAATTCTGGGACCTACGGGTTATGGGCTCACAGCATGACTGCTTCGATCATTACAAGGTCAAGGAAAACAGTTTGATCGAAAAGTACCACTACGAACTTGTGGTAATCATATCAGATTCGGGTCGTGGTATTTGGATACGTCATCTTCTTGGAGGTTCGGCTTTGAGGTAGTTTCAGGAACTAGATAAATATGAAAATCGACTAGACGTTCGGAAAAGAATTCTCGAGGATTCTTGGAAAGGCATCAGGGAAAAAGTTACAAACTTCCCGCTTTCCCCAATATGGCACAGACGGGGAAAGGATGGAAAAACTTTCTAAACTTCGATGAACGAATGAATATGAGAGTTGGGTCGAAGGAAAGATACGAACAGACGATCTTTTCAAAGGCAAGAATAACCGCACGAATAAGACTAAGTCATTCCATGCCAAGTCTGCATCAAAGCTTTCCGTGAAAGGTTTACCTTTAGATCAAATGGAAAAGGGATAATCATCCATATTGAGGATATAATCTAAGGGTATGACGTTAACGTTTTCTTTCTCACTAGATGGTTATCTTGACGATGCACGTTTCGATTATGGACAAAGGATTTAGTTTAGATAGATATTTGGAATGAACGATTAGCAATTATTTCATCATTAGAATCGAAAGGATTAAGGGCACAAGATTTATCGAAGAGAAGTATACCTGTGGCACCGGTGGCATCTGCGGCTGTCCTTTCTTGTACCATAGTTAGGACTATCCCGGTTTTGCCAGACGTTACTGTCTTTGGACAGTTTCGTTTGTAGTGCCCGACCTCTCCACAGCTGTAGCAGGTTTGACCGATACCTGCTCCGGAAGCTTGACTAGTTGACGGGGTTGGGGCCTTGCAGGTTCGTGCGAGGTGACCTTCCTGGCCACAACTTCTACAAAACTTTTCACAACAAGGGCCAGGGATGCGATGGTGGTAGCTACATCGGTCACACCATGGGAGGGTACCGACATATCCGGTAATAGGTGCTTGAGATGTGGAATTGACAATAGAAACAACGGCAGGAACAGTGGTAGTGTGGACTGCCACTATTTGCTGTTTCTTAGAAGGTTCTGGGGAAGACTGACTCTTCTTCTTCTTTCTCTAAAACTTTCTTTTCTCGCCACTCTTTTCTGTTGGCTCGGGTGTGGTGTTTGCTTCTTCCTGCACATCACTGTGATCGATCAAAGTTTGAGCCAGACACTTTGCACTGTCGTAGGTATCTGGCTTTGCTGCTATAACATTCCCCTTTGTTGGCTGAGTTAATCCCCAGATGAACCTTTCTATCTTTTTGCTTTCCGGGGTAACCATTCCCAGACAAAGGAGTGCCAGGTCATCAAACCTTAAAGTGTAAGAGACGATATCAGAACCTTTCATCTTCAGGTTCCACAGCTCATTTTCCAACTTCTGGATTTCACCCCGAGGGCAATACTCTGCACGTAGTAGTTCCTTCATAACTTCCCATCCCATAGCATTGGCTACAGGTAAAGTCAGGGATTTGGCTCGACCGTTCCACCAAGTCAAAGCCTTATCGGTGAGCGTACAGGCGGCAAATTTCACCTTATCAGATTCCGAACAGGTGCAAATCTCAAAGATAGATTCGGTTTTCTCTAACCACCGAGTTAGAGCAATGACACCCCCTGTGTCATCGAAGAATGTGGGTTTTGCATTCATAAAGTCTTTATAAGAACACTCCTTTCTGTGTCCTTGACTACCTTCCGGGTTTTGGGTACCACCCCCTGAACCACTAGGGTTTAGTTGAGGTAGGAGAGCAGATATGGTGGCAAAAATGGTTGCCTGAAGTGTTTCTAGATTGATTTGAAGAGGAGGTGGTGGCAGCGGAGGGTTGTTGGTCTTTGAGCTGGGTCTTTTCCTCGGAAGCACTTTGATCTAAAAAGATCAGGAAAGAGAGGATCATAAGTCCTCTGAATTGAATCAAGAGATATAGATCAGGGGATATCTCATCAAGATACATACAACATTATAGTAAGCGATAAAACAGGAAGGAGTGATCAAAGTAGAAAATTTTATCGCTAGAGGAATGATCCAGGAACAACACGTATACGAGGATTTCTACAAAGGATCTGCTCGAGAAATACTCCTATAGTATTTCATGGTTCGCTGCAGCGACGACTCGTTGTTTGGGATATTAGGTAAGTTTTAGGTATGCTGCGTACCACAGTCACTCCCAAACACATGTTGGCCATGTCCTGAATGAATATAGTTGGCCAGGCTATATTGATCCTAGACACGACTACATAACTGCCTAGGTTTAACCGTAGCATACAACACCCATTTACTTATATTTTGTTCTACTTGTAATTACAGATCTCGACGGTCGGTATACTTGTATACTTTAGAAAATACTTATATTTGTAGAGTATACTTTTAGTTCAGAGCGCTTAGGCCCTTTAATGTTTATAGTCTTATACCATGTAAGCTTTGGTATACTAGTTCACTATAAACAAGGGCTCTGATACCAATCCGTCACACCCCGAAAACCAAAGGCGGAAACATTTCCGGGGTTGACTCCATGTTGAGTATCAAATCCAATGCACATAGTAAAGTAGTAATCACAAAACATTACATTACATAATATTATTTACAACTGTTTGAAAGTAAAATTGTACAAGTGTTATACATATGTAATATAGACAAAAACAAAGACGAGTCTTCAGGGTGCTCCGTCTTCTCCAAAAGTTTGCGGTGTACCTGTCTATCGCTGACCTAAGAATACAAGCAGTTTGAAAATCAGCATAAAGCTGGTGAGTTCATAAGCGGTTTAGTTTTGAAAGAACGAGTTCCTGTGTTTTCTGAAAAGTTGTGATTCAAGAAAATCCCATATTTTGTTATGAAAACAGTTTGGTTATCCTTTGTACAATTTCGAAAACGTTGGTTATGTCGTTCCAGGAAAATCCCATATTTTCCTTATAGTTTTAGTTATTAGTTTGTTACTCTATTCGATTGTGTGTTAATGTACTACCCAAGAAAATCCCATATTTTCCTATATGTTGAGTTGTCTGATCATTCTAGGTTCGTTACTAACTGTTATGTTATCCCAGGAAAATCCCATATTTTCCTATGTATTAAGTTGTCTATTCGTTTCTAATTTGTTACTATTTGTTATTGTATATATAGCATTAGTTATGTATTCTAACCCTTAGTTGTTCTACCTTCGGATGGCTACTATCTACTAACTTTGTTGTATTTTCAAATATTTGGAACCACACAGAAGCGTATATTACAGTATTTTCGAAGTTCTGCTAAGTTCCAAAAGAGTACATTTCGTTGTGTATTCGAAACTCTGTCAACATTCTGAGGCGGACACTTTTGAAGCTCAGTAGAGGTTCAGAGGCGTATTTTCATACTCTTTTTCGAAGCTCTGGTGACACTCAGAGGGTACAGCAACTGTATAATCGAAGTCTTTGTGTCAACCAAAGGCATTACTTCGCATTCGTAGTCGGATTCGCATTCGCATTCGCATTCGTATTCGTAGTTGTATTCGTATTCGTATTCGTACTCGTATTAGGTTACATTCGTATTCGATTTCGTACTAAGCTACATTTGTATTCGATTTCGTACTAGGTTACCTTCGTATTCATATTCGTATTCGTATTCAGTTACATTCGTATTCGATTTCGTACTAAGTTACCTTCGTATTCGTATTCGTATTCGTATTCGTATTCGTATTCGTATTCGTATTCGGTTATATTCGTATTGTTCGTATTAGTATGATTTCTTTATAAAAGCAATATAGATGAAAACACTTTTCAAAAGAAATCTATATTTAACCTACAATTCGAAACATCAGTCATCAAAATCTTTGGAAATCATGACATTTAGAAATTAAAATCATTAAGTTGAAAATCAGTTTGAGTACAAGATACACTTGTACTTTTGCTTGTATTCTCCCCCTGAAAACAGTTAAAAATAGTGAAAAAGGGTAGGGGTATGAACTCACCGGACAAGAAACGTGACGATTTCGGATGCTAAACGTTGGTCCGGGGCTTGTAAATGCACGAGGTTCCTAAGTATAGTGTAAAGATACACATTTGTATCTAATTAGGACTTAGATTAATTATTTGTTAGGGATAATTAGTTCTAGTCGCGAAAACATCCCGATACAAGCGTTTGGAGGGACCCAGGTGGCGTTTAGGGACGTGTAATGGCACTATGGACTTGGAACTTGAGTTTATTCCCCATGAATAAACTCATACAAGATTTTAAGGTCTAAAACACCCATTCCCCATAAGTTTACGACCGCAAACTCATGGTGGGGTGGTTTATGGTGAAAAATGGCTTAAATCACTTAAGGGAATTTTTCTAGGTTTGGTTCAAAGTCTTGGAATGGATTTTAAACATCAAAATGACTTATTTATGGGATTTTACGGCCTACCATACGCTCCTGGCCGTAAACTCCTAAATACCCAAGAAAAATGTGTTAAATGATGCTAAAACAAATCACATGTGATTGGTAAATTTATTCTTAAGCCTTACATGCATTTGCTTGAAGTTTTGAAGAGGTTTTTGGAGTTTACGGCCTATGAGACCCCTCTCATGGCCGTAAACTCTCTTAGAGGGTAATTCCATATGTTTTAAGGCTAAAAACTTGCATGTAAGGGCTTCTAAAATTCATTCCAAGGCTTTAGGGGTGTTATAGGGGCTTTACAACACTTTTGGATGAGTTTTCTTCCCATTATGAAGGGTTTACGGCCCAAGCATGAGGCTTGGCCGTAAACTCTCTTTTGTCCCTCAAATAATATGTTTAAGGTGTCCAAAATTCTAAAACTAATATCCTAAAATTCATATCGAAGTCTTATAAGTGATTTGGAAGAGTTTAAGGTCTTAAAAGTCCCAACTTTATGAGTTTACGGCCTAAGCATGAGGCTTGGCCGTAAACTCCTTCAAAACCTTCAAAATGCATGATTAAAGTGCTATAAGTCCAATTCATGAAGTCATTTAATCATATCTAGGTCCCAAAATTGTCTAGGAGGGGTTTAAGGGCTTAAAACCCTTCAAACTTAGTGTTTACGGCCTAGGCATCTTCCTGGGCCGTAAACTCTCATACAAGGCCAATTTTTATGATTTAATCCGGAATTTGAAGGTCTAATATGCTATACAATGAAGTTAGAAAGGTACCTTAGGGATTTGAGGCCTTAAAATTGAGTTTTGGACCCTTGAACTTAGATTTAGGAGAGAGGTTAGAGAGAGAGAGTAGAGAGAGGAAGCAAAAGCTTCAAATGGAAGCTTAAATGTGTTTATATAGGTTGAGAAATTTGGATACGGTGGAATTCTTCCCGATACCGGTACTAAACGGGGTTTTGGTCGCACCCGATTAAATTTCCGTAACTCGGCGGGATTGTTTCTAAAATGTTTTGGAATAAGCATTTTGGGTTCATTTCGTGAGTTCCTAACAGGTTTGGACGCTCATTAGTATCAATTAAACATGTAAGTTTAATTTATTCAACCCAAAACGACATCGGAACAAACCGATATACGGCGAGCCATACGGGTAGGATAGGTTTTTCGGTGATGAAAAACTTCGGGTTGTTACATAATGCCTAGTCTACAAACACGAGCGTTACAGATTCGATCAAATCACGCTACTAAAATGGGTGCATAGTTACTTTCATTGTACACATAGATATAAAGTATTTAATATAAATTACGTGCTATGTCTACATATTATCTGTATACTGGCTATCTATGTTGGATGAATGAATTTATACATGTTTTAATTGATTTAAACTGTATATGTATTTTATATCTACAAATATGTTGGGTAAAACATGCATAGATGAAATAGATGATGTGTGCTGAAATAAAATTGACGCGAGGCCTCAATGATTACGATGATCTAGTCATATAGCGTAGTATAGATGACGACCACTGACTTTTCTAGATAGTCCAGTGGAACACTGGTGTAACATCCCGTTATTTTCTACTTTGTAAAAGTCAACAAAAGTCAACTCAAGTCAAACCTATCAAATAAAAGTTAAACTTAGTAAATTGTTATTTTAACAAAGTTAAAACTAATATATTTGATACACTTAAACACTTGGTAAAGTGTTGTATAAATAATAAGTGAAAAACCAAGAAGAACCGATAATTCTCACATTAGCCGAAAACCCTCGCATCTCCTTCTTTCTTCGGATCGCAAATGGCCTTTGTAGCCGCAAACCATCCAGACTGTAAACATGCGAGACTTCTTCTAGAAGTCTTATCTTCTCGGGAGATGTTCACAGCCGCAAACCCTCACCTCGGTTGGTGTTCACAGCCGCAAACGAGCCTCGATTAGTCTTTACAGCCGATAACTCGGTTGTATATATGTGAGATGTCCGAAATCTTTCCTCATTCTTACACTTTTGGCCGAAAACTACCGTTTTCCTCTCAACTTCAACCGACAACTGTCTCCTATCTCCTTAAGAACATGCGAGACTTCTCCTTTCTCATTAAAACTATGCGAAATTCACTTGATTCATCTTAGAATCTTGCAAGTATCATACATTGATGTTGTAATCAATTCACAAAAACCTTCCAATCATCATAATTTAGGCCAAAAACGTGTAAAATCATTAGTTTTTCATGAAGAACGCGAAGAACACGCAGAACCTGAAAAACGCCCAAAACATATTCTAAGTATTATTGTAAGTCTTTGTACAATAATTAAGTGTTATTTAGCACTTTAAACTTCATTATATTATCTAATTTATATTTAAAATAATGTTAATATAAATTAGCATTCAGTATTGTCAGGAGTTCTAACCCGGAGATCTACACAAACAGTCAAGAACTCACACAAAAGGTGAGTTCATACCTTTATATTTTTATGATTTTTAACTGCTTTAGGGCGGGGGGGGGGGGGGGGGGGAATACAAGTGAAAAACAATATAAAAATTGTGTTAATATCTAATTTTTTTTAAATGTTTTAAATTGTTATCATTATCAAAATTATATATTTACATATGTGTAAATTTTATAATTTGGATTCAGAAGATTTAGAATATGTAATTTGACCCCATTTCCTGTTCCTTGTTTGGTTGTGGGCTTGGGGTAAAGTTATTTATTCGAATGTCTAATTAATCACAATTATATAAATATTATATTTATATAAATATAAAACGGTTTTCAAACTGTTTTGTACTATTTGAGTACAAACAGTGGATTTCATGGAACAACAGTATTACAAATTCTTACAAAAGTTAACAAATGTTTTCATTACAGTAAAACAAACATATAAACTATAATATGTATAGTTTATGGACTTTATTCATTGATTTCAAGGTTTAGATCACAAAATGGAAAACAAACAGAGTACATTACATAAAACAAACAAAATACATTACTGAAAACAAACTTATAAACTATATTAAATATAGTTTATGAAACTTACTTACAGTGTATTTATTTCAAAGTAACTTTTCATTATTCTACACGTAATCATCAATATAGAATTTGTGAAGCAATCTTCACATACTTTACTAAGTACCAACCAGTCCTGAAATTATAACCAGAATCTCCTGGAGGGAGAGTGTGATACTTGTGTATAGATCTATACGAGACTGACAATCCTGCACCAGAGTTGCTTGCAACAACTAGGTTGGCATGCCTGTGGTCACAAATGTCGTAACATTTGCGACGCCTGAAGAATGTCATGTTCAGGCCATCTTAGGTCATCAAGCATGGTTATAATAACTCACAATTTGGTATTGAACAAAATGATTAGTGTATGAATAAGTAAACAACTTCACATAGTTTTATTAAAATTAAACTATAATACAACACTTTACAAGTATAAGTACAAAATACTATTTTAGTACAACAAAAACATACTTTTCATGGTTTCAAGTGAACTAAATTACAATTTACCACTTTAGAGTACAGTAACTTTCACACGTTTTGCTTACATTATACTACAATAGAAAATATAGGATTTTCTAGGAAAACATGATTACTTTATCAAAGAACAAGAAAACAAATTTCAGTTATAAACATACTTATGAACTCACCAACTTAATTGTTGACACCTTTTCAAAACTACTTGTATTCTCAGGGAATCAGTAGACAGGTACAACCATAACTCATGTCTTTTAAATTTGTACTTTTGGTGTAATATATACTATGTTTTGAACACAGATGTAAAACTTATAACTTTGTAAATACAATGGTTGTTGTACTTTGATTACTATTATGCATTGTTGTGATTGTGTACATGACGTCCTCCGCCCCCAAACGTTTCTGCCGTTCTGGTTTGTGGGTGTGACAAATTGGTATCAGAGCGTTGTTTATAGTGAACTAAGTATATCCGACCATAAAAGATATACAAACTATAAATAATATGGGGCTGAAGCGCTCTGACTAAAAGTATACTTTAAAAATCTAAGTATTTTATAAGAAGTATACTAACATGCATACATAAAAGAAACAGTGTCACAGTAAGAACTATACAAAAGTATTTGGATGTTGGACACTATATTTAAACCTGGACAATTATTTAATCATATCTGGGATCAGTATAGCCTGATCAACTATATTTATTTGAGATATGAACAACATGTGTTTGGGAGTGATTGTGGTGTTGCAACAAGTCTAAAGCTTACCAAACCTAAGTACCAGAAGAACTCTAGAATCAAACATAAAGATAAAACACTATAGGAGTGTTTAATGACACTATAACACGGAAACAACAAGATACAAGAGAGTCATCCTTACTAGAAACAAACGTGCAAAAACAAAGGATCATTACTGGAAAATCTATAATTACTAAGTGTACACATAAGGTTATATATAATTAAGGTTTTATAGACTTAGAATATGTGATTTAGCTTTATTTCTTGTTCTGTGACAACCCAATATTTCAAGCCAATGTAATGACCTAAGTTAAGTAATGTAATCTATTTTTGATATAATAAAATAGCGTCAAGAATGAAATGTTCAAAAGTCTCCTTTGGAATACATAAAACGATAGATATCGTGACAAGGTTTTCAAAAATATAAAGAACACTCAAATCCGAGTTATAACAAAGAAGTTATGATCAATCAAAGATCTGCGTCAAAACCGGTAAAAAACCATTAAGTGTAAAAAGTGAAATCTCAATAAAATAGTTTTTAGCCTTAGGTGTCTAAACAAAAGTCGTAGATTATACTAACCCTTGAACGTACATAAAAAGAACATCCAAATCTGACTTCGTATGAGGAAGTTATGATTTTTCTAAGTTTCAGAATAGCAGTAGACAGCTACAAACTCAAAATAAAGATCGAGTGGTTTTTAGCCGACACGACCTAAATGAGAATTGAAGATCTCGACAATAGTAGTACAACGGTAAAAAGATAGACGAAAACGGTCGTTGGATGAAGACGTTATGAAATTTTAACGGACTTTTCCTATCATAACCTATTACAAATATATAATTAAAAATAAAGCAGAATTTGCCGACGAAGTCTAAATGAAAGTTGTAGAGTATAATCTCACCTACGCGTGGATATAAAGAACATCAAAATCGGAAATCGTATGCGAAATATATGAATTTCTAAAGTTCGGGACACGAACTTCAACATCCGTCAGAGACTCATGTCGTGAGTCAAAAGTTCATGACGTGAACCAGTGATAGACATTTTCCAGAGCCAGGCTATCGGATGTCGAGTCTACGAACTGATCATTACCAAATCCATGACGTGAAAAATTGCATGTCCATGACTTGAACCTCAAATTTGCACCCTATAAATAAGTATGCGAGGCTTCTGAATTCATTTGCCAATTTACAACTTCTCTCCCATATTTTCTCATTTTCGAGCCCCTCGAGACTACCCCGACGCCCTGGTTAGGTATCCAAGCTCCGACGAAGGCGCGAAGCTCCGAAACTCCCGATAAATTTACCACTTTCCGATCGAATTGCTGCCCGAGTGAAGTCTCGTTCTCATCAAATCATCACACTTACCAGGTGAGTTCATACCCCTATATTTCACGTCTTTTCTATATTTTAGGTGGGGGGGGGGGGTGGGAATACATGTGCAACACAATAAAATCTTATGTTAAAAATACAAATCTTTACATATGGTCTCTAATGTTTCATCTACATTTTGTGTATAAATGTTAAACACGTAAAACAACATTATTACTAATGTTATACTTTAGATGCAAAGTTGGTAATACACCAAGGTTTTTCATCCTAGCGGAACACACTTTTGAAAACTATAATAGGTATAGTTTACGAGATATTCGTGATATTTTACATACTATAAACACTATAAAGAGGAAATACTTAAATTACAAGTATGCAGTCTAAGTCCTGTATTATATACCATAATCTCTTGTAGGGAGAGCGTGATTTTTGTGTATAGATGTATACAGGACTAACAATCTCGCACCTAAACTGTTAGCTATAGTTAGACCGGCAGGTCTGGGGTGAAACGTCATATCATTTCAACGCCTGAAGAACGTTGTTATAGGTAGTCTGGGTCAATAGTACGGTTATAAAACTTCACATGGAGTATTAATGATACATTTTAGTTTACGAGGCTACCAAACACCTTAGGGATTATATATACATAAATAAATCTACTTACACTATTTTAGGTATGGAAAAGTACTTATGCATTCCAGTTTTGGAGACTTGAAAACCACCAATCATTTATGGAAAATATTGGATTTTCTAGAAACAAACTCGGTTACTTTATAAAGAAACGCATACAATTCTTATACAAAAATGCTTACGAACTCACCAACTTAATTGTTGACACCTTTTCAAAACTACTTGTATTTCTCAGGGATTCAATAATATAGGTAAACATCAGCTTTTGGGGAAAGGACGCTAAGACGGCAGTTCAAAACTTATTTTATCATCATATTGTAATTTATTTTGAAACATGTATCACATGCAATAATGTAACTTTCTAAATTATATATATCTATATATATATATATATATATATATATATATATATATATATATATATATATATATATGGTGGTTGTGTTTGCTTTCTGTACTATTACTCAACTGTATGTGACAACCCGTAAATTGTTCCGTTGTTGTAACCCATTCCCCCGGTAAAACCCGTTGTCTTTCAATTTTCTGTTAACATTTTGGATTAGGTTATTAAATTTAAGACTTTTTAGGATGACCTCGTAAGTATCCAAACACATTACAAACTCATGATAATGCCCCAATTTAATAATTAGAAAATTTTAGTTTCGACCATATCGGGTTACGACAACTTAATCGGGTGCGACCAAAAGCCTCGTCTAACGACAGTATCGGGTAGAATTCCACTGTGTCCCAAACTCGAACCATATATAAAGCTCAAATGACTTCATTTTGAAGCTTTTGCACCCTCTCTCACTACTCTCTCTACAATTCAATCCTTGGTCCAAAATCATCCAATTCAAGCTCCAAATCATCAAGGTAACTATCCTAACTCATTGTATAACTTCTTCAACCTTCAAATTCGTGTTTAAACGATAAATTAGGACCATTAGCATGAGTTTACAACCCTAGAAAAGTCCTAGGCCGTAAACTCACATATAAGGGGTTTTTGAGCCCCAAAACCCCCCTCAAAACACTCTTGGAGCTTGGAATCGACTTAAGGACTTATTGGAATAGACTTAGAACACCTTGAGCTCATCATTTAAAAATGAGCTTCTATTCCACTTCCGCAACCATGATGCTCAAAAACCATACTCGAAATACTCTAATCATAACTCTGTTCTGCCGCTTTCACTTCCGTGAACTTGCACCCCCTCTCGGAGTTACACACCTTTCTCTCTTCCTTTTCCAAGGAATCCACTTGGCCACATTGTCACTCCAACAGGTGCCACGGTGCTCGCCCAACGTGACACCACCCTTTTTTTTTGCGTATCTGCTATCCACATACTCTGGCTCTCATCGCAGGGGCTCTCAAGCCCATGCACTATCTCAACTCATCAAGATCACTACCTGGGGCCAGACCTTCTAATGCAAACACACTGCAACATACCCCAAACCATATCCTCAACAGATCCAACAACACCTACAGAGTCTTCAGCATGACTGGACCGCCTCACCAGGCCTTCAGCCCATCTGGACCACTCTCTCAGAACCTTCAGCCAATCTGGACCGCTCTCAGTGCCTTCAGTTTGGATGGACCATTCTCCGAGCCTTCGGTCTGACTGGTACGCCTTCCGGCCTTCAGTCTATCCGGCCGCTCAACTATCAACCAACATTCTAAGCTATCCCCCTCGGAATTCCTCCCATGCATACCGTTCTAGCCCTCTAGGGGTTCCGAACTCTAACTCCATCGTACATACTCGATCCCGGCCTGCTCCCAGACCCTCCACAATACTATGCCCTAGGTATGTATCCCGCCCCGCATGCCCGACACTCGCTCCTATCAGCCTATACTCTGGGCTGACAGAACACTGCTGAATCCCAATAGCTAAGCACCCTCAAATACTCATCGATCTCCCGGAGAATTTTCCAATTCTCCCCCACTTAAAGCACTGACCAACAACCACCGGTCGCCATTAACGACCTTCCAGAACAATCCACACAAAGAGAACACTTACACACTGACTGCTTCTCACAATCATAAACAACCCTCAGCAAAACACATCTCCTCACTGATCAATCCGCTCAAAAAGAATCCGATCTCCAATTATCCTCTCCACGATTGTAGATGCTACCCGACATTCAACCCAATGCCGCATCTCCACTAATAACCCTCACGAAAGATAACCAATAACAACACAAACACCAAACTATAACCATACCAAACCCTCAGGGAACAACGGATACCAAAACAAAACCCGAAACCCAAACCATAATCAAAAACTCCAACCCACAAAATGACGAATATCACAACGAAAACCAAACAAAATACCGGCTCATGAACATTACACCACAATAATCACAAGATAACAAGATATCAAGAAAGAAACATACCCGCAACTGCATCCGGTACTGCCCTGACCTCCTTTGCTGCAAGCTGAGAAGCACGACCCTGACCCTCGGAGGCTCTGCTCCACCCTGACCTCCACCTGTGATCCTCAAAGTGGCCGGTGCTGGAGCCTGCACCGATCCTGCAACAAACTGTGGACAGGTGGCTCTCAAATGTCCAACCTGATGACAATGATAGCAGATCCTCAAATCCCGAACTGGCGCTGACTGCCGACAATCCCTCGCATAGTGCCCATCCCTTCCGCACTTGCGGCATGCACCACCGGTCCTACAAACCCCGGTGTGACCCTTCCCACACTTCCCACAAGTGTGCCTGCTCAAATCCCCCACTCTAACATCAATGGTCTTGGACCGTTTTGGCGCCGGCTGCGATTGCACCGGAGCCTGTTTCAACTCACGCATCTGCAACTCAATCTCTAACTCACGCCGCCTAGCGGCCTCCTGCAACTCCAAAAAGGTCTCGCACCTCTGTGCAGACACAAACTGTCTGATGTCCCTCTTGAGCATGCTCAGATATCGGGACATCTGGGCCTGCTCTGAAGCGAACTCTGGGCAAAACATCGCCCTCTCAGTGAACATCCTGGTGATCTCCGTCACCGACTCCAAATCCTGCTTCAGCTCAAGGAACTCCTGAGCCAATCTTTCCCTCTCAACTTGCGGAACATAACGAGTACTGAACATTTCTCTGAACTGATCCCACGAAACCGCAGCCCTCTGCGCATCCGAATATGACCCCGTGGTCAGTCTCCACCAATCCTTCGCCCTGAGCCTCAACAGGTTCAGAGCACACCTCACCCTATGATCAGCAGGGCATGAACACGTGAAAAAACACCCCTCCACGTCTGACAACCACCTCATAGCAACAATCGGGTCCTGAACTCCGTCGAATGTGGGAGGCTTCGTCTTATCGAAGTCCCGATACTGAAAACCCCGACTAGCTCCTCCCCTTGCCGCTGCTACAGCTGCTGTAGCCGCCGCGGCAGCCGTCTCGGTGAGATCCGCATAGCGCTCATCAAAATACTCAACCATGGCGGTCTTAATCGACCCAAACAGCTCTGGCAACTCAGCCCGGAACAACTCAGCAATCTCGTCACGCAGGATCTCACGAATCCTCGCATCCAACTCGCTCGCGCTCATCTGACCGATAGCCTCGGGCGGTACCGATCCGCCTAGAACTCCCTCTCCTGCTCCCGATCCTGACCCGGATCCACTCTCATCATGCCTCGGAATCCCATACTGAAAAACACCACACAAAAACTCAGACTCTTCCCACAAACCTGGGATCTAACTCTCTCAACCCAACCCTAGAGATCATGGTTTCCCTGATACGCGTATGGGTCATGTGCTTTCAGTAGTACGGGCCCATACTACCTTCCACACCTACCCATATTTGTATGAAGTACTACCACAACACCCTAGAGAAACATGCATAACAACGCTCAATCCTCACTACTAGAGGAACACTGAAAATATCCCATAAGGAACCCTAGGCTATAGGCATCACAAATCAGGCAACATATCATGAAATCCTGAAGATCCCTAGCCTATCACTAGCATGCTGTTCTATCAAAGCTCAAAACAAATAACATGCATGGTATTTTGGGGGTTACTTACTGGCTCCGGCTGATCATACCTCCGCATCCTCCCTTACTCATTTTGAAAACCATTTTTAATTACTCTTTTGAAAACTCTCCTCGATTTGAGACTGGAGTCACACGAATGTTCCTCCAATTCACTCAAACAAAGGCTCTGATACCAACTTGTAACGACCGAAAAATACAACCAATTTTAAATTTTTCAAAAACATCTCGATTCCAATAATTCTTTACAAAAAGCGTTTTCAATACAAACATTTAACGTGTTCCCAGAATCACAACACTACAAAATCATGAGGAGCGGTACGATCACGCCTTCGCCTTGCCACAATCTCCTGAAGAACCTGAAAAACATGAAACCACAACTGTAAGCCCGAAAGCTTAGTGAGATATCCCCAAAATACCAACCACAAATACCATACACGCATAACATGCCATAACATATCCGATCACAGAACAACCATGCTCTCTGGGTCTACTGTGTGACTGGTCCGCCGCACTGGCCCATAGTCCACCTGATCCACCCTCTGAGTCTATCTGCATACATCGAGTCTGCAGTGTGATTGGTCCGCCTGTTCCCGGGCCTTCAATCCACCTGGTCTACTCTCTGAGTCTACAGTATGACTGGTCCGCCCGCACCGGGCCTTCAGTCTGTCTGGTCCACTCTCCGAGCCTTCGGCACGTCTAGTCCGCCCCTATCGGGACCTACAGCCTATCCGGACCGCTCGCTGGGCCTACGGGACAACCGGTCCGCCCTGGGTATCTTGGCCTACTGCATACAGCAGGACCCCGCCTCAACCCAACTCCAGTCCAAGCAACCATGTGCACATACATACATACAATCATAAAACAAATCACAGTCCACAAGCAGATCTAACAGATCACATAACATAACATCATCCTAACTAGGATACTGAACTAACAGGTCTCTAGCATAGCGCCTCCCTATCTCTCAGGATACCGATCTCAATCAGGCCTCTAACATATACCATCCTAACTCTCAGGATGCAAACATATCTCAACAACAACATATCAATAACATAGCAACAACTACCCGGATCTCAATCCGATAAGGGCCGGCCTTGGTGCCTTAGACCCCGTTGTTATAGTGAGGATAACTCACCTCGAAACTGCCGACTGAACAGATAACCCGAACTGCTCCGATCACCGATACAATCTCTACCACTGGACAACCGCCAATGCACTGAACTCAAAACAACAATCAACAAGTACCAAAATACCCCTGAAAACCACTGGTCAACCCTTGGTCAAAGACAAGGTCAAAGTCAACCCCTGACTGACCCTACTCGTCGAGTCAACCCTATGACTCGCCGTGTTCCCATACTCAGAACTTTACTCAATCCGCGACCTAACTCGCCGAGTCACCCCGAGACTCACCGAGTCCAGCAACTCTGAGTCCACTCGCATACAACTCACCGAGTCATCCCTTGACTCACCGATTCTCGACTCGACCAGAAAATATTGGGACTCCTCGACAAGGCTCGCCGAGCCCAAGAACAGACTCGCTGAGTCTAAGGCTATCTTCAACCTACTCACCGAGTTGTTCATACAACTTGCCGAGTTCCAGGCCATCCTCATCCAACTCGCCGAGTTGTTCTTCCAACTCGTCGAGTTCCAGCTCATATTCAAGCAACTCGTCGAGTACACCCATGTGACTCGTCGAGTACCATCGGTCTGAATCCAATCAAAAGCATTCCAGGCCATGCAATTGCTCCAAAACATAGATCTAGCCTCCTACAACTCATCCATCACGTAAAGTGGCAAACTTTACGTGAATCCAAAGAGATCTATGCATATAACACATTAGGGCTAAGGTTTGGCACAAGATAGCTTCATCCAACACTCAACACAGGAACTTTTATGCATTCTAACTCTTCTCCATCCCAGATCTGAGGTAGCAACCTCAGATCTAGCCTCTAAACTCCAATACATCCAAAGGATATGATCTCAACACCCCCAAAATGAAGAATCTAGACAATAGCAGCTCAAACAATGGAAAGATACCTCAAAAGGAAGCTCCAGGAGAAGATTTTCCCGAATCCTTGCAAAGCCCTTTGATCCAAGCCTCTTCTTCTTTGGAATCTCTTCAATAACCACCTCTTCAAGCTCCAAATTGCTCAACAATGGTGCTTCTCCGCGATTTAGGGTTTCTAGAACTCAAGGGGGAAATAAAGAGGCTGGGGAGGGAACATAATGTTCCTTATATAGGGCTCAACCCCGAGAATTAGGGTTTTCTCCACCCAGCGCCTACTCGCCGAGTCCATCTCATCGACTCGCCGAGTCGGCTACTTAACCACGCGACCAAGTCGCGACTCTACTCGCCGAGTCTCTCTTCCCAATTATCACTTTTAGCCCTTCAACTCTACTCTTGCTATTTCAAGATGTTACACTATTTTCTTCTCTAAGATTGACCTGAGATCAGGATACCTTTAGCTACGAGTCCAATAGGCCGACATTCCAAAGACTGCTTTCCGAACTCGCTACGGTCACTACAAATTCGTAGTAATGCCCTTTAGGCTAACAAATGCGCCCACAATATTCATGGACCTGATGAACCGAGTGTATCGACCTTACTTAGACAAGTCCGTTATCGTCTTTATTGACGATATACTTGTCTATTCCCAAAGTAAGGAAGAACATAGCCAACACTTGCGACAAGTCTTGGAAACTTTAAGAGCAGATAAATTGTACACGAAGTTCTCAAAATGTGAATTATGGATTCGAAAAGTGGAATTCCTAGGTCATGTATTCAACAAGGATGGGATACATGTTGATCCCTCCAAAATCAAGATTATCGAATGTTGGGCGACCCCACGAACCTCAACACAAATTCATCAGTTCTAGGTCTACCTGGCTACTACAGGAGATTCATTCAGAACTTTTCAACGATCTCAATGACACTCACTACCTTGAACCAAAAAGGTGTGACATTCGAATGGGAGGAAAAAAAAGAAGCTGATTTCCAGACACTAAAGGAAGCCCTTCGCAGCGCACCGATCCTGTCCCTCCCAGAAGGGACATAAGATTTTGTAGTTTACTGCGATGCGTCCAAGCAAGGGCTAGGTTGCGTTCTTATGCAGCGAGGAAAGGTTATATACTATGTCTCGAGACAACTTAAGAACCATGAATTGAAGTCAATTATACTACACACGATATCAAACTGGGAGCAATGATTTTTGCCTTGAAGATCTAGAGACATTACATGTACGGTACAAAATGCACAGTGTTTACTGATCTTAAAAACCTTCAGCATATCTTTGATCAGAAAGAACTCAACATGAGACAACGATGATGGGTAGAGCTACTAAATGATTATGAATGTGAGATTCGTTATCACCTCGACAAGGCCAATGTGGTAGCAGATGCCTTTAGTCGGAAAGAGTACTCGGGCCGCCGAGTAAACTATCATACCATGACCATCCATTCCCACCTATCTACACAGATCAAGGAGGCTCAAATGGAAGCCTTGAAACCTGAGAACATGAAAAGTAAATCCTTAAGGGGAATGGAAAAGAACTTGGAAATCAAGGGTGATGGAGTTCATTATTTCATGAGTCGAATCTGGACAACGATGTTCGGTGGCTACAATGATGTTGTCATGAATGAAGCCCATAAAAATCAATATTCTGTCCACCCGGGTGCAGACAAGATGTATCTGGACTCAAAGAAACTCTATTGGTGGCCAAACATGGAAGCCGAGATAGCTACTTTTTTGGGCAAGTGTCTAACTTGCACCAAAGTCAAAGTAGAATATCAAAACCCCTCAGGTTTACTTCAACATCCAGAAATACCTAAATGGAATGGGAGAGGATTACAATGGATTTCATAACCAAGTTACCGAAGACAATGGGTGGTCATGACACCATTTGGTTTATAGTCAATAGATTAGCCAAATCCGCATACTTCTTGCCAATAAAAGAAACATATAAAATGGAGAAGTTAACAAGGACGTACATTAAAGAGATAATACGATTTCATGTTGTGCCAATATCTATTATCTCTTACCGAGATGGTAGATTTACCTCGTGGTTTTCGCAATCATTGTAAAAGTCCTTGGGAACAAATCTTGACATGAGTAAAACATACCATCCTCAGACTGATGGGCAATGCGAGAGAACAATTCAAATGACAGAAGACATGTTAAGGACCTGTGTTATATATTTTAGTAAAGCTTGGGATACCCATTTACCACTTGTTGAATTCTCCTACAACAACAACTATCATACTAGCATCAAAGTTGCACCCTTTGAAGCTCTCTATGGCCATAAGTGCAGATCCCCTCTGTGCTGGGCTGAAGTGCGCAATACACAACTAGCTAAGAATCAAGTACCAGATAGTACTCTAACCGGTACCGAGATCATTCGTGAAACCACATAAAAGATTTTCCAAATCCGAGAACGGTTGAAAGCTTCTCGAGATAGACAGAAGATATATGCGGATAAACGACAAAAAACCTTGGAATTCCAGGTTGGTGACCACGTTCTGTTGAAGGTCTCACCCTGGAAAGGAATGATACGTTTTCCTAAACGTGGGAAACTGAATCCAAGGTACATTGGACCATTCCAGATCATTGCTAGAATTGGTCCGGTTGCTTACAAACTTAATATACTACATGAATTCAGTAACATTCATCCCGTTTTTCATGTCTCAAATCTCAAGAAGTGTCAGTCCGACAAGACTCTTGTTATCCCACTCAAAGAAATCGAGATAAACGAGAGCCTCGACTTTGTAGAATAACCAGTAGGAATCCTAGATAGGGTAGTTAAGAGAACTAAACAAAGCCGTATCCCGATAATGAAGGTTCGCTGGAATGCAAAACGAGGACACTAATTCACTTAGGAACGGGAGGATCAAATGAAACAGAATTATCCACATCTCTTTCCCTAGTCTTACTGTATCTTTATAATCTTAATTTCGGGACGAAATTTCCTCTAACGGGGGGATAAAGTAACATCCTGTTATTTTCTACTTTGTAAAAGTCAAAAAAGTCAACTCAAGTAAAACCCATCAAATAAAAGTCAAACTTAGTGAATTGTTATTTTAACAAAGTTAAAATTAATATATTTGATACACTTAAGCACTTGGTAAAGTGTTGTATAAATAAGAAGTGAAAAACCAAGAAGAACCAAGAATTCTCGCATCAGCTGAAAACCCTCTCATCTCCTTCTTTTTTCGGACAGCAAACCGAAGGGCCGCAAACGGCCTTCGCAGCTGCAAAGCATCCGAACCGTAAACATGAGAGACTTCTTCTAGAAGTCTTATCTTCTCGGGAGGTGTTCACAACCGCAAACCCTCGCCTCGGTTGGTGTTCATAGCCGCAAATGAAGCCTCGGTTAGTGTTTACAGCCGAGAACACAGATGTAAATATGTGAGATGTCCGAAATCTTTCCTCATTCTTACACTTTTGGCTAAAAACTACCCTTTTTCTCTCAACTTCAAGCAAAAAACTCTCCTCTCTCCTCAAGAACATGCGAGACTTCTCCTTTCTCATCAAATCCATGCGAAATTCACTTGATTCATCTTTGAATCTCACAGGTATCAAACCTTCATCTTGTAATCAGTTCACAAACACCTTCTAATCATGATAATTTGGGCCGAAAACCAGTAAAATCCTTAGTTTTTCACGAAGACCGCGAAGAACACGAAGAATCTTCTGAAATTATAACCAGAATCTCCTGGAGGGAGAGCGTGACACTTGTGTATAGATCTATACGGGACTGACAGTCCCGCACCAGAGCTGCTTGCAACAACTAGGTCGGCAGACCTATGGTGAAAAGTGTCGTAACATTTGCGACGCCTGAAGAATGTCGTGTTCAGTCCATCTTAGGTCATCAAGCATGGTTATAATAACTCACAATTTTTGTATTGAGCAAAATGATTAGTGTATGAATAAGTAAACAACTTCACATAGTTTTATTAAAATGAAATTATAATACAACATTTTACAAGTATAAGTAGAGAATACTATTTCAGTACAGAGAAAACATACTTTTCATGGTTTCAAGTGAACTAAATTACAATTTACCACTTTAGAGTACATTTACTTTAACACATTTTGCTTACGTTATACTACAATAGAAAATATAGGAGTTTCTGGGAAAACATGATTAGTTTATCAAAGAATAAGAAAACAAATTTCAGTTATAAATATACTTATGAAATCACCAACTTAATTGTTGACACATTTTCAAAACTACTTGTATTCTCAGGGAATCAGTAGACAGGTACACCCACAACTTTTGAGAAGACGGAACTCTATAAACTCATGTCTTTTAAACTTGTACTTTTGGTGTCATATATACTATGTTTTGAACACAGATGTAAAAATTATAACTTTGTAAATACAATGGTTATTGTAACTTGATTACTATTATGCATTTTTGTGAAACTGTACATGACGTCCTCCGCCCCCGAACGTTTCTGCCGTTCCAGTTTGGGGGTGTGACAGTTGGCAATCTGATGGTGTTTATTTGAACTACGTGTTCATCTGGTGTACTCTATCCCCCTCATGGTTTCCGTATTTGACATAAATTGCTATGGAGTCCGCTGATCAGTGTTGTCCACTCCGAAGAAAATCCTTAGGCTATTTCCCTTATAATAGATGCTTTAGGGCCGTAAAGTGAGAATAACGAGAACGGGTAATCGGGTTGATTGATTTGGTGAAATTAGTGAATTTAATTATTATGGGTTGAAAACCTTATGTGCTCAACAGACTCCCGAGCCTGACCCACTCTGTTTTCTCGTATACAGGTAGTGGCAAGAGAGCACATGAGTGATAATCTGATGAGGGATTAATGGATTATCGGCCGCTAGAATAAATAGGTATTATAAGGCCTATGTTGTTTATGTTAATGCTTTTGATTTGTATTAACAATCACATCCTGAGGTTTTTAATATAATACATTTCTTTAGAAATGCTTTGATAAATTCTTTATCATATTTTTGGGAACAAATTCCGCAATATATTTCTTTAAAAATATACTCTGATTTTCAAATAAAGCATTAAAAAATCGGTCTTTTCTGGCTGTCAAATTGGGGATGTCACACCCTTTGTTTCAAATCCACAAACTTGGCTTTAACATATCTTCTTCTTCGATATTGAGTGTGACCCATTTGATGGTGAAACAAATGACGAAAATGAGACCAAAATGATCCATCGCGAACATTTGGCAGACCAGGTGGAAAATCCTCCTCTATAGTTACAATCCAAGCATGAACCAAAGCAACCTCCTCTTGGATGCTCCATCTGAGTGGTATAGGTGGGTCCATATTTGAAAACTAAAATTGTAAGGTGATAAAATTAATATGGAGAGGAACGATTATTTATGGTGGCCCCATTTTTAACTCCACATGTGTTGTCAAGTCAAACAATCGTGTTTTGTATTTTCAGTCAGTGCAATGACTTTTCAAGTCGTGTGTTGTCAATATGTTCACTGCCTTTTTCAGTTAATTTGAACTTTGGATTGCAGACAAATTATAAAATTTGACTGTGATTTTGTTTAGATACTTATGTGCTTTGATGGACATTAAAAACACGTCGTTTATCATTGTCATAAAGCCTACTATAAATTTACTTTCAGTGAAAATATCATTTCACTTAAAGATATATCGGTTCTTCGTATTAAAAATGTACTCTCTTTATTTCGCTCAAAATGAATTCAAAGCCAAGGACCGCTGGGGAATACTTGGTTCTAAGTCATGCATATATTCATGTGTACGAGACCAGTAAGTTAAATGATCCAATGTTTTGGACTCGTTTAACATCTATCTTCAACGCTGAAACTCATACAACTACAAAAAACCATAATGACAACCTAGATATCACAACAAAATGGTATGAAATGAAAAAATAATTCCATTATTCAACGATCTTTATACCATAATTGGTGACGCCCGCTTAAATGCTATTGAGGAGGTCATCTTGGAAGCTGCTAAAGAGGAATATAAATCAATAAGTGACGGGTTGGAATTCCAGTATGAAGCCCCATGGAATATTTATGTCCTTTTTATTTAAAATCTATTTCTTTCTATTAGGTTATTTATATGTATTTCGTCTGTATTAGATGTACCTCGTCTATTTTATGTTATTTATGAAAAACGTTGGCTTATTTTCTAATTTATTTCAGGAAACATTAATCATAACAATTCCATGAAGCATTACACATAAAACAATGTATAAAACACTACAACTATGAAATTTTCGTAATAAAAGAGACATCTACATGAAACACTAATTATTTTTAATGAGATTTCAAACGTCCTGATACTCGAAGTCACTACCTTCATCCTCCAAAATGTACAAATATTTAACAATTTCCAAAAGGTCTTCGGTGTGTGCATAATAAGTTTTGGTATTTTAAACATAATTATACCATCGATTGAACCATATGACTTCTCCCTTTACATCCATCCATTTACTAACAATATCTAATTGTAGCCGGTGTTGTCCTTCTCCCATATCATGGTTAAACATAGTAGTTATGCGGGTCCACTCATCACCTACCGGGCAATGCGGGCGGAGTCAGTGGCGTTTCACCTTCCTGAACGCTAATCCAACATCATGTTACAACCAATACCTCGCTTGTGGTCCATGGTCATGGAGAATTGGAAGCAACTTATACATTCGAAGAAGTTTCTACATTGGACGACATTTCTGAATATGGGCGTTCGTTTCGTATACATTAAACATATATTCATATTAAAAAAAGGAGTCGAAAAGGACTTGACCAGTCTAGTGGAATCTCTGTGTACTATAGTGACTTATCATTTCAAACAGTCATCTATGTGTAGTCATTTCCAACTTTGACTACAAAATGGTTGTCTTTTGGACTATGATTTGCAGGTTGCTACAACGACTTGTCAGGTCAAACAATCATTTATGAATTCCAACTGTGACTACGAAATGTTTTCCTTTGGACTATGATTTGATGATTACTAGGATGTATAAATACGACATATACGATTGTTTTCTTATTAAAAATACTATATATAATCCCAACTTTATTATAATTTCATTCTAAAAGTTTAAAATTTTCTCATGTAACGAAGTAGATTGCTACTACTGTGATCCAATCAACCCCTTTGTTGTACCCTCTTCGGAAGGCCCATATATGTGAGATGAAACTTTTCAAGAATTGAAAAGGGCTGAAGAACAACAAAAACAAGATAAAGAGTCGTCCTGGGTTCTCAGTAAAGGTCGTAAGATTGTTGCATCGGAATTCAGACAAGCTGAAGAATGGATAAAGATTAATAAAAAGAAAATCAATGAGCATGAAGAATGGATCAAAAAGACTAAGAAGACTATCAAAATGACTGAAAAATGGCTTGCTGACAAGGACGTAAAGATGATACATCTTAGGATGCAAAAGGATCGTTTCGAAGATAAAATGAGAGTTGTGGATGAGTATATATCAATCGAGAAAGAGAAGTACTCATTGAAGTTCCCTGAGGTTAATAATTAGTTAAAAATTGTTGTAAGATTATCGTGTCTTGGGTTTGCTATATGTATTTTTTAATATTAATATGTTTGTTTACCGTTAATTTCCAAGTACTTTTAAAAATCATGTATAATAACTTCATTTGCTCTTATGATGTTCAAACTAAATTAGAATATAAAAGCATAAGAACATCTTAGAAAATTAATAAGAACATTACAATACATAATAAATTAAGAATTCTTCAATTTAAGGTAGTTTTAAATCATAATTGGCGTTATGGCTCTGTGAACAACTCGCAAAAGCCCCAATATTAATTTTCATCGCCATAGTAGGAATTCTGGTGCGACTTGCTCCACTATCGAACACTATTCTAGAACAATTGTTTATTGTGTGTCCTGCTTGACAGCATGTAGAACACTCTTTTCTTATTGGGCCCTCACCTTGGGATGGAATGTGTTTTGTGTTTCTTGGTCTGCCTGGCTGACGTTTATCCACTATAGGTGGCCTAACAGCCATCAAACCATCGGGGATCTCCCACTCGTATGGCGTTGGTAAAGGGATCATTGATTCCTCATATGTTTCCTCAATTTTTTGGTATGGTAAGATTTTAATGCATACATCGAGAAGTCTTGGTACATGTTGACCGTTAGCACTCTTATAACATGACCACAAGGTATGCCATTAAGTTTCCAATGCCTACATGTACATGTCATTTGTTGGAAATCAACAATGACATTTTGTCTCCCCTTTTTGACCTCTCATTTCTTACTTGAGATCATGCGAACATCCCAATTACTAAAATTATTTTTATTTTGTTTTACAATATCATGGGTACAAGGGGTGAGGGTTGTTGTTGCTTCCGCTAAAAAATAGAGAAAATTACATAGTTAAGATCAATAACATTTAACATAAACATTAATATTACAGCTTAATACCTGCAAAGTTACGTATTTGAAACCACCACTATTGCATTGTTGCACGGAAAAAGTTGATCAACATCAGTATCGGCACCTTATGTGCATGTCTAGATAATGCATTTATAGACTTTGCACTGTTGGATCACATAAGATTGTATCGGTTGCCTCTAAAATGTGCCGTAGACCAAGTTTCAGGATTTATACTATGTAAATATTCCAATACTGGTTCTTTTGTATTTTTCATAAGGTCCATGGTAACATTAAAAGCATCAACTGTATAGGCTCTACTAACCTCCTAAAAAATTCCTTTAACTGTCTTACTCTTTCCCTATCTAGCTACTATATTGAAATACAAATGGACACCACATATTCTGTGATCAGCGTGAGGAAAAATGTTGGCAACAAATGTCGCTATAGATGGAGATCCATCAGATATAATTGTAAGTTCCTCCATATTGCCTATACAATCACGTAGTTTTTGAAAAAAACAATGTCCAAGAATCTGCACATTGATTTTTATCTATACCATACGCAACTGGTAATATTTGGTTTTGTTTGTCCTTAGTAACTGCAAGTAACATGGTACCTTTGAACTCGCCCTTTAGGTAGGCTCTATTTACTACATGGGTCGGCTTACAACAATTGACAAAAAAGCATACCAACAATACATTGTATATCTATTCAAATATACTGATTATAGTTAACTATATCAAAATAATAATAATAATAATAATAATAATAATAATAATAATAATAATAAAATATAGTAATACTAACCGAGCAACCAAGTGCGACATACAAGAACTCAAACGATCATCACCATCTATTTGAATATGTGTCACTGTGACATGGTTATGTTTGACCAAATTGTGGAAATAAGCCGGAAGTTTGGTAAATGAATCCTCTTTCTTAACATTTAACAACAATACATATTGCTTCGCACGCCAAACCTGATGGTATGAAATACTGATTTTCAGTTAAGCATTTATATCGTTAATAATATATTGTCCCCGATATACTATACTATAATATTGAACCATAACATCAACAAGATATTCACCAAAAACATGTTTGTTTTCTTGTTGATGATTAGGTTGCAACATTGTTGAAGAACATGTGTGTACATCAACAGATTTATTCACTTAGAAAAGTCCGCAAAATTTTTTAATTCCTTTTGCTCTTAGTAACCAAGAAATTTTTTTCCCAACACACATAACCTCATACCTTGATTTGGTCGATCTACTTGTCTTCGTATGAAATCCTTCTTGAATAAACTTTTTCCAAATCGTGTAACACCCCGTTTATAAATAAATAAATAAATAAATGTATAGAAGCCCTAAAAGGAATAATAATTGAGCGAGGCATTAGTTTTGAGGAGTTAAAAGTCATAATTACAGAAGTCAGGGTGGGTTTGGTAATTAATGGACTTAAATTGAAAATATTTGATGGCTTAAGGGTTTATTGGTAATTTAAGAAATCTTATATGATAAGGAAATCAAGGGCGGGGGGTATTTTCGCCAATGAACTAAAGTCTAGGGACCTATGCTACCAAATTCGAAATGAAAAGAGTGTGCCCTCTTCCTCAGCAAAATGCAGCAGCAGAGAATTCTTTTTGGGGATGCCACTACCGATTTCTCCACTAGTTTTCCAACCCAAGCCAACATTTCCCGAACACACACACATAGAATCATTAGGGTTGGGAAGAATAGTCGCACTGGCCGCCAAGAGGGTATATGTAGGTTTTGCATAGTTAGTTACCCGTTCGGCAACTGTTTCCCATCTCCATTGAGTGAAATTAAAGATGGAGATGACAGTCATAGGTCTCCGGTTACCATGGCGCCGTGTGTATGCAATTTTGCAGTGAAGGATGCTCTTGTATCGGTGATTAAAGCTCTCCCCAAGACTAGTATTTTTCTGATAAGGCAACCCACTTCCCATATTTCTCGATGCTTTTGTGTTGTGCCTGGTCCGAGTTCATCACCGCTATGTATGCCAATATCTCTACACCTTCTTTTTAGAGTTATGGTTGCTGTAAGTGTAACAGCAAGATAATTTAGATGGGTCTGGGAAGCTAGTTAATCTCCAAAGAAGACATCATCGGTGGCAGCTAGGATTTCCAGGTTATATGCTAGACTTTGTTGGTAAAGATAAATCGATGGGTTGGTGGTTCCGTCGACAAAAGAACGGAGATACAGGGAAGAATATGAGAAGTCTTGAAACTCCGGTGAAGGGATGATGCAATAACCAGCCTCTTGGCGGAACTACTCGAGCAAGGTCAGGGCCCGACTTCTATGACCGGAGGAAGTAACAGACTTTTGGCGAGGAAGGTTAGCATCGCTGGTAATGAAGCCGTAGCCAGAGGTAGCAAGGTCGTCTGGAACCAAGGTCAACATTTGGTGAATTGAAGATGAAGGTCACAGGTATCATCTATCGAACCTCTGTATACTCCCTTAGGTCAATCGTGACTTGGGCCTAATTTCATGGAGTTATTGGGTTGACCCTATTTTTGGCTAGTCTAAGCAATGCATATGGATTAGGAATTCATTTTGGACCAATCCAAGCTAATTGTAATAAAATTAGTTAGAGTATTCAAAGAGTTTTGGATAGAAGTTATAAAGTTAAATGTTTTGACAAAATGATTGATTAATGAGTTATAGGCGAAAACCATGTTTAAAATGTATACGTTTTCTAAATGATCGAATTAGAAATATGGAAGATTTTATTCAGTATATTGATTATACAAGGCGGGTTATTGTTAAAGGCTAGCAATCATCATATATATATATATATATATATATATATATATTATAAAACAATGCTAAGTAATACTTTGGGCCTATGGATTGGTCATTGGGCTTGGGTAAGGCAAGCTAGGGGTAATGTAGTAATTACCCACAGTATGGATTTCTAGTTATGTGTTAGAACCCAATTATTAATTGGGTGTTATTTTGGTGTTGACAGTTTGGGAATCTGTCATCCAGCAGCTAAGGTTGAGTCTGCGGGACTTCAGCAGTATGAGATTGTGTCTACGGGATGTCAGCAGTGTGAGGTGAGTTTCCTTCCAGTAGGAACGGGTCTACGGCCACAATGTCGGCCCGTTTACTTAGCAGTAGTTCCGGACTTCAGTCTGATGCAGTAGTTCAGTATGCTTGGTGTCTTTGTGATACAGACATAGTATGAGTTGTGTGTTCCGGACTATGGTCTGATGCAGTATGCAGTATATACGTTTATATTATATGCTATGATTATGTTTTGCTATGTTCAGTTAGTTCCGGACCTCGGTCCGATGCAGTAGTTAGAGTGCCTGATGACTTATGATTCAAGCATGTTTGTGTTATATGTTCCGGACTCTGTGCCGATGCGGTATGCAGTATATGTATTCATGCTAGTTGATATGTTTATGCTATGTTATGTTCAGTCAGTTCCGGACTTCGGTCCGATGCAGGGGACAAGGTCCCAATCAGTTCCGGACTTCGGTCTGATGCAGTTAGTTCCGGACTTCGGTCCGATGCAGTTAGTTCCGGACTTCGGTCCGATGCAGAGGGCAAGGCCCTGGTTAGTTCCGGACTCCGGTCCGATGCAGTTTCCGGACTTCGGTCCGATGCAGAGGGCAAGGCCCTGGTTAGTTTCCGGACTTCGGTCTGATGCAGTGGGCGAGGCCCAGTAGATGCTTTATATGTTATTGTATAGTATGTTGTAGTTCGGGGGAGCTCACTAAGCTTCGTGCTTACGGTTTTCAGTTTTGGTTTCAGGTACTCAGTTTTCAAAAGAGGAGCTCGGGAAGATTGCAGTGCACACACCATTTGTTCAGACTGGGATCTTTATACTCTGATATATTTGATAGTTGTTAAGATATTTTGAGATACATTCTTTATGATTCTTATATGACGATTGATGAATATGGTTTTATTACTATTTGAAAATGAAATTTTCAGACTGTATTTTTGGGATGTTACAAGTTGGTATCAGAGCCTTGGTTTGAGGGATTCGGGCGCACTCCCGAGTGTGTCTGAACTCAAACTAAGGAAGAGGTATAAAGTTTTCAAGAGAAAAACCATGGCTACAAAAGAATTTTGAGAAATGAAAACAATTTTAGAAAAAGTATAAAGAAAAGAGTTTTAGAAAAATCGAAATGAATTTTGAAAAGAGAAAAGGGTGTGGTGCATGCAATCAGCCGTGCTCAAGTAAGTACTCCCAAATTACCCATACAAGTTTATGATCATTAGTTTCAGTTTTAGTTTTAGTTCCAGTTTCAGTTTCAGTTTCAGTAGAACAGCATGCTAGTTAGGGCTAGGGATCTAGGGAGGATGCCTTATGTGCCTGTTATATGTGCACCAGCTTATTGAGAATTTCATGCTAGTATTGAGTAGACAATAGTAGGATAGCCTGTGTAGGTTATGCCTGATAGTATGAGCTTAGCATTGTATGCTAGTACAATTTCTTGTCATGAGAATAGTTTTGCCTGAGTATGTTTCCTTTATCCGAATGCTGCTTGCTTTGTGCTTTGTGGGACTCTGAGTGATGGGAGTGAGCCATTAGGTGAATACGTCACATCACATGTGATCAGGGTTGAATAATCTTAGAGTGCTGGATTTGGCCCTACTGCGCAGCTCTCGTTTGAGTCTAATCGTTGTAGGGACGAGACTTTTACTCGAAGGATTATCCAAGCCTCATTGCATGTGATGGTATTCAGGTAGTGGCTAATTGGCATTACAAGGAGGCCTTCAACAGCTGAGGACTGGTTTTGGTGGAGTCAGAAGTTCCCTAGGGCAAGCCTAGGAAGGTAGTAGCAGAGATCAGTAGCAGTAGAGTGACTTGGTGGAGTCGAGGCAGTTCCTGAGGAAAGTACAGATAGATGTGGAAGGTAGTATGGGCCCGTACTACTGAAAGCAGAGGATCCGTACTCGAATCAAGGAAGGCTGAGATGAATCCAGGGAACTTGTAGTGTGTGAGATCCCTCAAGTTTGGATGAGTATTGTGATGTTAGTGATGACATGTTGCCGAGTATAGTGACGCTACGTGGTAGACCAGATGGTAGTTCTATTGTCGACAGGGGATCAGGCTCGGACTCTGGAGCCGAGCAGATTGATGATCATATGAGAGAGTTCATTTCATCTGAGAATTTTGCACAATATCATTGACTAGACTCCTGTGATCCTCAATGTGATCAAGGAGGGCATTATAGAGATTTGTGATGAGAGGCCGAGTGCATTCTGCACTGAGATAGCAGTCATGATAGAGACCCATACGTTGATGTTTCTGGATTTTAGAGTTTGTGAGGCTTCAGATTGTCATAGGGGTTAGGGACCCCATTATTAGCAGTAGATGGTTGGTGGATGTCACCAACGCTTTGCGTACCAGACATTGTCTCGAAAGGAGACAAGATTTGAATTACTTCCTGTCTCCTGAGGGATAGAGCACGAGATTGATAGGAAGAGGTTGGTAGTGAGTTGAGGGATGATGTAGTTGATGCTATGTCATGGGATGACTTCTAGACCAGATTCTGGGCAGAGTGTGCCCAGGCGATTGGGGCGCAGTAGTTGGCGCAAGAGTTGTTAGATCTCCACCAGAAGACTGAGACTGTGGCAGAGATCACTGCTAAGGCTTGGGAAAGAGCTCATATGGTACCACAGTATGCAACAGATGAGGAAATGAAGAAGGTAAGTTATCAGAACATACTGTAGAATGATAGCAGGGAGATTGTGAGTATCTCGGGGTGCAAGACCCTGAATGATATGACTTCTAGAGCTCGAGAGCGGGATATGGACTTGGAGCACATTGGTAAGAGGGAACCAAATCAGTTGCTTATAGTGAGGGCTCTCAGGAGGAGGCCGTAGATTTCAGATTAGCTTCCGAATGATCAGCAGGACCAAATTCGGTGCAACATTTGCGGGATTGGAAAGTATAACGTCATCTTGGTTTATTCCAAGACTGAGGAGCAGCACGAGAGGCACCTGAGGGAGGTGCTAGGGATTTTGAGGAGGGAGAAAATTTTCGCAAGGTTCTCTAATTGTGAGTTCTGGTTGTGTGGGGTGCAATTTCTTGGGCACCTTGTCAATCAGAAGAATATTCTAATCGATCTGTCCAAGTTTGAGGCCATGATGCTGTGGGAGATTCCGAGGTCTCCAATTGAGATTCGGAGCTTCCTAGGTCTAGTGGGTTATTACCGGAGATTTATTCGGGTTCTTAGAGGTGGTGTGACCTTTTGGACTGACTAGTATTGAAACACTAGCAATGGTAAACGTGGTTTTCAATAGATTGGGCATAGAATGGTAAGAAGGATTGAGAATCCTTCCACTATTGTGTGCTGTAAGACGTTAGTTGAAGCAAAGTGAGGAGAACCATCCAAGGATTCAGAAGTAGGAGCGGTTTTGAAACTGGGATAAGTTTCGCATCCTTGTTTGGAAGGAAGACAGCCTAAGCGGTTGTACGGTTTGAGGATAGTGTGAGATGGAAGTTCGGAAAAACTTGCCAATAAGTAGATCGTTTTCCCGTAATGTTTGCTAGCAAACCTTAGGGAATCAGGTTAGGGATTCTAGTCAGGACATGAGTTCAGCTAAGTGTGGGTCAAGCGCGTGTTCGAAGCAATATGGAAAGTGTTGTAAGTCTGCAGGTGTAGCCGTAGCATTCACTAGCAGTCAAATAGTGTTAGAGTGTTGTAAGTCTGCGGGTGTAGCCATAGCGTTCACTAGCAGCCATATAGTATTAGAGTGTTGTAAGTCTGCGGGAGTAGCCGTAGCATTCACTAGCAGCCAGGTAGTGATAGAGTGTTGTAAGTCTGCGGGTGTAGCCGTAGCATTCACTAGGTTAGTAGATAGCGTGAGTATGTTGTTAGGACGCGGGAAGGACAGTAGCACCCACCAGTTCGGGTGTACCAGTGAGGAGTGGAAATCCATGGATTGGATTTCGGAATTATCTGGATGAATTAGATCTAGTTGAGCCAGTGTTAAGACTGTAGGAATTCCACTACAGTTTCGAGACCGAGGAAGCAATGAATTGCTAAAGGTTGCTTATTATATACGGCTACAATTGGTCATGTAGCAATCGCATTTAGCTGTGGTTTGGTAACCTCAGGTTTTGGCATGTGGAAATCGATAAGTTAGATCAGAAGGCCGCTAGGGCCACATTGACAAGATAACCAGTAGCTGTTAATTTCGGAGAAGGATTTCATTTAGAGTTTTGTGAGGTGACTAAGTAGGGAGTCCTTTGGCTCCGCAGTCGGGCTGGCACCCGGTACTTCAGATAATTGGTGAACGAACTGAGACCAGGAGG
Organism: Lactuca serriola; assembly: GCF_051521515.1. Lineage (NCBI taxonomy): Eukaryota > Viridiplantae > Streptophyta > Magnoliopsida > Asterales > Asteraceae > Lactuca > Lactuca serriola. The sequence continues at coordinate 205,196,567 of NC_136410.1, forward strand.
TCTCGTTAGATTTTGGAGAGCAACCATTTTGTAGCATACTACTTCAAGCAGTTTAGTGTTTTAGGCAGTCATTGTTTCAGGCACTTCAGTGTTCAGGCAGTTCAATGTTTCAAGCAGTTTAGTGTTTCATGCAGATCAGTGTTTAAGACAGTTTTAGGTCTCCAACAGTAATGATATTTGAGGATTTCATGTATGGTTAGAGCCACATATAGCTTGGGTTATGCTAGTCACTTACAACAGGATTATCAGAGTTTTGCCCAAGTATAAGTGAATCACAGGGATAAGAGGATCTGTGATTCCATTTTCCTGGTGGCAACCTAGAAGGATTGGTAAGGTGGCGGGTTGTCTATGCAAGAGGACTGGATTCGACAGTAATGACCTAATAAGAGTGGTCTGTTAGGGATTCAGACCACCTTGAGACAACAGAATTCAGATGAAGTAGATGTGATCTTGTTGCGAGGAATTGGTTCGCCTACATATGTTAGGGCTTTGCGATGTTTGGTCAAAAGTACCCTGAGAAGGCTAGGGTGTACCCAGGATTATGGCCATGTTACTTGAGTAGTTAGCGTGTAAGGTATGATAAGGAATGATTTCGAGGACGAAATCTAATTTAAGTGGGGGAGAGTTGTAACACCCCGTTTATAAATAAATAAATAAATAAATGTATAGAAGCCCTAAAAGGAATAATAATTGAGCGAGGCATTAGTTTTGAGGAGTTAAAAGTCATAATTACAGAAGTCAGGGTGGGTTTGGTAATTAATGGACTTAAATTGAAAATATTTGATGGCTTAAGGGTTTATTGGTAATTTAAGAAATCTTATATGATAAGGAAATCAAGGGCGGGGGGTATTTTCGCCAATGAACTAAAGTCTAGGGGCCTATGCTACCAAATTCGAAATGAAAAGAGTGTGCCCTCTTCCTCAGCAAAATGTAGCAGCAGAGACTTCTTTTTGGGGATGCCACTACCGATTTCTCCACCAGTTTTCCAACCCAAGCCAACATTTCCCGAACACACATATATATATATATATATATATATATATATATATATATATATATATATATATATAATCCTATAGTTAGAATCATTAGGGTTGGGAAGAATAGTCGCACTGGCCGCCAAGAGGGTATATGTAGGTTTTGCATAGTTAGTTACCCGTTCGGCAACTGTTTCCCATCTCCATTGAGTGAAATTAAAGATGGAGATGACAGTCATAGGTCTCCGGTTACCATGGCGCCGTGTGTATGCAATTTTGCAGTGAAGGATGCTCTTGTATCGGTGATTAAAGCTCTCCCCAAGACTAGTATTTTTCTGATAAGGCAACCCACTTCCCATATTTCTCGATGCTTCTGTGTTGTGCCTGGTCCGAGTTCATCACCGCTATGTATGCCAATATCTCTACACCTTCTTTTTAGAGTTATGGTTGCTGTAAGTGTAACAACAAGATAATTTAGATGGGTCTGGGAAGCTAGTTAATCTCCAAAGAAGACATCATCGGTGGCAGCTAGGATTTCCAGGTTATATGCTAGACTTTGTTGGTAAAGATAAATCGATGGGTTGGTGGTTCCGTCGACAAAAGAACGGAGATACAGGGAAGAATATGAGAAGTCTTGAAACTCCGGTGAAGGGATGATGCAATAACCAGCCTCTTGGCGGAACTACTCGAGCAAGGTCAGGGCCCGACTTCTATGACCGGAGGAAGTAACAGACTTTTGGCGAGGAAGGTTAGCATCGCTGGTAATGAAGCCGTAGCCAGAGGTAGCAAGGTCGTCTGGAACCAAGGTCAACATTTGGTGAATTGAAGATGAAGGTCACAGGTATCATCTATCGAACCTCTGTATACTCCCTTAGGTCAATCGTGACTTGGGCCTAATTTCATGGAGTTATTGGGTTGACCCTATTTTTGGCTAGTCTAAGCAATGCATATGGATTAGGAATTCATTTTGGACCAATCCAAGCTAATTGTAATAAAATTAGTTAGAGTATTCAAAGAGTTTTGGATAGAAGTTATAAAGTTAAATGTTTTGACAAAATGATTGATTAATGAGTTATAGGCGAAAACCATGTTTAAAATGTATACGTTTTCTAAATGATCGAATTAGAAATATGGAAGATTTTATTCAGTATATTGATTATACAAGGCGGGTTATTGTTAAAGGCTAGCAATCATCATATATATATATATATAATATATATATATATATATATATATATATATATATATATATATTATAAAATAATGCTAAGTAATACTATGGGCCTATGGATTGGTCATTGGGCTTGGGTAAGCCAAGCTAGGGGTAATGTAGTAATTACCCACAGTATGGATTTCTAGTTATGTGTTAGAACCCAATTATTAATTGGGTGTTATTTTGGTGTTGACAGTTTGGGAATCTGTCATCCAGCAGCTAAGGTTGAGTCTGCGGGACTTCAGCAGTATGAGATTGTGTCTACGGGATGTCAGCAGTGTGAGGTGAGTTTCCTTCCAGTAGGAACGGGTCTACGGCCACAATGTCGGCCCGTTTACTTAGCAGTAGTTCCGGACTTCAGTCTGATGCAGTAGTTCAGTATGCTTGGTGTCTTTGTGATACAGACATAGTATGAGTTGTGTGTTCCGGACTATGGTCTGATGCAGTATGCAGTATATACGTTTATATTATATGCTATGATTATGTTTTGCTATGTTCAGTTAGTTCCGGACCTCGGTCCGATGCAGTAGTTAGAGTGCCTGATGACTTATGATTCAAGCATGTTTGTGTTATATGTTCCGGACTCTGTGCCGATGCGGTATGCAGTATATGTATTCATGCTAGTTGATATGTTTATGCTATGTTATGTTCAGTCAGTTCCGGACTTCGGTCCGATGCAGGGGACAAGGTCCCAATCAGTTCCGGACTTCGGTCTGATGCAGTTAGTTCCGGACTTCGGTCCGATGCAGTTAGTTCCGGACTTCGGTCCGATGCAGAGGGCAAGGCCCTGGTTAGTTCCGGACTCCGGTCCGATGCAGTTTCCGGACTTCGGTCCGATGCAGAGGGCAAGGCCCTGGTTAGTTTCCGGACTTCGGTCTGATGCAGTGGGCGAGGCCCAGTAGATGCTTTATATGTTATTGTATAGTATGTTGTAGTTCGGGGGAGCTCACTAAGCTTCGTGCTTACGGTTTTCAGTTTTGGTTTCAGGTACTGAGTTTTCAAAAGAAGAGCTCGGGAAGATTGCAGTGCACACACCATTTGTTCAGACTGGGATCTTTATACTCTGATATATTTGATAGTTGTTAAGATATTTTGAGATACATTCTTTATGATTCTTATATGACGATTGATGAATATGGTTTTATTACTATTTGAAAATGAAATTTTCAGACTGTATTTTTGGGATGTTACAAGTTGGTATCAGAGCCTTGGTTTGAGGGATTCGGGCGCACTCCCGAGTGTGTCTGAACTCAAACTAAGGAAGAGGTATAAAGTTTTCAAGAGAAAAACCATGGCTACAAAAGAATTTTGAGAAATGAAAACAATTTTAGAAAAAGTATAAAGAAAAGAGTTTTAGAAAAATCGAAATGAATTTTGAAAAGAGAAAAGGGTGTGGTGCATGCAATCAGCCGTGCTCAAGTAAGTACTCCCAAATTACCCATACAAGTTTATGATCATTAGTTTCAGTTTTAGTTTTAGTTCCAGTTTCAGTTTCAGTTTCAGTAGAACAGCATGCTAGTTAGGGCTAGGGATCTAGGGAGGATGCCTTATGTGCCTGTTATATGTGCACCAGCTTATTGAGAATTTCATGCTAGTATTGAGTAGACAATAGTAGGATAGCCTGTGTAGGTTATGCCTGATAGTATGAGCTTAGCATTGTATGCTAGTACAATTTCTTGTCATGAGAATAGTTTTGCCTGAGTATGTTTCCTTTATCCGAATGCTGCTTGCTTTGTGCTTTGTGGGACTCTGAGTGATGGGAGTGAGCCATTAGGTGAATACGTCACATCACATGTGATCAGGGTTGAATAATCTTAGAGTGCTGGATTTGGCCCTACTGCGCAGCTCTCGTTTGAGTCTAATCGTTGTAGGGACGAGACTTTTACTCGAAGGATTATCCAAGCCTCATTGCATGTGATGGTATTCAGGTAGTGGCTAATTGGCATTACAAGGAGGCCTTCAACAGCTGAGGACTGGTTTTGGTGGAGTCAGAAGTTCCCTAGGGCAAGCCTAGGAAGGTAGTAGCAGAGATCAGTAGCAGTAGAGTGACTTGGTGGAGTCGAGGCAGTTCCTGAGGAAAGTACAGATAGATGTGGAAGGTAGTATGGGCCCGTACTACTGAAAGCAGAGGATCCGTACTCGAATCAAGGAAGGCTGAGATGAATCCAGGGAACTTGTAGTGTGTGAGATCCCTCAAGTTTGGATGAGTATTGTGATGTTAGTGATGACATGTTGCCGAGTATAGTGACGCTACGTGGTAGACCAGATGGTAGTTCTATTGTCGACAGGGGATCAGGCTCGGACTCTGGAGCCGAGCAGATTGATGATCATATGAGAGAGTTCATTTCATCTGAGAATTTTGCACAATATCATTGACTAGACTCCTGTGATCCTCAATGTGATCAAGGAGGGCATTATAGAGATTTGTGATGAGAGGCCGAGTGCATTCTACACTGAGATAGCAGTCATGATAGAGACCCATACGTTGATGTTTCTGGATTTTAGAGTTTGTGAGGCTTCAGATTGTCATAGGGGTTAGGGACCCCATTATTAGCAGTAGATGGTTGGTGGATGTCACCAACGCTTTGCGTACCAGACATTGTCTCGAAAGGAGAAAAGATTTGAATTACTTCCTGTCTCCTAAGGGATAGAGCACGAGATTGATAGGAAGAGGTTGGTAGTGAGTTGAGGGATGATGTAGTTGATGCTATGTCATGGGATGACTTCTAGACCAGATTCTGGGCAGAGTGTGCCCAGGCGATTGGGGCGCAGTAGTTGGCGCAAGAGTTGTTAGATCTCCACCAGAAGACTGAGACTGTGGCAGAGATCACTGCTAAGGCTTGGGAAAGAGCTCATATGGTACCACAGTATGCAACAGATGAGGAAATGAAGAAGGTAAGTTATCAGAACATACTGTAGAATGATAGCAGGGAGATTGTGAGTATCTCGGGGTGCAAGACCCTGAATGATATGACTTCTAGAGCTCGAGAGCGGGATATGGACTTGGAGCACATTGGTAAGAGGGAACCAAATCAGTTGCTTATAGTGAGGGCTCTCAGGAGGAGGCCGTAGATTTCAGATTAGCTTCCGAAAGATCAGCAGGACCAAATTCGGTGCAACATTTGCGGGATTGGAAAGTATAACGTCATCTTGGTTTATTCCAAGACTGAGGAGCAGCACGAGAGGCACCTGAGGGAGGTGCTAGGGATTTTGAGGAGGGAGAAAATTTTCGCAAGGTTCTCTAATTGTGAGTTCTGGTTGTGTGGGGTGCAATTTCTTGGGCACCTTGTCAATCAGAAGAATATTCTAATCGATCTGTCCAAGTTTGAGGCCATGATGCTGTGGGAGATTCCGAGGTCTCCAATTGAGATTCGGAGCTTCCTAGGTCTAGTGGGTTATTACCGGAGATTTATTCGGGTTCTTAGAGGTGGTGTGACCTTTTGGACTGACTAGTATTGAAACACTAGCAATGGTAAACGTGGTTTTCAATAGATTGGGCATAGAATGGTAAGAAGGATTGAGAATCCTTCCACTATTGTGTGCTGTAAGACGTTAGTTGAAGCAAAGTGGGGAGAACCATCCAAGGATTCAGAAGTAGGAGCGGTTTTGAAACTGGGATAAGTTTCGCATCCTTGTTTGGAAGGAAGACAGCCTAAGCGGTTGTACGGTTTGAGGATAGTGTGAGATGGAAGTTCGGAAAAACTTGCCAATAAGTAGATCGTTTTCCCGTAATGTTTGCTAGCAAACCTTAGGGAATCAGGTTAGGGATTCTAGTCAGGACATGAGTTCAGCTGAGTGTGGGTCAAGCGCGTGTTCGAAGCAATATGGAAAGTGTTGTAAGTCTGCAGGTGTAGCCGTAGCATTCACTAGCAGTCAAATAGTGTTAGAGTGTTGTAAGTCTGCGGGTGTAGCCATAGCGTTCACTAGCAGCCATATAGTATTAGAGTGTTGTAAGTCTACGGGAGTAGCCGTAGCATTCACTAGCAGCCAGGTAGTGATAGAGTGTTGTAAGTCTGCGGGTGTAGCCGTAGCATTCACTAGGTTAGTAGATAGCGTGAGTATGTTGTTAGGACGCGGGAAGGACAGTAGCACCCACCAGTTCGGGTGTACCAGTGAGGAGTGGAAATCCATGGATTGGATTTCGGAATTATCTGGATGAATTAGATCTAGTTGAGCCAATGTTAAGACTGTAGGAATTCCACTACAGTTTCGAGACCGAGGAAGCAATGAATTGCTAAAGGTTGCTTATTATATACGGCTACAATTGGTCATGTAGCAATCGCATTTAGCTGTGGTTTGGTAACCTCAGGTTTTGGCATGTGGAAATCGATAAGTTAGATCAGAAGGCCGCTAGGGCCACATTGACAAGATAACCAGTAGCTGTTAATTTCAGAGAAGGATTTCATTTAGAGTTTTGTGAGGTGACTAAGTAGGGAATCCTTTGGCTCCGCAGTCGGGCTGGCACCCGATACTTCAGATAATTGGTGAACGAACTGAGACCAGGAGGTCTCGTTAGATTTTGGAGAGCAACCATTTTGTAGCATACTACTTCAAGCAGTTTAGTGTTTTAGGCAGTCATTGTTTCAGGCACTTCAGTGTTCAGGCAGTTCAATGTTTCAAGCAGTTTAGTGTTTCATGCAGATCAGTGTTTAAGACAGTTTTAGGTCTCCAACAGTAATGATATTTGAGGATTTCATGTATGGTTAGAGCCACATATAGCTTGGGTTATGCTAGTCACTTACAACAGGATTATCAGAGTTTTGCCCAAGTATAAGTGAATCACAGGGATAAGAGGATCTGTGATTCCATTTTCCTGGTGGCAACCTAGAAGGATTGGTAAGGTGGCGGGTTGTCTATGCAAGAGGACTGGATTCGACAGTAATGACCCAATAAGAGTGGTCTGTTAGGGATTCAGACCACCTTGAGACAGCAGAATTCAGATGAAGTAGATGTGATCTTGTTGCGAGGAATTGGTTCGCCTACATATGTTAGGGCTTTGCGATGTTTGGTCAAAAGTACCCTGAGAAGGCTAGGGTGTACCCAGGATTATGGCCATGTTACTTGAGTAGTTAGCGTGTAAGGTATGATAAGGAATGATTTCGAGGACGAAATCTAATTTAAGTGGGGGAGAGTTGTAACACCCCGTTTATAAATAAATAAATAAATAAATGTATAGAAGCCCTAAAAGGAATAATAATTGAGCGAGGCATTAGTTTTGAGGAGTTAAAAGTCATAATTACAGAAGTCAGGGTGGGTTTGGTAATTAATGGACTTAAATTGAAAATATTTGATGGCTTAAGGGTTTATTGGTAATTTAAGAAATCTTATATGATAAGGAAATCAAGGGCGGGGGGTATTTTCGCCAATGAACTAAAGTCTAGGGGCCTATGCTACCAAATTCGAAATGAAAAGAGTGTGCCCTCTTCCTCAGCAAAATGTAGCAGCAGAGACTTCTTTTTGGGGATGCCACTACCGATTTCTCCACCAGTTTTCCAACCCAAGCCAACATTTCCCGAACACATATATATATATATATATATATAATCCTATAGTTAGAATCATTAGGGTTGGGAAGAATAGTCGCACTGGCCGCCAAGAGGGTATATGTAGGTTTTGCATAGTTAGTTACCCGTTCGGCAACTGTTTCCCATCTCCATTGAGTGAAATTAAAGATGGAGATGACAGTCATAGGTCTCCGGTTACCATGGCGCCGTGTGTATGCAATTTTGCAGTGAAGGATGCTCTTGTATCGGTGATTAAAGCTCTCCCCAAGACTAGTATTTTTCTGATAAGGCAACCCACTTCCCATATTTCTCGATGCTTCTGTGTTGTGCCTGGTCCGAGTTCATCACCGCTATGTATGCCAATATCTCTACACCTTCTTTTTAGAGTTATGGTTGCTGTAAGTGTAACAGCAAGATAATTTAGATGGGTCTGGGAAGCTAGTTAATCTCCAAAGAAGACATCATCGGTGGCAGCTAGGATTTCCAGGTTATATGCTAGACTTTGTTGGTAAAGATAAATCGATGGGTTGGTGGTTCCGTCGACAAAAGAACGGAGATACAGGGAAGAATATGAGAAGTCTTGAAACTCCGGTGAAGGGATGATGCAATAACCAGCCTCTTGGCGGAACTACTCGAGCAAGGTCAGGGCCCGACTTCTATGACCGGAGGAAGTAACAGACTTTTGGCGAGGAAGGTTAGCATCGCTGGTAATGAAGCCGTAGCCAGAGGTAGCAAGGTCGTCTGGAACCAAGGTCAACATTTGGTGAATTGAAGATGAAGGTCACAGGTATCATCTATCGAACCTCTGTATACTCCCTTAGGTCAATCGTCACTTGGGCCTAATTTCATGGAGTTATTGGGTTGACCCTATTTTTGGCTAGTCTAAGCAATGCATATGGATTAGGAATTCATTTTGGACCAATCCAAGCTAATTGTAATAAAATTAGTTAGAGTATTCAAAGAGTTTTGGATAGAAGTTATAAAGTTAAATGTTTTGACAAAATGATTGATTAATGAGTTATAGGCGAAAACCATGTTTAAAATGTATACGTTTTCTAAATGATCGAATTAGAAATATGGAAGATTTTATTCAGTATATTGATTATACAAGGCGGGTTATTGTTAAAGGCTAGCAATCATCATATATATATATATATATATATATATATATATATATATATATATATATATATATATATATTATAAAATAATGCTAAGTAATACTTTGGGCCTATGGATTGGTCATTGGGCTTGGGTAAGCCAAGCTAGGGGTAATGTAGTAATTACCCACAGTATGGATTTCTAGTTATGTGTTAGAACCCAATTATTAATTGGGTGTTATTTTGGTGTTGACAGTTTGGGAATCTGTCATCCAGCAGCTAAGGTTGAGTCTGCGGGACTTCAGCAGTATGAGATTGTGTCTACGGGATGTCAGCAGTGTGAGGTGAGTTTCCTTCCAGTAGGAACGGGTCTACGGCCACAATGTCGGCCCGTTTACTTAGCAGTAGTTCCGGACTTCAGTCTGATGCAGTAGTTCAGTATGCTTGGTGTCTCTGTGATACAGACATAGTATGAGTTGTGTGTTCCGGACTATGGTCTGATGCAGTATGCAGTATATACGTTTATATTATATGCTATGATTATGTTTTGCTATGTTCAGTTAGTTCCGGACCTCGGTCCGATGCAGTAGTTAGAGTGCCTGATGACTTATGATTCAAGCATGTTTGTGTTATATGTTCCGGACTCTGTGCCGATGCGGTATGCAGTATATGTATTCATGCTAGTTGATATGTTTATGCTATGTTATGTTCAGTCAGTTCCGGACTTCGGTCCGATGCAGGGGACAAGGTCCCAATCAGTTCCGGACTTCGGTCTGATGCAGTTAGTTCCGGACTTCGGTCCGATGCAGTTAGTTCCGGACTTCGGTCTGATGCAGAGGGCAAGGCCCTGGTTAGTTCCGGACTCCGGTCCGATGCAGTTTCCGGACTTCGGTCCGATGCAGAGGGCAAGGCCCTGGTTAGTTTCCGGACTTCGGTCTGATGCAGTGGGCGAGGCCCAGTAGATGCTTTATATGTTATTGTATAGTATGTTGTAGTTCGGGGGAGCTCACTAAGCTTCGTGCTTACGGTTTTCAGTTTTGGTTTCAGGTACTCAGTTTTCAAAAGAGGAGCTCGGGAAGATTGCAGTGCACACACCATTTGTTCAGACTGGGATCTTTATACTCTGATATATTTGATAGTTGTTAAGATATTTTGAGATACATTCTTTATGATTCTTATATGACGATTGATGAATATGGTTTTATTACTATTTGAAAATGAAATTTTCAGACTGTATTTTTGGGATGTTACAAGTTGGTATCAGAGCCTTGGTTTGAGGGATTCGGGCGCACTCCCGAGTGTGTCTGAACTCAAACTAAGGAAGAGGTATAAAGTTTTCAAGAGAAAAACCATGGCTACAAAAGAATTTTGAGAAATGAAAACAATTTTAGAAAAAGTATAAAGAAAAGAGTTTTAGAAAAATCGAAATGAATTTTGAAAAGAGAAAAGGGTGTGGTGCATGCAATCAGCCGTGCTCAAGTAAGTACTCCCAAATTACCCATACAAGTTTATGATCATTAGTTTCAGTTTTAGTTTTAGTTCCAGTTTCAGTTTCAGTTTCAGTAGAACAGCATGCTAGTTAGGGCTAGGGATCTAGGGAGGATGCCTTATGTGCCTGTTATATGTGCACCAGCTTATTGAGAATTTCATGCTAGTATTGAGTAGACAATAGTAGGATAGCCTGTGTAGGTTATGCCTGATAGTATGAGCTTAGCATTGTATGCTAGTACAATTTCTTGTCATCAGAATAGTTTTGCCTGAGTATGTTTCCTTTATCCGAATGCTGCTTGCTTTGTGCTTTGTGGGACTCTGAGTGATGGGAGTGAGCCATTAGGTGAATACGTCACATCACATGTGATCAGGGTTGAATAATCTTAGAGTGCTGGATTTGGCCCTACTGCGCAACTCTCGTTTGAGTCTAATCGTTGTAGGGACGAGACTTTTACTCGAAGGATTATCCAAGCCTCATTGCATGTGATGGTATTCAGGTAGTGGCTAATTGGCATTACAAGGAGGCCTTCAACAGCTGAGGACTGGTTTTGGTGGAGTCAGAAGTTCCCTAGGGCAAGCCTAGGAAGGTAGTAGCAGAGATCAGTAGCAGTAGAGTGACTTGGTGGAGTCGAGGCAGTTCCTGAGGAAAGTACAGATAGATGTGGAAGGTAGTATGGGCCCGTACTACTGAAAGCAGAGGATCCGTACTCGAATCAAGGAAGGCTGAGATGAATCCAGGGAACTTGTAGTGTGTGAGATCCCTCAAGTTTGGATGAGTATTGTGATGTTAGTGATGACATGTTGCCGAGTATAGTGACGCTACGTGGTAGACCAGATGGTAGTTCTATTGTCGACAGGGGATCAGGCTTGGACTCTGGAGCCGAGCAGATTGATGATCATATGAGAGAGTTCATTTCATCTGAGAATTTTGCACAATATCATTGACTAGACTCCTGTGATCCTCAATGTGATCAAGGAGGGCATTATAGAGATTTGTGATGAGAGGCCGAGTGCATTCTACACTGAGATAGCAGTCATGATAGAGACCCATACGTTGATGTTTCTGGATTTTAGAGTTTGTGAGGCTTCAGATTGTCATAGGGGTTAGGGACCCCATTATTAGCAGTAGATGGTTGGTGGATGTCACCAACGCTTTGCGTACCAGACATTGTCTCGAAAGGAGACAAGATTTGAATTACTTCCTGTCTCCTGAGGGATAGAGCACGAGATTGATAGGAAGAGGTTGGTAGTGAGTTGAGGGATGATGTAGTTGATGCTATGTCATGGGATGACTTCTAGACCAGATTCTGGGCAGAGTGTGCCCAGGCGATTGGGGCGCAGTAGTTGGCGCAAGAGTTGTTAGATCTCCACCAGAAGACTGAGACTGTGGCAGAGATCACTGCTAAGGCTTGGGAAAGAGCTCATATGGTACCACAGTATGCAACAGATGAGGAAATGAAGAAGGTAAGTTATCAGAACATACTGTAGAATGATAGCAGGGAGATTGTGAGTATCTCGGGGTGCAAGACCCTGAATGATATGACTTCTAGAGCTCGAGAGCGGGATATGGACTTGGAGCACATTGGTAAGAGGGAACCAAATCAGTTGCTTATAGTGAGGGCTCTCAGGAGGAGGCCGTAGATTTCAGATTAGCTTCCGAAAGATCAGCAGGACCAAATTCGGTGCAACATTTGCGGGATTGGAAAGTATAACGTCATCTTGGTTTATTCCAAGACTGAGGAGCAGCACGAGAGGCACCTGAGGGAGGTGCTAGGGATTTTGAGGAGGGAGAAAATTTTCGCAAGGTTCTCTAATTGTGAGTTCTGGTTGTGTGGGGTGCAATTTCTTGGGCACCTTGTCAATCAGAAGAATATTCTAATCGATCTGTCCAAGTTTGAGGCCATGATGCTGTGGGAGATTCCGAGGTCTCCAATTGAGATTCGGAGCTTCCTAGGTCTAGTGGGTTATTACCGGAGATTTATTCGAGTTCTTAGAGGTGGTGTGACCTTTTGGACTGACTAGTATTGAAACACTAGCAATGGTAAACGTGGTTTTCAATAGATTGGGCATAGAATGGTAAGAAGGATTGAGAATCCTTCCACTATTGTGTGCTGTAAGACGTTAGTTGAAGCAAAGTGGGGAGAACCATCCAAGGATTCAGAAGTAGGAGTGGTTTTGAAACTGGGATAAGTTTCGCATCCTTGTTTGGAAGGAAGACAGCCTAAGCGGTTGTACGGTTTGAGGATAGTGTGAGATGGAAGTTCGGAAAAACTTGCCAATAAGTAGATCGTTTTCCCGTAATGTTTGCTAGCAAACCTTAGGGAATCAGGTTAGGGATTCTAGTCAGGACATGAGTTCAGCTGAGTGTGGGTCAAGCGCGTGTTCGAAGCAATATGGAAAGTGTTGTAAGTCTGCAGGTGTAGCCGTAGCATTCACTAGCAGTCAAATAGTGTTAGAGTGTTGTAAGTCTGCGGGTGTAGCCATAGCGTTCACTAGCAGCCATATAGTATTAGAGTGTTGTAAGTCTGCGGGAGTAGCCGTAGCATTCACTAGCAGCCAGGTAGTGATAGAGTGTTGTAAGTCTGCGGGTGTAGCGGTAGCATTCACTAGGTTAGTAGATAGCGTGAGTATGTTGTTAGGACGCGGGAAGGACAGTAGCACCCACCAGTTCGGGTGTACCAGTGAGGAGTGGAAATCCATGGATTGGATTTCGGAATTATCTGGATGAATTAGATCTAGTTGAGCCAGTGTTAAGACTGTAGGAATTCCACTACAGTTTCGAGACCGAGGAAGCAATGAATTGCTAAAGGTTGCTTATTATATATGGCTACAATTGGTCATGTAGCAATCGCATTTAGCTGTGGTTTGGTAACCTCAGGTTTTGGCATGTGGAAATCGATAAGTTAGATCAGAAGGCCGCTAGGGCCACATTGACAAGATAACCAGTAGCTGTTAATTTCAGAGAAGGATTTCATTTAGAGTTTTGTGAGGTGACTAAGTAGGGAGTCCTTTGGCTCCGCAGTCGGGCTGGCACCCGGTACTTCAGATAATTGGTGAACGAACTGAGACCAGGAGGTCTCGTTAGATTTTGGAGAGCAACCATTTTGTAGCATACTACTTCAAGCAGTTTAGTGTTTTAGGCAGTCATTGTTTCAGGCACTTCAGTGTTCAGGCAGTTCAATGTTTCAAGCAGTTTAGTGTTTCATGCAGATCAGTGTTTAAGACAGTTTTAGGTCTCCAACAGTAATGATATTTGAGGATTTCATGTATGGTTAGAGCCACATATAGCTTGGGTTATGCTAGTCACTTACAACAGGATTATCAGAGTTTTGCCCAAGTATAAGTGAATCACAGGGATAAGAGGATCTGTGATTCCATTTTCCTGGTGGCAACCTAGAAGGATTGGTAAGGTGGCGGGTTGTCTATGCAAGAGGACTGGATTCGACAGTAATGACCCAATAAGAGTGGTCTGTTAGGGATTCAGACCACCTTGAGACAGCAGAATTCAGATGAAGTAGATGTGATCTTGTTGCGAGGAATTGGTTCGCCTACATATGTTAGGGCTTTGCGATGTTTGGTCAAAAGTACCCTGAGAAGGCTAGGGTGTACCCAGGATTATGGCCATGTTACTTGAGTAGTTAGCGTGTAAGGTATGATAAGGAATGATTTCGAGGACGAAATCTAATTTAAGTGGGGGAGAGTTGTAACACCCCGTTTATAAATAAATAAATAAATAAATGTATAGAAGCCCTAAAAGGAATAATAATTGAGCGAGGCATTAGTTTTGAGGAGTTAAAAGTCATAATTATAGAAGTCAGGGTGGGTTTGGTAATTAATGGACTTAAATTGAAAATATTTGATGGCTTAAGGGTTTATTGGTAATTTAAGAAATCTTATATGATAAGGAAATCAAGGGCGGGGGGTATTTTCGCCAATGAACTAAAGTCTAGGGACCTATGCTACCAAATTCGAAATGAAAAGAGTGTGCCCTCTTCCTCAGCAAAATGTAGCAGCAGAGACTTCTTTTTGGGGATGCCACTACCGATTTCTCCACCAGTTTTCCAACCCAAGCCAACATTTCCCGAACACATATATATATATATATATATATATATATATATATATATATATATATATATATATATATATATATATAATCCTATAGTTAGAATCATTAGGGTTGGGAAGAATAGTCGCACTGGCCGCCAAGAGGGTATATGTAGGTTTTGCATAGTTAGTTACCCTTCCGGCAACTGTTTCCCATCTCCATTGAGCAAAATTAAAGATGGAGATGACAGTCATAGGTCTCCGGTGACCATGGCGCCGTGTGTATGCAATTTTGCAGTGAAGGATGCTCTTGTATCGGTGATTAAAGCTATCCCCAAGACTAGTATTTTTCTGCTAAGGCAACCCACTTCCCATATTTCTCGATGCTTCTATGTTGTGCCTGATCCGAGTTCATCACCGGTATGTATGCCAATATCTCTACACCTTCTTTTTAGAGTTATGGTTCCTATAAGTGTAACAGCAAGATAATTTAGATGGGTCTGGGAAGCTAGTTAATATCCGAAGAAGACATCATCGGTGGCTTTGTTGGTAAAGATAAATCGATGGGTTGGTGGTTCCGTCGACCAAAGAACGGAGATACAGGGAAGAATATGAGAAGTCTTGAAACTCCGGTGAAGGGATGATGCAATAACCAGCCTCTTGGTAGAACTACTCGAGCAAGGGCAGGGCCCGACTTCTATGACCGGAGGAAGTAACAGACTTTTGGCGAGGAAGGTTAGCATCGCTGGTGATGAAGCCGTAGCCAGAGGTAGCAAGGTCGTCTGGAGCCAAGGTCAACATTTGGTGAATTGAGGATGAAGGTCACAGGTATCATCTACCGAACCTCTGTATACTCCCTTAGGTCAATCGTGACTTGGGCCTAATTTCATGGAGTTATTGGGTTGACCCTATTTTGGGCTAGGCTAAGCAATGTATATGGATTAGGAATTCCTTTTGGCCCAATCCAAGCTAATTGTAATAAAATCAGTTAGAGTATTCAATGAGTTTTGGATAGAAGTTAGAAAGTTAAATGTTTTGGAAAAAATGATTGATTGATGAGTTATAGGCAAAAACCATGTTTAAAATATATACGTTTTCTAAATGATCGAATTAGAAATATGGAAGATTTTATTCATTCTATTGCTTATACAAGGCGGGTTATTGTTACAAGCTAGCAGTCATCAAATATATATATATATATATATATATACATATATATTATAAAATAATGCTAAGTAATACTTTGGGCCTATGGATTGGGCCTTGGGCTTGGGTAAGCCATGGTAGGGGTAATGTAGTAATTACCCACAGTATGGATTTATAGTTATGTTTTAGAACCCAATTATTAATTGGGTGTTATTTTGGTGTTGACAGTTCGGGAATCTGTTATCCAGCAGCTAAGGTTGAGTCTGCGGGACTTCAGCAGTATGAGATTGTGTCTACGGGACGTCACCAGTGTGAGGTGAGTTTCCTTCCAGTAGGAACGGGTCTACGGCCACAATGCCGACCCGTTTACTTAGCAGTAGTTCCGGACTTCAGTCCGATGCAGTAGTTCAGTATGCTTGGTCTCTTTGTGATACATACATAGTATGAGTTGTGTGTTCCGGACTATGGTCCGATGCAGTACGCAGTATATATGTTTATATTATATGCTATGATTATGTTATTCTATGTTCAGTTAGTTCCGGACCTCGGTCCGATGCAGTAGTTAGATTGCTTGATGACTTATGATTCAAGCATGTTTGTGTTATGTGTTCCGGACTCTATGCCGATGCGGTATGCAGTATATGTATTCATGCTAGTTGATATGTTTATGCTATGTTATGTTCAGTCAGTTCCGAACTTTGGTCCGATGCAGGGGACAAGGTCCCAATCAGTTCTGGACTTCGGTCTGATGCAGTTAGTTCCGGACTTCGGTGCGATGCAGTTAGTTCCGAACTTCGGTCCGATGCAGAGGGAAGGCCCTGGTTAGTTCCGGACTCCGGTCTGATGCAGTTTCCGGACTTCGGTCCGATGTAGAGGGCAAGGCCCTGGTTAGTTTCTGGACTTCGGTCCGATGTAGTGGGCAAGGCCCAGTAGATGCTTTATATGTTATTGTATGGTATGTGGTAGTTTGGGGGAGCTCACTAAGCTTCGTGCTTACGGTTTTCAGTTTTGGTTTCAAGTACTCAGTTTTCAAAAGAGGAGCTCGTGAAGATTGCAATGCACACACCATTTGTTCAGACTGGGATGTTTATACTCTGATATATTTGATAGTTGTTAAGATATTTTGAGATACATTCTTTATGATTCTTAAATGACGATTGATGAATATGGTTTTATTACTATTTTAAAACGAAATTTTCAGACTGTATTTTTGGGATGTTACAAATCGCCCGTTTTAGAAGGTCTTTGTTATTAAATATACGGAGACATTCAATCTTTTGATTGAGGTCTACCATCTGTGATGCGATATCTTCATTAACACCAACTGGACCTGCTGATAGAGAGGGCATACCATAAAAAGTGTAACAACCAGTTATTTTGGGTCAATACAAGTTGAAGAAAGTCAAACCAAAAGTCAAATATGTCAAATGAAAGTCAAATAGATAATTCATAAAGCATAAATTTGTGCCTTACTTAAGAGTTTTCGGTTTTAGGAATCAAATCACATGCTAAACGAAAAACACCATTTGTGGTCCATTTAGGATCAAAATCACTTTCTTGATCGAGAACCCTCTTGGCCGAGAACCCTCTTGAATGAGAATAACCCTCCACCGTGAATACCCTTGGACCGAGAACATGCTTGACCAAAGACCTTGACTTCTTGGTCGATGTTTTAGACCGAAATCAAGGGATTTTAGTGAGGATAAGCCAAAATCTTTGATTTTAAACGGTGGCACACTTACTAGTTTGATAAATTACACATTTCAAGGCATATGTCACATGTAGATCCCTCCAAAATCAAGGCAATCGAAATGAGAATTCTGGATTCTAAAGGTGGATTTCCTAGGCCATGTGGTCAGCGAGGAAGGAATAGATGTAGATCCCTCCAAAATCAAGGCAATCAAAAAAATGGGCGACACCATGAACTCCAATTAAAATTCGTAAATTGTTAGGCCTCGTTGGCTACTACAGGAGGTTCATACAAAACTTCTCCAAGATCGCGAAGCCAGTCACCACCTTGACTCAGAAAGGTGTGACCTTCATCTGGGAGGAGAAACAACAAACTGCATTCAAAACACTAAAGCGAGCCCTATGCAACGCCCCGATCTTGTCCCTCCCAGAAGGGATGGAAGATTTTGTGGTTTACTGCGATGCGTCCAAGCAAGGGCTAGGCTGTATACTTATGCAACGAGGAAAAGTTATTTCCTATGCCTCGAGACAACTTAAGAATCAAGAGATAAACTGCACCACACATGACCTTGAACTGGGAGCAGTTGTATTTCCTCTGAATATCTGGAGGCACTACCTTTATAGTACGAAGTGCACAATCTTCACGGATCATAAGAGGCTCCAACACATCTTTGATCAAAAGGTACTCACCATGAGGCAACAACGATGGTAGAACTACTAAATGATTACGATTGTGAGATTCGCTATCATCCAGGAAAGGCCAATGTAGTAATAGATGCCCTAAGTCGAAATGAATACTCGGGCCGCCGAGTAAAATCATTAACCATGACTATTCGTTCACATCTGTCCATGCAAATTAACGAGGCTCATCTGGAAGCCTTGAAACTTGAGAATGTGGCAGGTGAAGCCTTGAGAGGAATGGATAAAACCTAGACATTAAGGGTGACAGAGTTCGTTACATCGTGATTTAGATCTGGACATCATAGTTCGGTGGGTACAGAGACGTTGTCATGAATGAAGCTCACAAGACCAGATACTCCGTTCATCCCGGTTTAGACAAGATGTACCTAGACCTGAAGAAACTTTATTGGTGGCCAAACATGAAAGCAGAAATCGCTACCTATGTGGGCAAGTTCCTGACCTGCACCAAGGTCAAGGTAGAATACCAAAAGCCTTCGATTTTACTACAAGAACCAAAAATACCCGAGTGGAAGTGGGAGCGGATAAACATGGACTTCATAACCAATTTTCCAATACAGCAGGTGGTAATGACACCATTTGGGTAATCGTTGACAGGTTAACTAAATCTGCATACTTCCTACCAATAAAACAGAATGATAAGACGGAGACGTTAACCGGGATGTGCATTAAAGAGATCTAACGATTACATGGTGTGCCAATATCCATTATATACAACAGAGATAGTTGTTTTACCTCACGGTTTTGGCAATCACAACAAAAGTCCTTGAGAGCCAAACTCGACATGAGTACAACGTACCATCCCCAAACTGACGGGAAAAGCGAGAGAACTATTCAGACGCTGGAAGACATGTTGAGAGCTTGTGTGATATACTTTGAGAAAGCTTGGGATACCCATTTACCACTCGTCGAATTCTCGTACAATAAAAACTATCACACTAGCATCAAAGTTACTTCATTTGAAGCCCTCTATGGCCACAAGTGCAGATCACCTCTGTGCTAGGCTGAAATGGGTGATACACAACTAGAAAAGAAGCAAGTTCCTTACAACACTCTCACTAGCCCGGAGATCATATGAGAAACAACGGATAAGATCATCCAAATTCGGGAACG
Organism: Lactuca serriola; assembly: GCF_051521515.1. Classification (NCBI taxonomy): domain Eukaryota; kingdom Viridiplantae; phylum Streptophyta; class Magnoliopsida; order Asterales; family Asteraceae; genus Lactuca; species Lactuca serriola. The sequence goes on from NC_136410.1 coordinate 205,215,546, forward strand.
TCTAAAAACAGCTAAGGACCAACAAAAGAGTTATGCGGATAAACGACGAAAGCCCTTGGAGTTCCAGGTTGGTGACCATGTCCTGTTAAAGGTCTCAACCTAAAAAGGAATGATATGTTTCGGAAAACATGGAAAATTAAATCCAAGGTATATCGGGCCATTCGAGATTCTTGCTAGAATCGGCCCGCTGGCTTACAAACTACAACTACCATAGGAACTCAGCAACATACAACCCACTTTCCACAAGTCCAATCTAAAGAAATATGTGTCCGATGAGACTCTTGTAATCCCACTTGATGAAATCAAGTTAAACGAGAATCTACACTTCGTAGAGGAATCTGTAGAAATCATGGACAGGGAAATCAAGAGAACGAAACAAAGCCGTATACCAATAGTGAAGGTCCGCTGGAACGCCAAGAAAGGACCAGAATTCACATGGGAAGATCAGATGAAACAAAAATACCCACATCTTTTCCATAGTTTATGAGTACCCACCTTAGAAATAATTTCGGGACTATATTTTGTCTGATAGGGGGATAATGTAACAGTCAGTTATTTCGGGTCAATAAAAGCCAAAGAAAGTCAAACCAAAAGTCAAATATGTCCAATGAAAGTCAAATAGATAATTCATAAATCATAAATTTGTACCTTACTTAAGAGTTTTCGGTTTTGGAATCAAATCACATGTTAAACCGAAAACACCATTTGTGGGCCATTTAGGATCAAAATCACGTTCTTGATCGAGAACCCTCTTGGCCAAGAACCCTCTTGATTGAGAACAACCCTCCACCGAGATGACCCTTGGACCGAGAACATACTTGAACGAAGACCTTGACTTCTCAGTTGAGGTTTTAGACCGAAATCAAGGGATTTCAGTGAGGGTAAGCCGAAATATTTGATTTTAAATGGTGGCACACTTACCAATTTGATAAATTACACATTTAAAGGAATATGTCACATCGTATTTTATCCCATATAAATATGTACAACCTAAATCACTCCCCATTTTCCCTCATTGACGTCCCAAAATCTCCCATATTCTCTCAAAACTCATAAGAACATATTCAAATCTTCATACATGTTCAAGAACACCTTCACATCTTCAACAGTTTACCTAGGAAACATTCCTCAAAATAATTCTTAGGAATTATTGGTAAATTTCCTTAAGTTATCTAGTGCTTTTACAACATGTTCTTGATGATTTAACTAATTTGCACACAATATCGTGTGTTAAATACTCGTAGGACACGAACACGTTCACGTATTATAACTTGAAGATCGTCATTTTTACCTCGTTATCCAGCCAAGAATACACACGAAGTTAGTTAATACCCCTAACATTTTCCATGATTTTTTATGTTTTAGGGGTGGGTGGGGGGGGGGGGAATACAAGTAATACACAAGAAAAAGTTGTGTTACAATACAAATCGTTATATATATATATATATATATATATGCCTTCTTGCCGTTTATACAAAAATGCTAAATTTATGAAATGATTTTATTTCTAAATTTGTGAAACAGATACATACAAGGTTTTTACTAAGACGCAATGCCACGATAAATAATGTACGAATACATTATATATATATATATATATATATATATATATATATATATATATATTGTCACACCCCAAAATCGAGAACGGCGGAAACGTTCTGGGGCGGAGGACGTCATGTATAATATCAACAACAATGTAGAGTAGTAAACAAGCAACAACATCATCCATTGCATTAATAAAATAATTATTATACAATTGTATTCTGTCAAATTTTGATAAACACTAAAGCATAAATCAAAATGAAAGATAAGTCTTGAACAAGCTCCCTCTTCCTTTCTCCTTGCATCGGTACCTGTCTACGATGACCTGAGGATGCAAGTAATTTTGAAAGCGAGTATCAGCTTTGAAGCTGGTGAGATCATACGTATTTAGTGTCTTAATTTGTATGTAAGAAGTTGTAAGTCTATGTATTGTAAGAATTTGAAAGTGTATATGAATTGTAAGTGTTTGAAAAACTCTAGAATCCCTATGATTCCTTCTAGTATATGAAGGTGTCTTCTACCAAGACCTAACTGTTCTGTGTGTCTCTTGTAAGAGTAAGTATTTTCCAAAGTATAACTATCATTATCCAAAAAGATAGTTTGTACATTTATGTTTAAGTGAGGTTATCACTAAAAATATGTAATGGGAAAAAATTAACGTAGTACTACAACGTAGCTCTAAAAGGACTACTACCGTACTAACTACCTTAAACCGGATTTTAGGCTAAGGCACTATGTGATAAATTGCAACATACTATCGACTGATAACAACGACATAAAGAACGGTCGTAATAACGGAATGACGTTTGGCACCCGCAGACCTGCAGGTCCGGCTGTAGCTAGCAGCAAGGTGTAGGATTGTCAATCCAACATAGATCTATACGCAAACTCAACGCTCTCCCTCCAAGAGAATTCTGGCTACAACTCGGGCCATGACATTTAAGGCATGCTCCGATACAGTGGATCACAATTGTGAACGTATTAATGTAAGGGTAATGTTTCTCGTTCTAGTATAGTTGTATATGTTCTCGTCCTAGTATAGTTGTATATGTTCTCGTCCTAGTATAGTTGTATATGTAATGTACAGTAATGTTCTAGAAAGTATTGACTCATGAATGAACTGACTCATTGTATGATATCGCGTTCTAGTAATGGTTCTAGTATCTTCCTGAACTACCCATATGGTAGCTTACTAGTAATCTAAGTGGTACGTATGGACATGGATGTATACCCTTGCTACCCAAGGGCATAGGATGAACTGGAAGGACCTTTTATGACTTTAGATGTACACATGATATATAACTAATATTTAAACGACCTTCGGACGAGTATCCAATATCCCACCAGACCACATCTCAAGGCGCGAAAAGGAAATAGGGTGGATAGCCTTCCTAAGTCTTTTAAACATTTCTTATATAACTATACATATAGAGGCATGCAATTTATAATATAAAAGCATAAATAAGTTTGGTAAAACATTTGAAACATAAATATTAGTTTAAGGAAAGATCGACTTGATGTCAATCTATAAAACAATTTGAAGGCATAAGCTTGATAAAACAATATAAGTATAAGGAACATTTGTTTGAAACACAGTTGTAAATAAGTTTGAAATATGATAAACAGAGTAAGAGGTACAGTGTAATAAGGAGTTTAAAACATATAAAATTTTTATAAAAATCATTTGAAGGAAACGTTTTGGTAAAACGGCTAATGAGTAGCCAAATCTTTTGAATGTTGTATATTAATCACATGTGATTGATGTAATAAGTAATATAATCCTACTTACTAATCACATGTCATTGACATAATAAGTAGCATGATTCTACTTGTATCCTCCCTCATAAAACATTTAAAATAGTTTAAAACATTAGTTAAGGGGTATGAACTCACTTGATTAAAGTGGTTGATTTGAAATAGTCTAGAGAAGAATCGAGCAGAACTTCGACAGGAAGAGTTGAAAACGCGGGAAAATCTCGGGATTCTCGGGAATCTCGAGAACACAAAACCTTCCTTCGGGACTTGCAGGTGAAAACCGGGGCTTTGGGAGGGTCTCGGGGGCTTAAACGTAGAGTTTCGGCGCGAGAAAGAAGGGAACTAAGCAATGGAACTCGGAGCCCTTGAAATCTATTTATAGGGGCATTTTTGGGGTGTGCCACGTCGTGGCAAGTGATGGCCACATCATAGGGAATCAAACCTATCCTCTTCCATTGATTGGACGCCCTCAGTCACTTGCCGGGTCGCGGCAAGCTTGTGCCACGTCGTGGGGGCCTGACAGCCTCGGATTTTGGACCCCGAACTTGTAAAATCCATAACTTTGGCGTACGAGCTCCGTTTTCGACGTTCTTTATATGCACGCGTAGCTAAGAACATGATCTACAACTCTCGTTTAGACTTCATCGGCAAATTCTGAATTTATTTTTAATTATATATTTTTAACGGGCCGGGACACGAAAAGTCCGTTAAAATTCCATAACTTCTTCATCCGATGTCCGTTTTCGACAGACTTTTCGCCATTGCGCTACTAATGTTGAGACCTTAGATTCTCATTTAGGTTGTTTTGGTCAAAAGTATCTCGAGCTCTATTTCGAGTTTTTAGCTGTCTACTGCTATACCCGAATCTTGGAAAAATCATAACTTCTTCATACGAAGTCAGATTTGGACGTTCTTTTTATGTACGCTCACGGTTTGAGGTTATCTATAACTTTCATTTAGATATTTAAGGCTATAAACTATTGTATTGAAACTTCGCGTTTTTCATTTAATCGGTGTTGCCGGTTTTGCCGAGAATCTTCGGTTGGTCATAACTTCTTCGTTATAACTCGGATTTTAGGGTTCTTTATATGTACGAAAACCTTGATACGATTCCTACTACTTTATTTAACCCAAATAAGATTTTAGGAAAGTTATATTTTGACCTAAATTTGATTGGTTTTACATTACATTGTCTCGAAATATCGGGTTGTCACATATATATATATATATATATATATATATATATATATATATATATATATATATATATATGGTACATACTAAGAGTTCTTCTTTTCAACAAAACATTTAGATAAACTATAATAGATATAGTTTATGTAACATTCACACTATTTTACCCTTTTTGGGACAATAAAAGTAATTATTTAAAAGTATAATTGTTTTTACGCTATGTAAACAATTTGAAAGGATATTTCATACAGTTACAAGAAAAAGAGATTTCTCTACACTATACGTAAATCGATTAATACAAGATTTTGAGCCACTTCCTTCATTGTACCTACCATAGTACACACTAGAGTCATTAATTGTAACCAGAGTATGTTGTAGGGAGAGCATGACACTTGTTTATAGATCTATACGGGACTGACAATCCTACACCTAAACTGTTAGCTATAGTTAGACAGGCAGGTATGGGGTGACAAATGCCGTAGCATTCTGACGCCTGAAGAACGTCATGCATGCCACTAGTCGTTAGCATGGCTGTACATAACACTCACAATAGGTATTAACAAGACATTGTTTTACGGGGCCAACTTACATTCAAATAGTTTTATTAAATATTAAAACTACACGACACTATTTTACAATACAACTAGTAGTTACAGATACATATGTTCAAAGGGTTTTACACATATACAACTACAATACGTTATTTTCCACTACAATACAGTTTATATTTCTGGAAACGTGCATTCAAATGGTTTTATAAAGATATAAAACTACATTACACTACTTCAGAGTACAATAATACTTATACATTTTCAGTCTTAGGGTATTTAAGACTACACTACATTTAAAAGAAAATATTGGATTTTTTTGGAAGAACACACTATCATTTTCAAGGAACAAAGACATATCTATCTTATAAAAAATGCTTATTAATTCACCAACTTAATTGCTGACACTCTTTTTCAAAACCACTTGTATTCTCAGGGAATCAATAGACAGATAGCCGCACAGGTTTTAGGAAGACGGAACTTAGCTTTGTTACATCTTATATTTTAGTTTTATGATTTTGGAGTTCAAAAAATGATTCGAACACAATGTAAAAACTTATAAATTATCAATATAATGTTTGGAATGCTTTGATCTCTATTATTCAATTGTTATGATAGTGTACATGATGTCATCCGTCCCCAGACGTTTCCGCCGTTTTATCGGTTTGGGGGTGTGACAAAAAGGTTATTGGAAAACTTCGCTTTAGGTTCAATACCCAAATCATCTCCATCAGAATTGCTTTCTAAGTCGGTTATATCTAAAGCTACATCATTAACATCAACAAAATCCACATAACCATGTAGATTTTCATCTTTCTAAATCATTACTTTTTTCTTTTTATTATTACCAACTCCACACCTATTCATAACCTTTAACTTCTTGTTATGGAACGTCATCATAACAACCACCCACTTTATTAAGATATGTACCAACATCATCATCAACAACATACTAGTAATTTTTAGGATCCACTTAGTGAATTGGTGAATACCTCACATTAACATTTTTAGAAATACTATAAAAATGAGGTACACTAGGAGTCATGAAAGTACCTATTGGATTTTTGCTCCCTATATCGTTGCATAAGTTAGCAACCGGCTCATTTCCACTCTCACCATCGTCCATAACTGCATCACCTTCATCAGTCACCACAAACACTTTCACATGCCTTCCTCCAACCAATTTGATTATGTTGATCAACATTTTAACAAAAACGTCTTCAACTATGGCTATATAATGATTGTAACACTTGAAAATTTGTATGTTTCATATTTAAACCTTCACATTAAAAAGCATTACATTTTCGTCCTTTTGGTTAGTATGCATGGCGTACCATAGTGTACACTTGGCGTACTAGCCTGTTATGGTTGCAGAGCTCATCGACGTATGTTGGGCATACGTGGAGTACGCTGGGCGTACATGAGCATATATGAAACCCTAATTTTAGGGCTTGGACGATATATATGATGGTTTTAGTATACTACAACATCCTATGGTGCACAAACAACCCTAAACAGTTTGGATCTATGTTTTCTCTAATTATACATGCAATATTGTTTCGAAATCATTAAGCCTATAGCTATCATGGAAATGACATAATCAACATAAAAGAAAGTTATGAATTACCTCTTTGTTGTAGCTTGTAGAACTTCTTGTGTTTGGCCTTTAAGAAATTAGTGCCCCAAGTGTTGCACCTTAAATGGAATCACACAACACCACCAACAATGGAGGACTTGAGAGAGAATACTTGCACTCAAAAATTGGCTATAGCTCTTCCAAGAACACTAGGGTCTCAATTTTAGGAGCTAATGGGTTTCTTATATAGTGTTGCAAAACTAGGCTTACACCATGTAAACCCTAATGTGCACGACCTTCCATATTCCTTAGGCTCAATGTGTTTATCCCTCCAAGGATCATCCATGGGTTGTCAATTATCACATGGGTTTAGCCTAAACTAAGTAATCATTAATCATTGGCCCACACCATAAGAATGAATGATTTTACCAAATCAACCCCTTATATTTAATTAGTCTCTTTTGATCACAAAATTAATTCCGAATTAATTCTTGATCAATACTAATTAAAAAAATATGATTTAATATTAATATATTAGAACTTATAATATATTAATAAATCATGAATATCCTCTTCTGAAAAGTCCATCCTTACAAATTGTTCCGGTGCCATGTAACCCAAATAGACCATGCTACTCTTGGGTCAAGTACATACCAATTATAGTTATGAGATTAGACACTAAATCCAACAGTCTCCCACTTGGATATGTCTAATAACTATTATTGGAAGTACGACTCCACAACCCGACTAGCGATTATAGCTCTTAAAAGCCGCTGTCGAACTCTGAACTAGTCAATGACGCTTCCATTAGATAAGGGATCGTTTATTCCTCCATTCTAGATATCATATGGACATGAGATATGGATTATAATCATTCTCTCTGTCCATTTGTTGTTTCCTAATTTCCGATTTATGACGACCGACTAATTGAACAAATCAAATTAGTTCAGGCTTGGCCAAGCACTTAGGGGTATCATCACTAAATCCTCGAGGGGCCCACAAAAATTGCTTTTATCCACATGTGGTAATGGAATGGATAAACTTCGACTCAAATGATTTCTTGTACTTACTCATCACATCACACACAAAAGTATGTTTTATAACACCAAGTTACTGGTGCGTTTACATATGTCAATGTGCAACCGACTTGCAACTACAACTCACATGTCTCCGTTTCAAAAATATAAGATATTATCATCCCACAATCACTCGTGATAAAATCCATGAAGTGACTCAGATGAGTGTGGGTTGAATCCAATACTCGAATATTATTCTAGGAGTACTCATGAACACTGCAGCTATGTCTAAAACACCTAGACATACTACAGACCCATTCATGACAGTCTTGCCTCAATAGCTACCTCCAAAGTATGATCGACCGTGGATGGTTTGAATAACCTAGTTATTCGGGAAGTCAAAACATGAAAACTGAAACACAAGAATAATACTAATCCTACATGGCCCTAAAAGTTGTGAGTGCCATATTGATTATTCATTATTCATTGTATAATGTTTTGATTTATTAACTTAATACATGAATTAAAACAATAGCTATGCCATGCTCCAAGCATGCACGCTATGTTTGTCTATGGTCCTGAGTTTGTGAAATAGATCAATTGAAAAACATTTCAATGATGCTTGTAAGATAAAGATGTTGCGTCATGGGCTTATTTTGTATTAACCGGATTGGGCCTGTCCATCCGCGTTTTATTAGGGTTATGTATTATATATAGATTGCACGCATGTATGCATTAGATACGTCGTCGATTCTTTTTGTTCTAAATATCTTTTGTAGCCCTAAAACACCTCTGCAGTCGAAGTTCTTCATCGAGCTCTTCTGGGGTGTTTGAGTTTAATCATTAAGCATCGTTTGAGCCATTCTTGTGTCTGTTCTTATTATTTTATTTACTGCTTAGAGTATATCGATCCTACTAAAATTTTATTCCATGAATTGGTATCAGAGCCAGGTTATGTAGTATATATAGATTGCATGCATGTATGCATTAGAAACGTCGTCGATTCTATTTTTCTAAATATCTTTTGTAGCCCTAAAACACCTCTGTAGTCGAAGTTCTTCATCGAGCTCTTCTGGGGTGTTTGAGTTTAATCATTAAGCATCGTTTGAGCCATTCTTGTGTCTGTTCTTATTATTTTATTTATTGCTTATAGTATATCGATCCTACTAAAATTTTATTCCATCACTTGGTATCAGAGCCAGGTTATGTAATATATATAGATTGCATGCATGTATGCATTAGATACGTCATCGATTCTATTTGTTTTAAATATCTTTTGTAGCCCTAAAACACCTCTACAGTCGAAGTTCTTCATCGCGCTCTTCTGGGGTGTTTGAGTTTAATCATTAAGCATCGTTTGAGCCATTCTTGTGTCTGTTCTTGTTATTTTATTTATTGCTTAGAGTATATCGATCCTACTAAAATTTTATTCCATCAATTGGTATCAGTGCAAGAGACTGTGTAACAAATACACATTCCCTCTGTTTGAAGAATACTATAGGGTTTCCGCTTTTATCGATTGCATAGGAGCCGTCGTTTTCTTATCGATGGAAACTGGTGTTTTTGATAAAACCCTATTCTTAAGTTTACAGGTTTGACTCTAACAGTTTCAAGGAAGGGTCATCATGTCTCAAGATGACGTACAATCTAATCCCATCAACATCTCCAACATCATTGGATCTTCTACAAGAGTACCCATTCTTTACACGTAGGATTATGAAGTGTGGGCGCATCACTTTGAAGATTATGTGATTGGATCTGATGATAACGGGTATCTCATCTGGGAAGCAATCACGTTGGGTCCTTTTGTTCACTCTGGAACGAATACAACTAAGAAAACTCAAAAGGAATACAACAAACTGATTGCAGACGTGGATAAGATTCCTCAGGACGAAAAGGATAAACTGTTGTGCAATGTCAAGGCATTAAGAATAATCAGATTCGATTTACGAGCTAACACCTTCAGGTTAGTGAGTTCATGCACTACAGCTAAAAAGATATGGGACAAGTTGAAAGAATTGTATTCAACCGACAAGGATCTAGAACACTCCATTCAAACTCTGCTTCTCTCCGAGTTTGGGGCATTTGCACAATAGGCTGAGGAAACCTTGCTTCAGATGTTTGATCGCTACAATCATCTACTCAGCAAGATGACAAAGCATGGTATTGAAAGGAAGAGTATTGAACAGAAAGTCACCTTCCTAAATGGTTTAAGACGCGAGTGGATGGTGGTTGTCTCAACTGTGAAGGCGCATGAACAATTCAAGGCTTATTCCCTAGCAAAACTTATGGGAATTCTGAAGCTGCATGAAAGCACAGTGTCAAAAGAAGAAAAGTTGGTCTTTGGTGTCAGTTCCGTAGCTGTTGTCTCGAAGAACAAAAATATGATTGAAGAAGAAGAGGAAGATAACATGTCGGAGTGTGATCTTACAAGTGATGAGTATGCGATGATGGCATCGAATCCAAAGAAGTTTGCTCGGAAGAAATTCCCCGTCAGTAAGAATCGAAACTGGCAGGGAACCTATAGTTCAGAAAAGGTAAAAGAAGAGTCGAAGAATACATCTTAGAAGGAGGATGAAAAGAAGGAGAGCAAATTGGTGGGTAACTCAGGGTATGATTGCAATTACTGTCACAACAAGAATCACTTTGCCAAGGACTGCATGTTGAAAAAGGTAGCCGAGAGAAGAGAGAGTGAAGATGATGAAGCTTATCATCTGAGAAAGCTTGAAGAGATAAAGAAGAAGAAAACTGGTGCTGGTCCAATGAACGCCTTGATTGTTCAAGAAAAGGTGGTCGATGACGAATTTGGCGGAGTTGAAGTGTGGTCCACAGATTCAGAGGATAAAGAAGTGAGAAGACCGACACACAGTAAAGCTTTTGTGGCGAAAAAGGAGGATGAGAATGTGACTGGAAGATGCCTAATGGTGACGGCTGGAGTACCGACCGAGAGTGAGCATGGGGAACCGAATCTGCATGAAGACAAATGCTTTGCAGCCAATCCTGTCAGTGAGAACATCAATGACTGTGATCGTTTGATCCAAAAGGTACAATCCCTTCTCGAATCTCTTAAAATTCCTACAATTGATTATGAAAAGGAATTAAATGAACTAGAATTCAAATTTAATAATCTAAGCAGAAGTCTCATGCAAACTCGCTTAACAAATTCTAACATAACTGACCAAATTAGTAGGTTTTCAACAAAGAATGAGGAGAGACGAATGTGGATTGAGCTGAAGGAGCAGGAGTTAGTTAGAGCTAGGGATGAAATAATTTATTTGCAAAGAGACAATTTAAGATTTTTGAAACAACGTAATGTTTTTTTCTTGATTGCTAAATGTTTATATACAAATATCACGCAATTGCATTTAGATTGTGAAATAGGGAAAAAGATTCATAAAATGATCTTGCCCTTTATTAAGTTCAAGGGGGATGAGGACATTGCTGAATGTGAATCAACCATTTCCTCCGAAGAAACTTCCATTTCTTATAAAATAGGTTTGGACAAATTTGAAACTTTTATTGACTCTAAGGAACATAAATGTATGTTAAACCAACTCTTAGATGAAAATGATAAGTCTAAAATTAAAACTGAGACCTTATAATCATTTGACTCATCAAAAGCCAAATTGATGACCGAATATAAGATGAATATTGATAGTACATCTGAGTTCGATGATGAAAGTGAGATGAGTGAGATCTCTGTGGAAGACGTAATCGATTGCTCAGAGTTTCTGAAGAGTGAAACCGAGATAGAAATGCCACTTATATCCGAAAACTCGGTTGAATACATTCACTTGTTAGAGAAACTCAAAGAAAAACTAGTGGTCTATCAAAAAGTTCAAACGGTTCCAAATCAAGTCTATGTTGTTAAAGGAGTAATAGAAAGACAAACAGGAGAACTAAAAATTTTGATAGATCAAGACAATGCTGGAGGTTGTGACGATTTTTTCTGGTCAGCTACTATTAATAATGCAGATGAAAATTTTGGCTTGTCAGAGCAAACCTCATAGAGGGTGAAAGGTAGATATGTACTAGAACCTATTAACAAACCCTTAAGTTTCGCCAAACAAAGCAAAAGTGGAACAAAAGTGATACCAGAAGAACCCAGTAAGGAGTTTCATCCAACTGTAATTAATAAGGAAAATCCAAATCAAAATGCAAAGCCAAAACCACGCTTCAATATCCATAAATCTCAAAAACAATTGGCTGATGAAAAGCGCCAAAGAAATCAAAGGTACATAAAAAACTTGAGTGAGAGAAAACAGTTTTGAAAGCTCAAAATTCTGACTGTGTCTAAATTAAGAAGGATGCTCAAGCTGGTAATCAATCATACAAGGCAGGCAGTCAGTTGAACCGAAAGCCTAGTTTCGGTCCAAATTCTTTACACTCTAAAAATTCCTTTCACTCACAAAGCCGATCCTCTTGTTTCGGTTCGAAACCCAAGGATCAAAGCCGAACCTCAAGTATCGGTTCACAATTCTTGAAAGATATTTTAGGAAAAGGAAAGCTTGATGCTGAGAAAAATGATACTGAACCTAGGAATACTATGAAAATTCCCGCTAACAAAACGCCATCTAATACACCTCAATTTAAACAAGATAAAAATAAAATAAAGGTGCACACCATCAAACGCAAAGACGAAACCACTTTAATCAAACGAACATATTTGCTTGATCTTGCTGTTGTTATTCCCTTTTCTGTGAAAAACTTACCAGGGCCCAAGAAACTTTGGGTTCCTAAATCTGCTTAAATTTGCAGGTGTTAAGTGACAAGCAGTTCGATGAAGAATGGTATATTGACAGTGGTTGCTCAGGTCACATGACTGGAAGGAAGGAAGAGCTGAGGGAGTTTCGGTACCTAAAAGATGGTGGATGTTTGAAGTATGGAAACAGCTCGTTTGGAAAAATAAAAGGATATGGTATGATATCTAATGGGGAATTATCAATTTGAAAAGTTGCGTATGTGGAAGGTTTACAACACAACCTCATCAGTGTTTCGCAACTAGTGGTTGGAACTGGACTGAAAGTGTCGTTTGATGATGAGGGATCAGAAATCATTGATAAGAACACGAAGAAATTTCTATTGAAGTCTCAACGCAAGGGAGAGATGTATCCTCTCAATCTCAACCCTATCAAGGGAAAACCTTCGATATGTCTACTAGCTAAAGCAAAATCCGATGAAAGCTGGTTACGGCATAAACGACTCTCGCATCTGAACTTCAATGACATCAACAAACTGGTACTGGGTGATCATGTTTGAGGTCTTCCCCTTCTGAAATTAGATAACGAGCACCTTTGTGCAACATGTGAGATGGGCAAGCAGAGCTGAAAGAGCCATCCCACGCGCATCAATACAAAGATCATTGTACCTCTTGAGCTTCTACATATTGACTTGTGTGGACCTTCGGCTATCGAAAGCATCAGTGGTAGTAAGTTCATACTTGTTATTGTATATGATTTTTCTCGCTTCACCTGGGTTTTCTTTGTTAAACAGAAATCTGAAGCAACTCCCAAGATGAAAGTATTTATTAAGCAGGTCAAGGTGCAACTACGAAAGACTGTAAGGAACATTCGAAGCGATACTGGGATTGAGTTAAAAAATAAGGAGTTTGAAGACTACTTATCTGAAAGAGGAGTAACTCACAACTTTTCTGCTCCTTGCACTCCACAGCAGAACGAAATCGTTGAAAGGCGAAACGAATCTTTATGTGAAGCTGCCCGCACGATGCTATCTTTCGCTTCACTTCCTCTGTGTTTCTGGGCTGATGCCATCGCATGTGCTTGCTACACTCAGAACTGATCCCTCTTAACAAAAGATTTACCTTAACCCCATATGAGATCCTAAACAATCGAAAGCCCAATATAAATTTTTTCCATGTGTTTGGTTCCAGATGTTTCATTTTTAACTCCAAGGAGAACCGAAACAAGTTTGATGTCCAAGCAGATGAAGGGATATTTTTAGGGTATTCTCTGACCTCAAAGGCATATAGGGTTCTAAACAAACGATCCAAGCGTCTTGAAGAAACCTAATATGTTACCTTTGATGACAATTATGTTAAGAAAAGTCAGTCAACCGACAAAACTACACTAGACATCTTCCCTAAAACTGGTCTAGTCTCGACTCCAATTTCTAACTTGTTTGAAGAATAAACAAGGTTATTCGATGAACCTGAACAGGCCATCAATTCTGAGGAGAATGAAGCAAACAACAAAGTTGATCATCTGAAGAAAATCGTCGAGGAAGCGCTACATGCTGCTGAAACTGATCCTCCTAAAGCAGCCGAAAATCAACCTTCTATTTCCAGCACAGCATAGGTGCATGTCGAGGGGGAACATCCGACTCTAAATCCTGAAGCTCAAGTTGAGGGGGAGCATCTAGCTGCAAGGGAGAATCCATCTCCAACCAAGGGGGAGAATCGTACTCTAACTGAGGGAGAAATACCTGAAACTGACGTTGAATATACTTCGCCATTTGAGGGGGAGAATGATAATACAAATAACGAAGATGTTGAATCAGAACTCGTAGAAGAGGTCAATGCAAAATTGGATCCAGCTTATGATCCAAATTATCCTCCCCTGTTTAAATGGACAAGGGATCACCCCAAAACACAGATCATTGGTGAATTATCAGAAAGAGTTCTTACTCGTTCTCAAATGAAAGCGAAGCAGACTGCATTATTTTCTCAAGTCGAATTTTGCATGTTTAATTCATTTGTCTCCAAAAATGAACCAAAGACGGTCAACACTGCACTTGGTCATGTCGATTGGGTACAGGCAATGCAAGACGAATTGAATGAGTTCGAAAGAAATCATGTTTGGAGATTGATTCCCACTCCTAAGGATGCTTCTGTGGTCGGATTAAAGTGGGTATTCAGGAACAAGATGGATAAAGAAGGCAATGTCATCAGGAACAAGGCTCGGCTAGTAGTGAAGGGATATTGCCAAGAAAAGGGGATAGACTATGAAGAGAAGTTTGCTCCAGTAGCTAGATTGGAATCAGTGAGAATATTCCTTGCATATGTTGCTCATAAAAACTTTGAAGTCTTTCAAATGGATGTGAAGTGCGCCTTCTTAAATGGAGAACTGGAAGAGACAGTGTACGTAGAACAGCCACCTGGTTTTGTAAATTAAAAGTATCCTGATCATTGCTATGTTCTAGACAAAGCTGTGTATGGTCTAAAGCAAGCACCGAGAGCATGGTATGAAACCTTAACTCGTTTCCTTAAAATGTCTAAGTTTAAACAAGGTTCGGTTGACCCAACCTTCTTTTGTAAGAAAGAGGGCGAACACTTTATGATTGTTCAAATGTATGTCGATGACATCATCTTCGGCTCCACGAATCCTAGCCTAACAGCTGAATTCAGGAAGTTGATGGAGACTAAATTTGAAATGAGTGATATGGGTCCGATTAAGTTTTTTCTTGGACTGAACATAAGATAGGGACTAGAAGGGATATTCATAAATCAAGAGGCTTATACCAAGAACTTGCTAACAAAATTTGGAATGAAGGGAGATTCAAAAGTGAAGGTTCCTATGGCGTTTGGCACGAAATTGACACCATCCCTAGATAAACCGGCTGTAGACATGAATCTCTCTCGTCAAATGATTGGTTCTCTCATGTATCTAACAAGTAGTAGACCATATATAATGTTCTCAGTCTGCTATTGTGATAGATTTCAAGCCACTCCAAGAGAACCTCATATGATAGCCGTGAAGAACATCTTTCACTATCTAAAGCGAACCTCATCTCTCGGTCTCTAGTATCCAGCAAATTCAGGTTTCTTTATTCAAGCATTTTCAGACGCAAATCTTGGTGGATGCGGATTGGACCGAAAGAGCACAACGGGAGGATGCCAGTTTCTTGATGGCAAGCTTATCAGCTAGCAGTCAAATAAGCAGACATGTGTGTCGCTTTCAACAGCCGATGCTGAATACATTGCAGCTACATCCTATACATCACAAGTGGTATGGATACAAAGTCAGCTCAAAGATTATGGTTTAAGTATGAAGAAGATTCTGCTTTACTATGATTCTAAAAGTGCGATAAGGATATGTCATAATCCAGTGCAGCACTCTAACACCAAACACATTGCACTGAGATACCACTTCATCAAAGACCATGTTGAAGATGGAAGTGTGGAAGTTCACTTTGTTCGATCATCAAATCAGCTTACTGACATTTTCACCAAGGTGTTACCTGAAGCAAGTTTTAATAGAATACTACATGGCTTAGGTATGATCGAAGTAGAGTCCATATCAAAACATCTTTCGTCTACGTAAAAGGTTAGCTAAATGAAATAGAATGTGGTTCCGTCTATTTTGGTTCCATGAAAATTGAGGAACCGAAATGAACCAAACGCTCGGTCTATTTTGGCTCCGTAACTTTAGGAACCGATATAAGTCGATTGCTCGGTCTATTTCGGCTCCATCCTTTTCAGGAACCGATATTAGCTGATAGCACGGTATATCTCATTTTAAATCTCTAAAGGTTTGTTTCAGTTGTATGATTAGTATAATTTGAATTATTTACTGTTTTCTTATCAATTTCAATTTAAGTTTTTTTTGCTATTATTTTTTGAATTTTTTTCTTATAATTTTTCCACAAAATCACAAAAATATTTTTCTTCTAAGTTTTATTAAGTTTTTTTTTTCTTTCCAAATTTTTTTTTTCGTGTGGTTTCTAAATTTTTTTTCTAGATCTCTAAGACATAAAAGTTCGTGATCTTACAGTGAGCAAAGGTATGAAATTTCTCTTTATACAACTAGTTAGGTGTCCCTAGAAGCATGCTGCTGCATGTAGACCGAAGCCTCAAGGACTCTGAGTAAGGCCTTAATGATTCGATCTATACCTATCGTTTCTACCCAATCAGGCCAAATTCACTAATGTCATGAGGTACCTTACTCTTCTCAAAGTAGTTGACAATTTGCTGCTTTGTCAATCTTTAATAGCAGAGGTACTTTCGGTTCTTTAACCACCTCATGAATATTCTACATCTACTTTCGGTTCACAAACGTAACCCTTGAGACTCTCGGTTTTTACCACTGAGGTTTATGGTTACACAAAATCCACTACTAGAAAAACAGCCTTTTACGACGCTCATTGCGCGTCATAAAACGCTCAGACGACGCGCAAATGCGCGTCAAGGAAGGCCCTGTCATAAAGAGAGAAGACACGCTTTTGCGCGTCGTCTATAGACGATGCGCATTTACGACGCACGGTTATTACGCGCAATGCGTATCAAGGAAGACCCTGTCATAAAGGAAGACAACACGCATTTACGTGTCGTAACCTTACGACGTGCGTGTTTATGACACGCAATGCGTATCAAGGAAGCCCCTATCAAGAAAGGCCATGTCATAAATGAAGCCCCTGTGCGTGTTTATAGATTTACTGATTTTCAAATTAAATTTGCATTTCATGTCTCATAATAGAAAATGAAATACCATATACAAAAAATACAATACATTGCAAAAAAGTTAATGTCATACAAACAATCATTCCAATAGTAGACAAATGTAATACATCAAATAATCATTCCAATAGTAGACAAATGTAACATTTCAACATTTTTTATATAATTAACTAAATTATTAGCCAAATTTCCTAAAATACCAACATACTTTTCTATGAAGAGAATTAACACTATTCTTTTCCATCAAAAACTTCAAAACCTGCATAATTAAATTAATGTGTAATCAGCTACAGAAATTTGTGTGAGCATATGGAAATAGAAAGAGAAGATGATAATCAGAAACGGAAATTTTTGGCATTGCAAACCATCATAATAATTGGAAGCATATGTATACTACACGTTGGAGGCGTTGACTTTCTGTCATTTTGTAGCAATTTTTCTATTTAATATATAAAGACTCCAACAATAAATAGATATGTTATGTTACCTTGACGCATCTCTGTTGTCCAAAAGTATCCTCAAGTTGGAGCTTTCTTCATACTTGGAAGCCTCTCTGTTCCCCAAATCAATCAATCCACACACAACACAAGTGAAGTGGAGAAAGAATTACATTAAAACTTAACAGTTTCAATCTCTTCAAGATTCAAAATTCAAGAAACTCGTAATATAATACCTTCTTTTGTCTGTAATCTTCAGGCATCACAGTAGCTTCAATCTGAGAATTAGAAAACAAACCAACTTATAGAAACGAAAGATGATCAAGAATTTGTTGTTTAAAATTAAATTTTCAGTCACAGATTTAATAGTTGCACCTCTTCATCTAGTCTCTCCACATCATAGACATATCCATTACTGATTTTGAGCATATGGGACAAGAGTATCTGTAATAAAATCCATTGAAATTTAGCTAAAATTTCACAAGATTTGGAAATGAACTAATCCAAGACAAGTTTAGATTGACTTACTTATTACGCTTAATCATCTCGTGACAACATTCTGAGTGCATTGTGTGCCCAAATTTCATCACAGTTGTGTCTTTTAGCGAGCAAAATAAGAAAAAGGTATTACATCATCATCATACCAGTTGATGTATTTTGAAGATTTGATGGCCGACTAGTTGAGAGCATCGTGCTTGTATCAGGGGAAATTGTGGAACATAACGTAAGACTATTTGGTTGGATAAACCCAGCAAACCATGAACCCTAAAATCCATTCCAGTAAGCTTTCCATTTAGCTCTGGCAACACCTTTCCCACAGCCTAATTATTTTTATAAAATATAAAAAGATTTATAAAAAAGAATATAAAAATTTACAATTTCATTTTATATAAGAATAATATATACCTTGGTAGCAAATGACAAGAAACAAGATTTATAAAAAAGATTTATAAATATTTTTTTATAAAAAGATTTATAGAAAAAGACATAAATGCCCTCCTAATCCTTATCATCAAATGCAATACAAATGACAAGAAACAAGAATATGTCTACCTCGCGTATTGTTACAACATCTATTTTCAAAGATTGCACAGAAGCAGCAACTTCCAAAGCATGTTGTAATTCCAGGTTTCTATCTTTTTCTACCAACACTTGGACCTAAAAGAAACACCCATCAACAACTATAAATTATAATCAATCAAAAGACAGCAGATAAGAGTTGACTGATTTAAATTGTCATATGATCTTGAAAATGAAAGACACTTCTGAAACAAAGTAAAAGAAGATGACCTTTCCTCTGCTACAGTCCAACTGTCAACTTGCCACCAATTAGTACTTTTTAATCATAAAAGTTTGATTAGATGGTGAGTACTCGACGTTTAATCACACTCATATCCTTAAGTCATGGTAACCAATTTTGGGACATGATTTCAAAAAGCTCATAAATAATTTAATGTTAAGATAAAATAATGGTATTCTAAGAATATGCAACAGTTAATTTTTATTTTGATTATTATCTAAAATAATCTAACTTATATAAAAATTAAATTCTCACCTAACTAGTAACTCGGGTATGACTTCTAATGTGTTTTCTTTAAAGATCATCTTCTTTTACTTTGTTTGGGCCATGGAGAAGGTAATTCTTGATACAAGAACATTCTAGATATTTTGAAATGACTCCTCATTGGAATATTATATTTTACAAATTGTGATAAGATAATAAATAAGCTTGAAGATCGATTAGATCTTTGTAACAGGTAGTATGAAGAACATAAACAATGAACAAGACAAAGTTGAATCACAATATGTCGAATGATTGATTCAAACAATCCTCAGCAGAGCTCGACTAAGAACTTCCGCTGTAGAGGATTTAGGGTTACAGGAACGATAAAAACTTCTGAATAATGCTCTGATCTATCGTAACTATCGTTTCTAATCGTTAACCTAAGATGAATGCAAGCACCTATATTTATAACAAACCCTATCAAGCTCACGGTTGGACAGGCTCAAACCGGAGTTACAATACTTGGACTAACTAGCGAGCCCAATCGACGCAATACATAACAAAACACGACCCAACAAATTGACATACAGGTCAAGCTAAAACAAGGATTGAAAATTGCAATGAGTATATCTGGTGAGGGAAACGCGTATCTACAAGTAAGTCTACAAAAATAGGACAACCAAACATGGTAATGGAATGTAACAATCCATTCCATTACATTGTTGTGATTCCATTCCATCATACCAAATAAATTGTAGTTCAGACATTGGTTAAGCATGCATGAATGGGTTTATTTATTAACTTGATGTAGGAAAGTAAATTCTGGAAGCTTTACAGAGAAGACCTACCTTCATGTTCCATAGTAATGAAAACTTCAGTGGGAGTAGTTTATCTTCTTGCTTGCCTTTTAGAGCCTTTTATGCCATCATTTTCCATCCAGGCAAGTAATTTACACTTTTTTTCTTGGAATTGACAATTACATTCTTACCCTCACAAATATCCTTCCAATTTGTCTGCTATAGGTACTGAAGCAGCTTTCTTTCCCCCACCAAGTTTCCCTATGTGATGAGAAAGGAGATGTAAAGAAGGCCAAAAGACCATGGGAGATGATACCTTCTGGCCACATAATCGGGATCCCTGTGCCATTATTTAGAGAACTGGTATACAAATATATATAATATATATTTTATAATTATTGAAAAATATAGATGAGGAAGCTTATTGTTTTTGCATATGTGTGATTCTTGTGCAGACAGATGAAGAGGTGGAGTTGTTGAGGGAAAGGTTTGCTGATTCATGGCCCAATTTTTTCATAGGATAACTATAAAGAAGAAACGAAGGCTCTCTTTCTGTCTAGTGGGTTGTAGAAGCTTTCAGAAGTGTCTTTTTCTTCAAGATCATATGACAATTTAAATCAGTCAACACTTGGACCATATGACAATTTAAAGGGTCATTAGTTGAACTTGGTTGACATCCTACTCCAAACAACCACACTGGGCTATCTAACCTACCAAATTCATGAACAAAAAAAAACAATTCAAAATCATCAATTAAGAAAATAAAAAAATAAAAAAAACATTTTACCTGTCTAAATCAACGGACCAGCCCTGATTATATATAATATCCATGATGCTAACTCATGAATATTGTTGTTTATCACCAATTGAGTCTAAAAAAATAACAACTTTTTAGTCCTAGGGGTAAAATAGGAAATTAAGTTTCTTCCTAGTTTTTGTGTTAGAGTCAAACTCATTATGTGTCTAGTATAAATATAGGTCTATGTTGCATCTTTATTTGTAATCAAAATCTTCTTTGTTTTGCTTTAAAGGAAGAGACTTTGGCACCAAGTAATTGTCCTCTGTTCCGGTTTTTTCTTTCCTTTCTTGTTCTTGTTTTGCTTGAGTTTAAAGTAGGTCCTTGGTGCGAGGGCAGTCAAGTATGATTGTATGTAGAAAAAAGAATAATATAAACTTGCTGACCTGATACATCTTGCTTTGATGCAGCATCTACATCATCGGTTAATATTGAAGGCTTGTGCATTAGTGAAGACAAAAGTTTCTTTGAAGGCATTACAAGGTTTCCATAGGAAGCGAATGATGCAGAGTAAGATTGAGAAATAACTGACTGGTCAAGTGATTAGGTTCACATTCGTAAACAGTCCACTCACAAATTTCGCAACCTGAAAGAATTACATTACATCCATCCATCAGATATCTAAATATAACATAAATAAACAAACATCACTTGTAGTTGTAGTTTTTATACCTCAGATGCTGGAATATTTGGAAAAGAGGCACCAAGAAGCTTAATAGTGTACTCCCTCACAAACATCCCATTGTTTGGATACGGATACAAAACAGTCGACGTGTCCCACAAAGACTCAGTCAATGACCCAGATTCCACCTACAATTAATTGCCACGTCAACAAATATTATACTCCTATATACTTGCAAATGATTCAAATAAAAAGTAGACTACAGATGATATACATACCAGACATAATAACTGCTGCAGCACCAACACATGCACAGCTTAAATGAAAGTGTCGGTCATCACATCAAATATTTCTTGCACAATCAACACAAAATAATACCGATAAAATTGATTACAAAACTCCGAGTTCTGCAATCAAAATGAAATAAAAAATATGAAATAAAACAGATTAAAAGAGCGAGGTTTTAATAATGAATTGTAGTAGTAGTAGTAGTGGTACCTGAAAGTTTTTAAGCATCTCCCACTTGTGATAAAATATTCGCTTACTATTACAATAGAAACCTGCAATTAGATAACAACAAGTGTTGAGTAAACCCATTTACAAATTACTCATTTATGTATAACTAAGCTTCTGTAGACAAATGGCTATTAGAAGTAGAATAGCAAACCATGTGTTTCTTAATAAGGATGTCCCGCTCCTTCTCATATAACCCAGAGATACTTAATATTTAAAAAAAAATAGAAAATGTGCATAATAGTTTGATATAGGTATGGCTAACATCTTCATTCTATCTGTGAAAATATATCCGTATAATGGGTGATTAAAGAACTCAAAACAAAATTAAAAGTTAAAAATGTGAAGTAGAATAAATGAAACTAACCTGCTGTCCAGTGATGTAAACATTAGTTTCCTTAAACTGGGAGTGGGACCCACTAAGGTCTTCATTAGAGGTGGAATTGGCAGCTGTAGCAACTGAACAAGGGTTATAACTAGCAGGAGTTGCTAAAGCATATGGTCCATAGCTTCCTTTGTTTATTTAAGCAAGCTTTGAAGCATACCTGAAATGTGGTTGTTAAAGAAAAATGGCTCAAGTAGCGATACCGCCTCCTCATGGCTTTTGACTGTG
The DNA here is from genome assembly GCF_051521515.1 of Lactuca serriola. Taxonomy (NCBI): domain Eukaryota; kingdom Viridiplantae; phylum Streptophyta; class Magnoliopsida; order Asterales; family Asteraceae; genus Lactuca; species Lactuca serriola. Next base: position 205,237,871 of record NC_136410.1, read on the forward strand.
TAACACTCTCAAATTGCAAAATCTTACCACTAATCCTGCAATTTTGTGAATGTAAGTTTCAAAAGGGAGAAAAAGAAACAAATGAAGAATTTGATTCATGAATATCTATGAAAACTCCAATACCTTCAACTTTTAGGCCCCCCTTCCATAAGTTCAACAACAATACCTTCAACTTTTAGGACAACCTCCGACTTAATCTTTTCAATAGAACCAACAACCAAGTTTGACCACAAATATTTTTTTCCAATTCAAAGCTTGGTCTAGTGAAAATGGTCTTGTTCAGCACAGATGGTGGAAAGCAACATGAAAATTCCTCTGCAATGATGATAGGCTAGGGTTTTAGAAAGAAAGATGAGAGGAAATGTTTAGAGAGAGAGAGAGAGAGAGCGAAATTCAAAATAAGGTACGGATGATTGTGATCTTCAGAGATGACGTACACTTCTCTAAACCATATCAGGGTGAATGCATACCATCTAGAACTACAAAACAGAGAAAACGATCATTTTTTTCTTCAAGCCCATAATAAGGTTACTGTATTTTGAAAAGACATTAAGAACAGTACCACAACTTCGATGCATCCTCCCCTCGGCCTTAAACTCTCTTCTCTATCTTTCTGCTAAGTTTTTCTTTTCTTTCCCATTTTCTGTTCAGTCTTGCCGCGCACACACACACCATCTGGGAAGTAGGACGACGTGAACGATGGTGGAGGTGATAGTCGGCGGTGGCTGGTTTAGGGCTTTTTGAGAATATGAGATATTTTGTTAAGAGAGAGAAAGTGGAATCGATGAGAATGTAAGCTTCGGTTATTGTATACCAAAAAAACCGACGTATGCTTGAATGAAAGTAGAAACGATAAGAATGTAGAGAGCCCTAAATTGAAACCTTGTCCAGTAGAATCGATTTGAGAGTGACTGTTGGATTTATTGCTTCCATTTCCCGGTTCGCTTACCCTTTAGTTACCCTAGTCGATCGATTCAAGCTTTCACGAAAAACCCTAGGTAGCAACTGATAGAGACAAAAAGGATGGGGCGAAGGTAGGACTGGATCCGATTTCAAAGAGTAACAGTATATTTCACTGAAAACCCTTTCCCGGTTCGCTTGACCTTTGGTTACCTCAGTCGATCGATTCAAGCTTTCAATAAAAACCCTAGGTAGCGACCGAGAGAGACAAGAGGGAAAGGAACGAGCGTCGATAATGTGGGGAAGAGGGAAAGAAGAAAAAGATGCGGGGTTTTTAATTTTTTAGGAGCTCATTTCCCACCGGATGGGCGCGTTCCATTAAAATTTATAAAGCGACATCTTTAGTAGACACACATTTTATTATAGGTGCCCTCCGTGTTTTTTTATTTTTTATTTAGACACTAATTTAAGGGCACGTAAGAATGCGTGACATAAATCCTTATATTTTTTGAAGAGACGACACTTTTTTAGTGTCACTCTCTTTTGCGTAACATAAATCAGTGAGTGTCGTTGTTTGCGCGTCGTAAAAGGTTGTGTTTCTTGTAGTGATCTGTGTTGATGATCTTAGCTGAGTATACCACGTACTAAGTGAGACCCACCATCCAATATGAATAAGGAATTAATGGTGAATTTTAATATTCAAGATTTAACTTGTTACCGGTGGAGATCTCTTTTTCATTTTTATGCGAGATCTTTATGAAATTGTCTAACACTAATACGTTTCTTCCCAAAAGGTCCATTTTTGTTCTATTTTTTGAGATTTCTATTCCTAACCACTTATACACCTATCTCAGCTACTTGTTTAATAGACCACATCGGTCTCACAAGTACTTCGCCTAACCTTCGGTCTTATATTAAGTATCGAGGTTCGGTTGGAGATAAGCCACCTTTTAGAGCCGATAGTTGAAAAGAAGCCTTTCAATGTTTATTAACAGACATTCGATCATAATCTTACGGGGAACCATGCAAGCACTTCGAGTCTCTCTTGACTTTGAAGGAAGAGATTCGTGCCCGGAATCAACTGCTTTCTGTCGGTTTATGCAATCACTCACATCCCATATACATTTGATTTATTTCTTTATTTTGTCACTCTTGCACGAAATATTGTTTTAATTTTCCAAAATTCTAATAATCGTTTTCAAGTGTACTTTGATTGAATTATGTGTTGAGCAAGCAGAAAATTCAGTTGACAACGCATTATGTGGATAAGAATTTGAACCGATTTAAGAGATAAGGATGGAAATAGGCGCGTGAGTTTGAAACGGCTCCTAGCCACACGCGTGATGACGTCTATCTGGGGAAACCAATCTGACAAATCCCGTTTTTTCAGGAGACGGTTCAGAGATCATGCAATCATACAGACGATTCTTTCTCTCTCATGGCAACGGTATATAAAGGGTTTCTCACTCCCATTGTCCTTTCTTACCTTCTTCATCATCTCTCGAATACCACAAACGGTTCTCTATTGTTCTTCTTCTTTATTCAACAATGGCGGATTCATCTTCTCACCAAGACCAATCTGCTTCATCTTCCCTACTGGTGATCAAACCCAACCAGAACTTAATCATCGAACTTAATCCGTTTGTGTATGACCACTGCATGCTCCAAGTGGTTGAGTGCCTTAAGTATTCTCCACTGGTTTTGGCGTTATCTCAGATAGAATCTGTTCCGATGTCTTTATTATCGGAGGTTTACTCCAGTGCCTCTTATGACAAGAACAAGGAAAGGATCTACATTCAGATCTTCAATCGCAAGACTTTGCTTTCTAAAGTACGATTCTGTTCGTTGCTAGGGCTTGTAGTCGATGCCTCAATGATCTCTCCTGATTTTATTACAACCACTCAACTTTTTGCCATGTTTTATGAGATGGGTTATTCAGAAGTCCTTGTTTCTTTTACAAAGTTTAAAAATTCGTGTCTTTCACCCCGATGGAATGGGTTATTGACTCTACATCACAAAGGTTTGGGTGAAAGAGTAGTAGGATCAGATGGTTCCAATAAGTGCTTCATGACCATCCTGTATGGTCTTTACAATGGCATCAACTTAGATTACGGGTCATTAATTTGGTCTCAACTGGTGTAAAGTCTCACTTCCTCAACCAAGTACTCAGAAATTTCGTGTGGCCGATTCTGGAAGATTGTTACACGAAGAGCCATCACTTTTCTTAACATCCCAGTAATAAAGGATGTCTTGTTATCTTCTATAGCCACTTTTCACACCGAGAAGGTGATTATTGCTGATGCATCCAAATTCACTGATGTTGGCTCCATCCTTGAGACGATGTATCGATGTGTTCCACTCAACAGCATAGTCATGGAATCTAATCGCAAGATTGCTCCTACTGGTTCACGCCAATTAACACCAGAGATGAAGGCAACTTTGGAAGCTTTGGAAAAACCCTCAAAATTGGGAAAGAAAAAGGAGGACAAGCCTACTGATCCAGTGGAGGGTGTATCTTCCAAAGTTGAAAAATCAAAGAAAAGTGATAAAGTGGGATCTACGAAACGAAAATCAGAGAAAGGAGGATCTTCGGCTCATCTAAAGAAAATTAAGAAGATGGCGAGACGGTCTAAGTTGACTGATGAAGATGAACACATTCCGGTTGAGGACTCACTGAGAGGATACACACCTCCTAGATCTCCAACTCCAACCGAAGAGTTACATGCCAGGGTACCTATTCCACCTGCTTCACCACTGAAAGTCACTATTCCACTTTCGGTTGCTCTTATTCCTCCGTCTCTACCGATGTGTACTGTTCCACAATCGGTTGCTCCCATCACTACCGTTTCTACAACACCACCACTTTCCACACCAATCTTTCCTCCACCTATCAGCACTATTCCTATTATCACTTCAATACCCATCATTACCTCAACCATCACCAATCCACCGGTGAATGTCAATGTATCTGATACAGGGGAATTTACTGGTACTAAACCTCCAGTTACCACAAAACTCGTTTCCCGTACTGCTTCAGATGACTCTAATCCATTTCTTGGAGGAGATGATTTTGAGTATGGCTCCACCTATTACAGTCCCTATCGTCTGCCGAATGAAGATGATGATTCTGCTTCTGCCACCAAGGAACAACTTCATAGTGCTCATGTAAAGCTTGACAAGCTGCTTGAGTGTTATCAGCAGCCTATGGACGTCATCATGAAAGCCTTCATGGATACGGCCTTGGAGAAATACACTCGGTCTATTGACAAATGCTCAGCTGTTGTGGATGATTCTACTTCCCAATGCAAACAGGCTGCTAAGGGTGTTAAAGAGCTGATTGATGATTCTAAAGTCTTCTTAGAGTCTCTTCAGAATCATGCTACTTCCAATGCCACCAAAGTCAGTACTTTGGTTGAAACTCTTACCCAATCGCTTCAAGGAGAACAAGCCAAATTTGCATCCATTCGCACCGATATTCAAGCCGACAATAAATCCCACATTTCTTCTATTGACTCTCGGTTAGATAAACTTATTGCTGACTTCGCTGTTGAAATGGCAGCAAGGGAGAAAGGGAGCTTGAAGAGAAGAAGGTTGAACGTGCTAATTTTCAGAGCTGTTCTGCTGATGTTCTGGGTATGCTCAACAATATCCTTAAAGCTCATGATCCAGTTTTGACGTTGACTATCAAGAATCATCTCACCACCAAACACCTTCCGGAAATTGCTCTTCTCAGTGAAATGAAGGGTGTTTCGAAGCCTGTGGTCGTTACGCAACAAGGAGGAGAAGGGAGCGTTACGGTACAAAAGCATTTTGTTCAAGAGATTGTTGTGGTCAAACCAGAACCGAAGGGTAATGAAGCTTCAGGTTCCAGCAGAAAAGAAAAGAAGGGTCTGTCTGTTGATGATAGTGGTGAAGACTAGAAAACAATAACTGATATTCTCAAAAGAAAGCATATAGATAAGGAGTTTTGACTAAGGAAAAGATGATTAAAGAGGCGATAGAATTGCTGAGTGTTTTCTGGTTGGAACCAGTGGTTTATTTTGACATTGATAACACGAGGGATTCTCAGTTTGATATGTGTATGATGATGAAGGCATTGATATTTCATTCTTTTGATTCTACCGCTGAGGTACCTTCGCCTCATCCTCAGATTGATCGGGAGCTTATTGACTTTTATTTGAGGTTCGGTCAAACTCAGTACTTGACGTGGAGTGCACAAAAGATCACATATGTCAAAGTGCTGAAGCTGACACCTACAGGGAAGTTTGTCAATGTTCAATTTAGAGTTACTCGAGGTTCAAACAACTCGGTCTCTATCATTTCCCTTGCAGATCTTCTAAACTTAAATCCTCATGATTGGATTTTGTTGTACAACATTTTGCTTACGAATGCGACGGAGTATGAACCGATCCTGAATCATTTGAAGAGGATGTTGGGGTCATATATTTATGAAGTGGCCAAGATGGATTAGGAGATTGCCACTGTCATGAACAAGAAACCAATTGTGAAGCCAACTTCGAAACCAGGAGATGTGAATAAAATGAGTATGGGTGAAATTGATCCTACACATCTAACGATTTTGTTTACAAGAGCCGAACATAGCAAATTTTTGTTTGTTCTTGCAGACAAGCATCTGTTCTCGACCGACTGCTTGGAGCACATCATCAACATCATACATCGGTTCAAGAAGAACATTGAGACTGATAAGAAGAGCTTCACGGACATGCTTAGGTGGTATATTACATTTCGTCATGCTCTTCTGACCATCATAACGAAGCTGTTCAAGACTGTTAAGAAGTCTTCTGTTGCTCAACCGAACTGAGCTTTTGGTTCCATGGATGCAAAGGGGGAGATTGTAAGATAAAGATGTTGCGTCATGGGCTTATTTTGTATTGACCGGATTGGGCCTGCCCATCCGTGTTTTATTAGGGTTATGTAGTATATATAGATTGCATGCATGTATTCATTAGATACGTCGTCGATTCTATTTGTTCTAAATATCTTTTGTAGCCTTAAAACACCTCTGCAGTCGAAGTTCTTCATCGAGCTCTTCTAGGGTGTTTGAGTTTAATCATTAAGCATCGTTTGAGCCATTCTTGTGTCTGTTCTTATTATTTTATTTATTGCTTAGAGTATATCGATCCTACTAAAATTTTATTCCATCAATGCTCATTTCACTATTCCATATCTTTGTTGTTAGTGTAAGAATTCCAAATTCTTGTCACTTCTAAAGTATCGTGTAATGCATCCTTTGTAATGTCATGGTACCAAAAGTCACAAAGATATGACCAACGATATTACAAAACTTCCCACGGGAGATTGATAACAAAACAATTCCAAGGAAGCGAAGTCTCAAATTCAATGTACATTCCTTTGAACATCCTTCTTGCATAAAAGTTTCTAACTTTCTCATGTATTCTTAATCTCAAACTTCCAATATGGAAACATTCCATATCTTGCCATATGACAACTCATTATTAATAAAATCATGTCTATTCATAATAATGTCAATAAGGTCCATCCATTACTATACTTCTAACTGTACTTAAGCGACCAATCCTTAGCGAACCTTAGATTGTCCTTAACAGTTGTTAACCACTTTAGTCATATCTGGTTCTAGTCCTTTTTCCCTCTTAATGCCCTAGATTGTCCTTAACAGTTGTTAACCACAATTCGAATTATGAAGAGGTATGCCGTAATCATAATCGAATTTTGAGGACGCAATCAAGATTTCCATATAGAATTTCCTTATGTCGAATCTTCTCATCATAACATTCATATATGTCCTTGAAAAAATTTGATTAAAACTCAATATAATCTTTTAGAATTGAAATGAAGTATAATTTCTACTCCCTTAATTATAGCAAAACAACTTTTCAAATCCACAACTTTGTTATTTGAAACCTTTTGTTTTTCTATAATTAACAATCTTGAATTGCGACATTTTCCATAGTAATTATGCTCCCACTAGCATCATAATTATTAGCATACTAGCATAACACTTATGCTCCTACTAGCTTTGACATGTATTCAGAAATCAGTTGGACTTCTAAAAATCAATACTTATTGACTTTCATTACCAAAGTTCAGATTTCTGATAAGAGGTGCTTTGATAAGACTTTATCTAGGCTTCTCAATATCATACACCTTTCCTTAGATATCTCACATGTGTGTCTAAATATTTTTAGAACTTACTGCAATAAGTCTCAAATGTTTAGACCTTTTTCCATTTCTCACAATTTGAACTATGAAGAGGGATGTCGTAATCATAATCGAATTTGAGAATGCAAATATCAAAAATTCTATCTCCTTAAAATCTACTTAGTGAAATATCTTCCTCACAATCATTTTCATGAATTGGAGAGAAACCTTATGACACATAGATTTTTTGGTATATGTGTTCCTATCCATGTGAGGTTGTCATAACCATAATCACAAGACAAGGTTAGTGAGAATCCAAAGTCATATGGACTGAACTTGTTCAATCTTAATTTCTTGCCACCTGGAAGCACAAGGGCCTGCCATTGCTTCCGAGCTGTTATGCAAAGACTTGAGAACTCATAGAACTCACATGCATAGTCAATTCTAACTAGAATGGGAACAGAAACAAGAATATGTCAACACGATGGGTTACAAAGCTCAATTCGTGTGCTAGTGATTAACAATAGGTTTACTCTTGATTAGTTCTTGAAACTTTTATAGATCTTTAGACTCTTACTGACCTCTTAACATATAAGATTCATGTTGTCAAGGAAGATTACTTGACAAACAAATATTCAAGAGTTACTATAGTTTCTTATCTAGAAAGACACTTCACACAATTGGTATTAGTTGGTCTTTGTTTTATCCTTAACATCACAACTTACCAATTTCAAATGTACAAGGGTAAGAAACATGTTACTCCACATTTGGTGAGTGTTATAAACCTTCTTAATTTAGTGTCAGTCAAGGCACAAGCTTGGAGTATGACTCTAAGACTTGTTTTTGGAACGAAGTATGACTCATCTTCTAGATTTAACCATTTCAACAATTCACGATTCCTCTTCTTAGCTATACAAATGCACTAAGATGTCCTTAGAGAATCAATCATGATATGGTTTCATAATCATTAAGATATTGATAAAACACGATACTCAAGTACTCTCCCATATTTTTCATATTTGGAGAAACTTTTATCTTTCTACTTAATTTGATTCTTCTCATTTGTTCTGCCATATATTGAACTTTTCCAACGATTCAGAATTATACTTAAACTTGTAAGCATAACCATATTTACTAAACTTTAGTAAATCATGACAGATAATCTTATCGTTCTTTGTGGTGGACCTGATCAGCGTATAACGACTGCACCCGATCTCCTAGTCCTTCACTTAACTCACATATACATATGAACAAGGAACTAGTCTTAATTTCCCAAAGATGAAGGTTCTCATTCATCACACAATACAAGTTGCATGATTCCAAGTTTCTATCCAACTGAAACTTGGGTGACGAGAATCTTTCCTTATTTGGCAAATTCTCGACACCACCTCAAACGAAGGAATCAAATGAAGTGTTTTGAGCATTTTGACACTCCTATGGTGTACATGCAACCCTAATACCTTGGATCTATGTTTTCTCTATTATATATGCAAGCTTTCATTTTCCAAGGTATTACCCTAACTAGCATACAAAACTTCGATACTTGGGAAATTAAAGATGTTAGATAACGTACCTTTTGTTGAAACTTGTTGCTTGGAGTTTCAAGAGCCTAACACCAATAATGTGAATGCCTCAAGTGGAATCACAAATCACTACTAACACATGGAAACTTGGAAGAGAACTCTAATGCTCACAAAAATCGGCCACACACTTTTCAAGACTCTAGGTACCAATTTATTGAACCAAAGGGCTTCTTTGATAGTGTGGCTACATTAGGGTTACACCATGTAAGCCCTAATGTGCATGTATGCTCACATTCCTCATGATCCATGGGTTTTAACCTCCACGGAGCATCCATGGGTCACCACATGGGTTAAGCCCAACATATGGAATCATGGATCATTAGCCCACATTCTAAGAATGAATGATTTACACAATCAATCGCTATATATTTAATTAGTCTCCTTTGACCACAAAATTAATTCCAAATTAATTATTGAATAATACTAATTAAATAATATGATTTCATATTAATATATTATAACTTATAATATATTAATAAATCATACATATCCTCTTCTCAAAAGTCCAAATTGTTCTGGTGAAGTGCAACCCAAATCAACCATGCTAAATCGGGTCAAGTATATGCCAAATTTAGTTATGAACTTAGACACCTTATCCAACATTCTCCCACATGGATAAGTCTAATAACTATAGTTGCAAGTACGACTTTAAGAACCGACCAACAATCATAGCTCTTAAAACTTTGTTGAACTAGAATGCGCCCTTTTAGACAAGCGATCATATAATCCTCTATTCTCAAGATATCAGCGAGACAAATACATGGAACAATGTCATACTTATTGTCCAACAGTTTGTTTCCCGATTTCCGATTTGTTTGACATTGAACTTTATTGAACACATCAATTGAGTTCTGACCGGGCCTGACACATAAGTAAAAGAAAATCACCGAGGGGCCCAAGATATCGCTTTTGATCCTCTAAGGACCAAAAGGAACAGATAAACTTTGACTCATATGCTTGTACTAACTATTCGCCAAATCATGCACCATAGCATGTTTTATAACATCAAGTTACTGATGCGTTTTCGTACTATCAATGCACAACCAACTCATAGTCAACAACTCATATCTCTTGGTTTGAAGACTAATATGATATTATCGTCTGACGATCACTCGGGATTAATTCCATGAAGTGATATAAGTGAGCATGGGTGTAATCCAATACTCAGAACTTATGAGCACTCATGAATGTCATAGCAATGTCTAACCATTTCAGACAGTCTACAAGCCAAATTCATGACAATCTTGTTTCAATACCTACTTCCAAAGTATGATCGACTGTGGACAGTTTGAATAATCTTATTATTCTGGAAGTCAAAACATGGAAAATTGAAACAATAGTAAATAATTGACACAAGATAGTAACTTTACTCATAAATAAACAACAACTTTTATTTAATCATCAAATCTCAATTACATTTTATTTATTACAAGTTTCAGAAAAAACTATCTAATCAAAACCTAATATCATCTTTCAGCCCGATGCGCGTCGCATGCTGAAAATGCTTAACCCTATTTAATCCCTTCATGAGGGGATCTATTGGGTTCTCTTCTAACGATACCGTCTTTGCTATGAGGAGTCCTTATATCTTGTGTCTTATGAAGTGATATTTTATGTCAATGTGTCTGGATCTGCCATGATCCCTAGGTTTCATGGCTAAGGCAACCGCACTATCGCTATCACAGAAAATCTCCATAGGCTCCTTTATAGCTAGGACAACTCCAAGGTCTCCAATGAAGTTCTTCAGCCATATCTCCTCCTTCGCCACTTCGCTCGAAAGATATATATGGGGTTGTCCCCCCCAGATTCAAGGAAGTGTATCAGCTTCCAAACCACGTACTTTTGATAGTGCCAAACAACTAGCACAGTCCCTTGTTGACCATGGAGTTTGCTAAGGCTTCATGACTGTTGATACAGAACAAAATAGTGCAAGCAACAACAATAACAATGATGCCAACAACAACAAGAAGTTTCGGAACAAGAGGAAGGGTCAATCTTCGCAAGAACCTTCCAAAAAACAACAGATAGTGGCAGTCCATGCCGCTACTACTCCCACTGCTGTTCCTGTTACCCCTACACTAGCAAAGCAATATGCTGGAAACCAACTGAAATGCGGTAAGTGCAATTTCCATCAAAACGGAAATTGTCGGGAGATGCACTGTAATAACTGCAATAGGAAAGGAACACTGCCCATTTCTATAAGGCTCCAACACGACCAATCACCCAAGTTCCAGGAGTTGGTGTGGGCCAGGCGTGTTATGGGTGTGGTGAAGCTGGGCACTACAAGAGAGATTTCCCTAAGCGAATAAATGTTGGTGGCGTAGGAAGAGTGATGGCAATAGGGCAAAACGAAGCAATTTTCGATCCCACGGTGGTTACGTGTATGTTTCTCCTCAACAACACCTATGCATGCATACTCTTTGATTATGGTGCGGAGAGGAGTTTCGTGAGCCATGAATTAAAAAAATTACTTTAACAAAACCCCTAGTCACTCAATAAAATATTTACAGTAGAAATGGCAATCGGGAAAATAGAAAGCGCAAATGATATGTACATAGTCTGCACACTAGCTCTAAACGAACACTCTTTCCAAATTGATCTAATGTTGATCACTATAAGAAGCTTTGACATCATCATTGGTATGGATAGGTTAAGCCTTCACCGTGCCGATATACTTTGTCATGAAAGGGCCGTTCGCCTTAATCTACCATATTGCAAAACTCTTGTCATTTATGGTGACAAACCTAGTACCAAATTACAAATCATCTCTTGGTTCGATGCCCAAAAATACTTACGCAAGGAATGCCATGCGTTCTTGGCACACGTCGTAGATGTGAAACGAGGAGTAAAAGACATCAAGAGTGTGCCTCCTGATGGCTTTCCCGAAGATCTTCTAAGAGTACTGTGACAACCCGAAATTTCCATTTGTACGAAAAATATCTATTCAATAGAAGTCAGTCGAATTTCAGTGATTTTCAGACTTTTCCAAACAAGTTAGTGTACATTAGGGTTTACACTTTAGGAGATATCAGGAGAGTGGATGCTCCTGGGTTTGTGAAATTTGAACAATTCAAGTTTCACAATGTTATAGTCCAAGTTCGAGAATAAAAATATTTTCTGTCAAAATATTTCAGGACTATAAATAGTTTTCTGAATTAAATTAATTCATTATTCACAATTCCAGCTAGAGAAAAGCCATTTTCTCTCTGACAGATCTTCGGGTTTTTATCCCAGATTGTGAGTAACTCTTTCTAGTAGTGTTAGAATACATATTAGATGCTTAAAACATGATTTAGATGGCTAAATCATGAGATCTAGGAGTTTACTCCCCAAGGTGTTCTTGGGCGGTAAACTCCCGAAACGAAGCCAAAACTGCCATTGGTGCTAGGGTAAGGCCTTAGAACATTAGGTATACATGTTAGGGACATGAAAACACACACAAAGCCACCCAAGATTGGGAGTTTACGGCCCAGAACTCTCTTAGGCCGTAAACTCCATTTCCTAGCCCTAAATGGTGATTTGAGGACTTAAGGACTTTAAGGCTTGCATCTAGGTTATTCTCCCAAGTAGCTTAAGGTCTTAAACACATCAAATGACACAAATCAAAGTGAGTTTACGGCCCAGAACTCTCCTAGGCCGTAAACTCCATGTAAATGATCACAAAGGGTGTTTTCATGACACCTAAGGCCTTAGACCTTTACAAGAAATTGTACCCACTAAATGGAAGGACCAAACCACACCAAAATCACTTAACCAAGTGAGTTTACGGCCAAGACATGGTTCTTGGGCCGTAAACTCCTAAAAAGGGCACTAAGTGGTGCCTAATGCCTTCATATGCTAGGATTAAAAGTCTAGAACACATCCCACTAGTACAAGAGGCTTGAAAGCAACCAAGGAATCACCCCAAGGGAGTTTACGGCCGTAAAATCCAAGGGGAAATGTCCTTGAGGCCGTAAACTCCTATTTGGAGTACTTCTAGACCTTAAGCCCTTCCAAGATCATAGCCACTAGGTTAGAATAATTCTAGAAAGCATTTTGGACTTCAAAACACACCAAACACACATGTTTGGGAGTTTACGGCCATAAACTCAAGAGTTTACAACCGTAAACTCCATGTGTGATGGATTATGGAGAGTAAACTCTCTTGTAGGGTCCTTTGGAAACCCTAAACTCAAGTACTCTGTCCCACAATAGCTTAGATGGAGTCCTTACGGCTTAAAACACTTATATAAAGTGTTATCTATGTCTAGGATGTCTTAAACATTATCAATTAGTCTTTGAGTCTAATTGAGTGCATATATGTGTGATTGTATGTTCATTAGGATCGTAGTGTGTGCACAAGTCCTCGCTTGACACCTAGCAATCCGATACCGTTCAGTTCATTCCAATCACCACCTACAGGTGAGTCCATACCCCTTAATCAATGTTTTAAAGGACTTTAAATGCTTTAATGGGGGGGAATACAAGTAGAAAACAATAAGTTATTAAATCAATTTTATGTATTTTATAACTGTGTTTTCACTCAGTAGATTTCACATATTTCAAAAGGAGTCACATGAAATGGTTTACTATCTTAAAATACATGGACAACAGAAGTATTAGTTTTGAAATGTATAATGACTTCAAGTCACTTTAAATTATTGTTCAAAACTCCTAGATATCTTGCAAATCCAGTATATTTTACCTTTTGAATCAAACTATACCTACACGTATATGTTCATTTATATGTTAGAGATTATAGTTATCATTCTTCGTTCAGTTTCCCGTACCCTGGCGTAGCGAGGGTGCATAAACCTACTTGAACAACCACATACTTTCCAATTGGCTATCATAGGGATAGTCAGAAGATATCAAACAAGAGTCAGTTCATTCATGAGTCTATACTAATGCCTTACATGATACATGAGTACACGTACTTAGGATTATATGATACATGAATATGTTTACATATACTTACCTGTTACATGAACACACTTACATGAATACCATAAAGGGACACTTCTTCATACGTGCATTATCCTGTACTTATTTACCTTGGATACTTGAACTTAGATATAAGAGGATGATTTATTAGTATTTACTGTGTAAATTGTCTTTCTTATCCCCGTTCAATGGTATGTTTTGGCGGGACTTACCATTCCAAATCTCACTGATTAGCACCAATGGTCGATGACGTCTACGGATGTCTAAGGTAGTCACTTGATTAGTGGTCAGTGATGGGACTAACTATCCCTCCGTCCACTGTTGCAACAGTGGATGAGATGTGAATCTTCGGAGGATCATTAGGTTGACGATCTGCATCAAGAGATCGATACAGGGACTAACCCTCCTTCCATCCTGCTGCTGCTACAGAGGATGAGGGGACACTCTTTGGATGTTCCTTAGGGTCTATCTTTCGCTTCAGCGATGTCGTGTTTGTCCTGGTAATCCAAGACAATAACACTTACATGATTATATTTTCCCTATTTACTTTATTTTGTGATTACTTTCACATAAACGAGGAGTTAGACTAAGTGCTCTAGTACTAGTCAATAGAAAGGAAAAACTATCATTTTACATACAAAACATTCGAGTCTTGGTAGAAGACTACACTTCATTCATACAAAACATTCGAGTCTTGGTAGAAGACTACACTTCATTCATACAAAACATTCGAGTCTTGGTAGAAGACTACACTTCATTCATACAAAACATTCAAGTCTTGGTAGAAGACTACACTTCATTCATACAAAACATTCGAGTCTTGGTAGAAGACTACACTTCATTCATACAAAACATTCGAGTCTTGGTAGAAGATTACACTTCATTCATACAAAACATTCGAGTCTTGGTAGAAGACTACATTTCATACTTATAGAAAATAAGGGTTTTTCTAGGGATTTCATACTTACCTCAACATTTTCACTTAAAGGTTTTCATGGCATTCATAGCAGATTTTCACAAACAAAGCAATGACACTTATATACTTATGAACTCACCAGCTTTAAAGCTGATACTCGCTTTCAAAATAACTTGTATTCTCAGGTCGCCAGTAGACAGGTACGGAGGACAGGTTTTGAGAAGACGGAGCAGTCAAGTCTCGTCTTTTATTTGGATTGTATATTTTTGGTGTCTTATTACAATGAAAGAACACACATGTATAAAACTTTACTTATAATGCAATGGATGATGTTGTTGCTTGTTTATTATATTACACTGTTGTGATACTGTACATGACGTCCTTCACCCCTGAACGTTTCCGCCGTTCGTGGTTTTGGGGTGTGACAAGTACCTCCTGCAAGACAAGTTGAATTCAGAATCGAACTAATTGCTGGAGCCACCCCTGTAGCCAAGGCACCGTATCGTTTGGCCCCAGCAGAGATGCAAGAATTATCCAGACAACTAAACCAGCTGCTCAGCAAAGGATTCATCAGACTGAGCTTCTCACCTTGGGGAGCACCGATTCTGTTCGTAAAGAAGAAGGATGGATCTTTCTGTATGTGCATCGATTACCGTGAACTAAACAAACTCACAATCAAGAACTGATATCCCCTACCACGTATAGACAATCTGTTCGACCAGCTCCAAGGAGAAAGCTACTTCTCAAAGATCGATTTAATATCCGGGTATCATCAGCTGCGAGTCCTAGAAGGATTAACAAATGCACCGGCAGTGTTCATGGACTTAATGAACAGAGTATGTCGTACCTTCCTGGACAAATTTGTGATTGTATTCATAGATGATATGCTCATCTACTCACGAAGTGAGGAAGAACAAGGTCAACACCTCCGACAGGTCTTGGAAACATTAAGGGAATAAAAGTTGTACGCAAAATTCTCAATGTGCAAATTTTGGATTCGGAAAGTAGATTTCCTAGGTCATGTGGTCAGCAAAGAAGGGATACACATGGACCCTTCCAAAATCAAGGCAATCAAGAACTGGTCAGCTCTAAGAACTGCAACGGAAATCCAACAATTCTTGGGCCTTGATGGCTATTACCGAAGATTCATACAAAACTTCTCAAAGATTGCAAAATCACTTACCGTCCTGACTCAGAAGGGTGTAACCTACAACTGGGGAGAAAAGCAAGACGCCGCATTCCAAACGCTAAAACAAGCCCTGTGCAGCGCTCCTATATTATCTCTGCCAGAAGGAATAGAAGACTTTGTGGTGTACCGCGACGCATCAAACCAGGGGCTTGGATGTTTTCTAATGCATCGAGGAAAGGTCATCGCATACGCCTCGAGATACCTTAAGACACACGAGGTCAACTACACTACACATGACCTCGAACTTGGAGCAGTCGTTTTCACTCTAAAGATCTGGAGACACTATCTCTATGGCACAAAATGCACACTCTTCACCGATCATAAGAGGCTTCAGCACATTCTCAACCAAAAAGAACTCAACATGAAGCAAAGACGATGGGTTGAACTACTGAACGATTACGGATGCGAAATTTGTTATCATCCCGGGGAAGTTAATGTAGTAGTTGATGCTCTCAGCCGAAAAGAATACTTGGTTCGTCGAGTGAAATCCTTAACCATGACGATCCATTCACACCTGTCCATGCAAATCAAGGAGGATTAAATGGAAGCCTTGAAAGCCGAAAATATGACTGGTGAAGCCTTAAAAGGAATGTATAAGAATCTTGAAGTTAAAGATGACGGAGTTCGTTACCTCATGAATCGGATCTGGACACCGAAATTTGGTGGTTATAAAGAATTGTCTTGAATGAAGCACATAAGAGTCGATACTCCATACATTCTTGTGCATACAAGATGTATCTGGACCTCAAGAAATTGTATTGGTGGCCGAACATGAAAGCCGAAATTGATCCTATGTAGGCAAGTGTCTAACTTGCATCCAAATCAAGGTAGAGTACCATAATCCGTCGGGATTGCTACAACAGCCTAAAATACCCGAGTGGAAGTGGGAGCGGATAACCATGGATTTCATAACCAAGTTACCCAAGACAGTGGGTGGACTTGACACCATCTAGGTGATCGTCGACAGGTTAACCAAATCCGCGCACTTCTTACCAATAAAGGAAACGGACAAGATGGAGAAACTAGCTATAACATATATTAGGGAGATTTTGCGAATGCATGGTGTATCAATATCCATTATCTCAGACAGAGATAGTAGATTCACCTCGCGGTTCTGGTAATCACTACAAAAATCTCTAGGAACGAGAGTAGACATGATATCTGCTTACCACCCACAAACCGACGGTCAGAGTGAAAGGACCATTCAAACCTTGGAAGATATGCTAAGAGCTTGTGTCATTGATTTTGGTAAGGCATGGGATACCCATTTACCATTGGTCGAGTTCTCGTACAACAATAGTTATAACACTAGTATCAAGGTTGCTCCATTCGAAGCCCTCTATGGCCGCAAATGCATATTACCTCTGTGCTGGGATGAAGTGGGTGACACACAACTAGCTAGAGGACAAGTACCTAACATCACTCTCACTGGACCGTAAATCATAAGAGAAACAGCCGAGAAGATTCTCCAAATCCGGGAACGGCTAAAAGCCTCAAGAGACAGACAAAAAAGTTATGTGGACAAAAGACAAAAACCCTTGGAATTTCAGGTTGGGGACCGAGTGCTATTGAAGGTCTCACCCTGGAAGGGAATAATATGTTTTGGAAAACATGGGAAACTAAATACAAGGTATATCGGACCATTCAAGATCCTTGCCAGGATTGGCCCATTAGCATACAAGCTTCGGTTACCACAAGAACTCAATAACGTACATCCTACCTTTCATGTGTCAAACTTAAGGAAGTGCTTGTCCGATGAGACCCTCATTGTTCCTCTAGAAGAAATGGAAATCAACGAGAGTCTCCACTTCGTAGAAGAGCCAGTAGTGATCATGGATAGGGAAATTAAAAGAACAAAACAAAGTCGCATACCCATTGTGAAGGTCCGTTGGAATGCCAAGTGAGGACCTGAATACGCCTGGGAGCATGAAGATCAGATGACACAAAAATACCCGTATCTTTTTCCCTAGTCCATAAATACTTACCCTAGAATTAATTTTGGGACGAAATTCCCTCTAACGGGGGGATGATGCGATAACCCGATATTTCAAGTCAATGTATTGACCTAAAAGTCAAAGTATTGTAACCTATACTTGATATAATAAAAATAGCGTCAAAAATAAATTGTTCAAAAGTCTCAATTGGTATGCATAAAATGATAGATATCGTGACAAGGTTTATAGAAATATAAAGAATACTCAATTCCGAGTTATAACGAAGAAGTTATGACCAATCAAAGATCCGTGGCAAAACCGGTAAAACACTGTTAAGTGTAAAAAAGCGAAATTTCAATAAACTACTTTTTAGCCTTAGGTAACTAAACGAAAGTCGTAGATTATGTTAAACTGTGAACGTGCATAGAAAGAACGCCCAAATCTGACTTCGTATGAGGAAATTATGATTTTTTCTCAATTTCAAAGTAGCGATAGACAACTAAAAGCTCGAAATAGCAACTGAGTGATTTTTAGCCGACACAACCTAAACGAGAATCGAAGATCTCGATTATGGTAGTACAACGATAAAAAGACAGACGAAAACGGACGTCGGATGAAGAAGTTATGAATTTTTAATGGATTTTTCTTGTCCCGACCTGTAAAAAATATAATATAAAAAAAAATAAAGTCAAAATTTGCCAACAGAGTCTAAACGAAAGTTGTAGAATATAATCTCACCTATGTGTGGATATAAATAACGTCAAAAACGGAGCTCGTATATGGAAGTTATGGATTTTTGAAGATTTGGACACACATTTCGAGGCTGGTTGGAGGAGGTACGCCCCATCTGCCGAGGGAATGCCCCGCGTTCGCAATGCAGGGCCTCGGATCGACCACTTCGCCCCTCTAGTCGCCTAGCCATCCCATCCGAAGTCCGGTATCCAATGGAGTGTCACAGCTAAGGAACGTGCCACGTACCGAAGGGAACGCCCCGCGTAATTCGCAGGAACGCCCCACGTACGAGGGTTAGTTCTACCCCTATTTAAAGGGTGTGAGGCTTCCGAGTTTCAATTTCCAATTCACCACTTCTCTTGTATATTTTCATACTTTTAAGCCCTTCTAGCTACCCCGACGCCCCGGTGACATATCCAAGCTTTGACCAAAGCCCGAAGCTCCGAAACTCCCGAGAAACTAACCACTTTCCGGTAGAAGTGCTGCCCGAGTAAAGTCTCGTTTTCTGAAAATCGTCACTTCTACCAGGTGAGTTCATACCCGTATATTTTCATGTCTTTTCTATGTTTTAGAGGGGAAATACAAGTGCGACATAAAAAAACTTATGTTAAAAATACAAATCTTTACATACGGTCTCTAACGCTTCATCTACATTTTTGTGTATAAACGTTAAACACGTAAAATAACGTTACTACTAAGGTTATACTTTATATGCAAAGTTGGTAATACACCAAGGTTTCTCATTTTAATGGAACACACTTTTGAAAACTATTATAGGTATAGTTTACGAGATATTCATGATATTCTACATACTATAAACACTATAAAGAGGAAATTCTTATTTTACAAGAAAATTGGACTTTTCATACGTAAATCTATTGATTCTAAACTTTGTAAGACATTTGACTTCACCGTACTTTAAAATATGCATTTCAAGTCCTGTATTTATAAACCATAATATATTATATGGAGAGCGTGATACTTGTGTATAGATCTATACGGGATTGACAATCCCGCACCTAAACTGTTAGCTACAGATAGACCGGCTGGTCTGGGGTGACAAATGCCATAACACTTCAACACTTGAAGAATGTTGTTATAGGCCTTCTGGGTCAATAGCACGGTTATAAAACTCACATGCAGTATTAAAACATCTTGATTTATGGGGCTATCAAGAGCCTAAGTGGTTATATATCTATATATAAATTTACTTACACTATTTTAGGTATGGAAAATACTTATGCATTTCGGTTTTTGGAACTTTTAAAACTACCACACATTTATGGAAAATATTGGATTTTCTAGAAACAAACTCAATTATTTTATTCAAAAAGGCATACAATTCTACTACAAAAACGCTTATGAACTCACCAACTTAATTGTTGACAATTTTTCAAAACTACTTGTATTTCTTAGGGATTCAGTAATACAGGTAAACATCAGCTTTTGGGGAAAGGACGCTAAGACGTCAGTTAAAAACTAATTTCATCATCATATTGTAATTTACTTTTGAAACATGTAATACCACAATCATGTAAACTTTTCAATTATACATATGGTGGTTCTGTTTGCTTTCTTTACTATTACTCAACTGTTATAATACTAGAAGTCATCCGCCCTCGAACGATTCCGCCGTTCTGGTTTGGGTGTGATAGTTGGGGCATGTTCATTTACCTTCACGGAGTTCTGGGCGTGTGGGTCTCTGGATTTCTATGGGGAGAAGGACCCAATAGCAAACATGAGGTGGTTAGCAGATGTTGCTAACGCCTTCCTTACCAGCAGTTGTCTCGAGGGGGAAAAGGTCATACTTGCTTCCTGTCTTTTGATGGACAAGGAACGGTATTGGTGGGAGGAGGTTAGACGCTCCGTTGGTGATGAGGTTGTTGATTCCATGTCATGGGATGAATTTGTGACCAGGTTCAGGGCTGAGTTTGCACCATTGATCGAGGTGCAACAGATGGTGCGAGAGTTTCAAGATCTACGCCAGACCACTGAGACGGTGGCTGAGATCACCATGATATTTCATGAGAAGGCACTTTTTTTCAGCAGTATGTGGCAGATGAGAAGATGAAGAAGGTGAGGTATCACGAGATGTTGAGGAGCGATATTCGTCATTTTGTGAGCCAATCCAGTTGCAAGACACCGGAGGACATGATACCGAGAACCAGAGAAAAGGAGATTGATATCGAGACAGAGAGGAAGAGGAAGTCATATCAGGTTCAAGTTTCAGAGGGATCGGGCAAGAGGAACAAGATTCAAGATTCGAGATTGAGAGGCGAGCAGGGCCAGAGCTTCTGTGGTAAGTGCGGAAAGATGCACGAGGAACCATGCACGGTGGGTGGTTCAGGCTGCTTCAAGTGCAGCCGGACGGGTAAGCATGAATTGTTTTGCAACCACAACCACCCCAGGATCTGATCTTATTTGCTTTCATTGCAATCAAAGGGGCCAAAAGAAGGCCCAATGTCCGATTTTGGCTATAGCAGGGCTGTATCACTAACGGCCATCAGGGCAAGGTGGATGCACCTATGGAGATGAGCAGGGCTTTCCAGTTGATGGCCGAGGAGGCTCGCACGTGATGTGGTGACGGGCATATATCTTCTTCTTATCCCTTTATTTATTTTGAATTGCTTTCTTATATTTATGTGTTTTATTTTAGGATTGTTCCTCGTGAACGGTATTTTTGCTTTGGTATTGTTCGATTTGGGAGCTACCCGATCCTTTGTATCGCTTACGCTTAGCAAGAGGTTTGCTGGAGCTCTGGGGAGTTGGATTTCCCTTTAGACATCAATATTGCAGATGCTGATCTGTCCAGGTAATGAGGGTTCATCGATTTTGTCTCCTTCAGATGTTCAGCTCGCAGAATCTGATTGATTTGGTTCCCATCCCTTTGTGTGGGAACAAGGTTATTGTAGGTATGGATTGGATGAGCCCTAATGGGGCAGTGGTCGACTGTAAGCAACGGTTAGTTTAGATTCGAACCCCAAATAGGGGAGAGTTATTGGTTCAGGGAGATAGCACTCAAAGTGGTCCTCATTTGTGTTCAACAACGAGGGCCAGGTGTTATATTCAGCAGAGTTGTTCAAGATTTTTCACCTATGTTTTGGATACCTGGGATAACGACAAGGTGACCATGGAGGATGTGCCGATTGTGCGGGATTATCTCGATGTATTTCTAGAGGATTTTCCTGGGGTGCCTCCGGAGAGGCAGGTTAAGTTTAGGATTGATCTGGTTCTAGGTGCGGCTCGGATAACCACATCACCGTATCAGTTAGGTTCTCCCGAGATGTAGGAGTGATGCAGGAGCTGTTAAACAAGAGATTCATTCAACCGAGAAATTCGTCATGTGGAACATGAATCTTTTTTATGAAGAAGAAGGATAGGTCCCATCGTATGTCCATTGACTATATGGAGCTGAAAAAGGTAACGGTGCAAAACTGTTATCCATTCACAGGATTGATGATCTGTTTGACCAACTTCAGGGTTCATCTTGGCTCTCTAAGGTTGATTTGCGATCGGGTTATCATCATATGAGGGTTAGGAATAAGGATGTGTAGAAGACAACTTATTAGACTCATTATGGTCATTAAGAGTTCATGGTGATGCCTTTTGGGCTCACCAATGCTACAACCGCGTTCATGGATCTCATGAACCGTGTATGCAAGCTGATGATGGATCGGTCTATGACTGTATTTATTGATGATATCTTGGTCTATTCCAAGACCCATGAGTAGCACAAGGAGCACTTGAGGGAAGTGGTGGAGACGTTGAAGATGGATAGACTTTTTGCAAAGTTCTCTAAGTGTGAGTTCTAGTTGCGCGAGGTGCACCTTTTTGGGGCACCTTATCAACCAGAATGGTATTTTGGTCAATCTGGCCTAGGTCGAGGTCGTGATGCGGTGGGAGGTTTCGAGGTCTTCATCTGAGATTCGAAGTTTCCTTGGTCTCACAGGTTATTATCAAAGGCTTAACCATGATTTCTCCAAGATGGCTATTCCTTTGACTCGGTTGACAAAGAAGATGATTACGATTCGCTGGGGGCCTGAGTGGCAGCCAGCTTTTAAGACCTTAAGACAACGATTGTGTGAGGTACTGATTTTAACCCTGCCGGAGGGTGTTGAGGATTTTCTAGTTTAATGTGATCCGTTGATCACGGGTTTGGGAGCATTATTGATGTAGAGCGGCTGCGTGATCACTTACGCTTCAAGGCAGCTGAAGCCTCATAAGGCGAATTATCCGACTCATCATTTGGAGTTGGGGGCTGTGGTTTTCGCCCTCAATATTTGGTGGCATTACCTCTATGGGGTCTGTTGTACTATTTATATGGATCATAAGAGCCTGAGGTATATGATGGATCAGCCAAATCTGAACATGAGACAGTGCCAGTGGTTGGATGTGGTGAAGGATTACAATTGTGAGATCCATTATCACCCGGGGAAGGCCAATGTGATGGCTGATGCTCTCAGCCGCAAGGCGGTTGTGGCTCCGATCAAGGATATATATTTGAGGATGACCGTGATTACTCCGCTGTTGGAGCGGATTCGTGAGGCTCAGGTCAAGGCTATGAAGGAAGAGCATCGAAAGAGTGGATGTATTGTGGGTCAGGTGGCTTCCTGCGATTATGATAGCCATGGGTTGTTAACTCTCCATCGGCGGGATTAGGTTCCGTATTGGATCAGTGTGCGTTAGGTCCTGATGGAGGACGCACACAAATTTAGGTTCTCCATTCATCCCGGGGTGATGAAGATGTACAAGGATCTTCGTCATGATTATTGGTTGCTCTGCATGAAGCGGGGTGTGGCTTGGTATGTGGAGTGGTGTTTGACTTTCAAGAAAGTCAAGGACGAACACCAGCGACCTCACAGCAAGATGCAGCCGATAGAGATTCCCGTATGGAAATGGGAGGATATTACCATGGATTTCATCACAAAGTTAACTGAGACGGAGTGTGAAGTAGATTCAATTTGGGTCATCGTGGATTGATTGACCAAGAGCACACATTTCATCCCGATTCAGGAGAGTATCTCTGCTGAGAAGTTAGATGAGGTGTACATTAGAGAGGTTGAGGCATGACATGGGGTGCCGGTTTCCGTGGTTTCCGACAGGGATGTCAGGTTTACTTTTAGATTTTGGAAGAGGTTCCATGACGATTTGGGTACTCGTCTCCATTTCAGCACAACATTCCATCTGTAAACCGATGGTCAGAGCGAATGGAAGATTCAAACATTATAGGATATGCTTCGGGTGTATGCTTTGGATTTTGCTGAGAGTTGGGATACATATCTTCCATTAGTGGTATTTTTGTATAACCACAACTATCACGCCATCATTGATTGACCTCCTTTCGAGATGCTCTACGGGATGAAATGCAGGAAACCGATTTGTTGGGGCGAGGGCGGTCAGCGGGTTATGGGGAGTACCGAGGTGGCACTCAAGACCAATGAGTTGATTCAGCAAGTTCGGAGTATGCTCCAGACATCTCAGAATCGGAAGAAGAGTTTCGGGTGGGGGGTATGGTCCTCCTTAAGGTGTCACCTTGGAAAGGTTTCATCTACTTCTAGATGAGAGGCAAGTTGGGTCCCATGTATATTGGTCCTTTTAATGTTTTGGCGCGGGTGGGCAGGGTTGCATATCATCTGGATTTTCCCAATGAGAGCAGTTAGATTCATAGCACGTTACATGTCTCTCAGATGTGGAAGTTCTTAGTAGATGATTCCGCAATGGTACCATTGGAGGATATTCAAGTGGAGGACTGTCTGAACTATATTGAGAGACCGGTGGTGATTCTTGATCGGAAGAAGAAAACCTTTAGGAACAAGATTGTTGACTTAGTGAAGGTCCAGTGGCAGAATCCTAAGGATTCAAAATGGACGTGGGCGCCGGAAGATGAGAAGAAGGAGCACTATCCGGAGCTATTCGGTGCAGCGGACTTCGAGGACGAAATCTGATTCAAGTGGGGGAGAATTGTAACACTTGAAAATTTGTAAGTTTCATGTTTAACACTTCATATTAAAAAGCATTGCATTTTGGCCCTTTTGGTTAGTACACGGGCGTACCATAATGTACGCTTGGCATACTAGCATGTTATGGTCGCAGAGCTCACCCACGTATGTTGGGTGTACGTGGAGTACGTTGGGCGTACGTGAGCACATATGAAACCCTAATTATAGGGCTTGTACCCTATATAAACCATATGATAGCCTCATTCTACCTTGTTTAACCAGCCTCCATACCTTTAAAAACATTAATTCGTCCATTTTCCTTGTGTGGTGCTCTTGAGCCTTGGTTTTGAACTATGGTGGGTTTTTTGCATCTTGAAGTGGTAGAAGAAGAAGTTGGAAGACTCATTCCTTGGAGGAGAGCTTAGATATCCAAATTTAGCTCCATATTTTTGTGACTTTTGAGGTATAAAGTCCATACCTTGTCTACTCTTTGCATCGATCTACTCTTTAGGTTATTTATGGTAATTTTGGTCCCTTTTAATTGGTCTTGATGAGCTAAGGCCGTTGTATGTAACAACCCGATATTTCAACTCTTTGTAATGACCTAAAAAGTCAAGTATTGTAACCACCTTGGAGTTAATAAAATTAACTTTGATAATAAAAAGCCCAAAAAGTATCTATTTAAATTCCTACTATGTTTAATATCATTAAACCGGGATCGTGCGTAAAATGGATGCCCAAATCTGGCTTCGTTTATTGAATTTAAGATTTTTCCAAGTTCGGCTTAGCAGCAGACAGCTAAAAACTCGAATCGGAGATCGAGCGACTTTTGGCCGGAATGACCTAAACGAGAATCGAAGGTCTTGACAATGGTATTTCAGCGGTAAAAAGTCTGGCAAAAACCGACGTCAGATAAAGATGTTATGAATTTTTAAAGAAATTCCTTAATCACGTCATTTTAATAAATAAATAGTAAAAATAATTTCATAATTTGCCAACGGAGTCTAAACGAAAGTTGTAGAGCATAGTCTCACCTACGAGTGGATATAAAGACCATCGAAAACGGAGTTCGTATGAAGAAGATATGATTTTTTGAAGTTTATTAAATAAATTATAAATAAATTTAAATCAAAATTCTGGTAATATCCGAAGGAGGAGTCAGCGTCCTCATCCGAGTTACGCGCTGCGTAGCCTCGTACGACCCGCATACGCGAAGGGCTTGGTCTCGGTCCGTCCACATCGCCCCTATGCGAGCCTATGCGAATCCGTCCCATCCGAGCTCCGGGGCACTCGAGGACTCGCTCATGCATGATGCACGGGTACGCGCTGCGTACGCCCGTACGCCCCGCGTACCGAGGCCTCTCAGCCCCTATAAATAGAGATGCGAGGGTTCCAGAAAATTCACCCCATTTCTCTCATTTCTCTCACGATATTGCCTCGATTTCCGTGCCCGCACTACCCCGAAGCCCTGATCATTTTGCTCAAGTCTCGAAGGTCGATTTTTCTCTCGAGATTCCCGAGAATCCCGAGAAAAATCCATTTCCCGAGACGAAACTCTGCCCGATTTTCCATCTCGCTATCTACAAACTTTCAAGTGAGTTCATACCCCCTTCAAACACACTTTAAATACATTTTAAATGCTTTTATACTCTTTTAGGGGGAATACAAGTAAACATAAGGTTATTATCGTGTATTTCATAAAATTTCACTTACTCGTTTTTATCAAATGAATCACTTGTGATTTAGTACTACTATGTGAAAACTCCTGTCATACTTTGCATGCACTAGATTTATACAAAGTATTTAGTAATTCCAAAGTATCCTTCGTTGCTAAACCGTTTTATACATTCTAAAAACTTATGATTTATGCTTTCTCAAACATTGTGAAAAACGATAAACTTTGCACGCAAAACTATTACTTTAATACAGACTTAGTTGAGAATCCATGAGACATGTACATCTTCAAATACTGCCTTTTTATTAGAAGGTATCGCTACAAGTCCTGTCTATAACCAGAGTCTCCCGTTCGGAGAACGTGTCAAATGTGTATAGATCTATACGGGAAGTCATGATCCCGCGCCCTGACTGTTAGCTACAGTCCGTCCTTTAGGGTGACAGTTTTTCATAACGCTACGACGCCTGAAGAACGTCGCTACAGGCATATTATGTTTAGTATGGTTATAAAACTCATCGGATACACAACTATTATAGTACTTCTGATTGATGAACGGGTAGCTATTAAAACTATTCCTTATCTAACAAACTGAAATCTTCTGATAGGTTTATTATATAAATCTATGTTTAAAATCTTCTAAAGCATGTGGATTGCTTCCAATTTTTAGTCTTGGACATTAAACAAACTATTACTTTAGGAAAATATGGGATTTTCCTGTATACAAACCAAACAACTATTAGGAAAATAAGGGATTTTCTTGGTTCAACTAGCTACAATTTTTCAACACAAATACTCTCATGCATTTCATACTTTTATAAGAAAATAAGGGATTTTCTTGGAAAATATACACTCATTTTGGAATGGCATTCAATGTTCCTAAATCACTTATGAACTCACCAACTTAATTGTTGACACTTTTTCTTTGAAATAACTTGTATTCTCAGGGAACCGTTAAGCAGGTTTGGAAATCAACTTTTGGGGATTAACGCGCTGGCGTTAATTATTTCTTTTGAAAGATGTTTATGCATTTATCTTTTGAGCATGTAATGAATACAATGATGTAAACATTTTTAAAACCTTTATATATGTATGGTGGTGTGTACTTTCCTTTCTATGAACTGTTATGATACTGAATATGATGTCCTCCGCCTCCGAACGTTTCCGCCGTTCTGGCTTGGAGGTGTGACAGATTGGTATCAGAGCTTTGTTTATAGGGAATTAAGTATATCAAAACCATTTCTTTTTGGTATACAACTATAAACTCAACTGGGCAAAAACACTCTGAGAAGAGTCATACTTTTGAAATTAAATTTAATTAGTTTCTAAAGTAGCCATGCACTCATTTCATACTAATAACAGTTTCATATCGGATAATTTTAGAAGTATTATAAATAAGTTGTGCAGTACAGGTACGCCTTGGGTAATCGGAACTAGGAAGAATATAGTCAGATCAACTATATTTGTCCGAGAGTCGACTAACATGTGCCAAGGAGTGTCTGTAGTGGACAACAATTTTAAAACTTACCAAAAGCACGTCATTACATAATACTAAGGGAGTTTTTGTGTTGAACTTAAGGGTAAATTTCATGTACTCTAGCTTATAGTAAATTCTTAACCCTATTCTTGTACAGACTCAATGGCTGGATTCCACCACCCCAATGACCCTACTACCCCAACCAAGGTAATGGAGGATGGGTCGAAGAAGATCCCGAAGAAGACGAAGAGCCGATAGAATTGGATGAGGGAGATGACTCTGGTACAGATTCAGAACCAGAGGTTATCAATCCACTGGCCCCACAACCTCCTGTCCATGTGAGGAACTTCCAAGGACCCACTCCTGTGTGGGGAAGTCACCACCACCATTGGAGCCGACAACAAAGCTTACACCCTTCCTACGACATGTACCGAGACTTTTATGATGTCAGAGGCGGGGGATCGGCAGACCGAGCACTTCCGGTCATGGTTGGAAAACTAGCCAACCAATGCTATCAATCCGGAGTTCAAGCCAACCGGATCCGCGAGATCAACGTAGAAGTACAGGTTCACACTTCTGACATCCGTAGGTTGGATGGGATTCAGGACCATGCCCAACTCCAAACTGAGGCATTTCAGGCACAAATGATTGCAGCCCTAGCCGAGTTAAGGGAGAAACAAGCCGCTTTTGATAGGCGTCTAATGGAATCGAAGAAATCAGATGCGGAGTCAAGCTCCAAGCGCAACCTACGTCGCAAATAGTGCTTGCCAGGATTTCAAATTTTGTTAGAAATTAGGACTTCGGATAAGAATATAATTTTCTTTAAAACTTTCTGTAATCGGAGACCTTTAGAAAGGTCAAAAAGTTTTGTCTAAACTCGAATGTAACACAACTATATGTTTAATATATATAGGGCATATCTCTTTCTTGTTTTAATTATGTGTAATCCGTTCAATTCATAAGTACATCTATTCAAGCGTTATTTATGAATCAAGCTCAAAACCCTGTGTTGGCTAAACCAAATTCTTAAACTATTAAAGGAAGTTAACTCAATATCATTCAACTCGCAACCACCAAAACTTATAATCTCTCATTTTTTTTCTTTTGGCAGCGCAATTCCTCCTCGTAGATCAGCACGTACAAACGCAACCCCACCACCACCTCCACCACTAACATATGATCCGGCCATGGTCCAGGTTGCTATCACAGCAGCAGTAACAACAACTCTCTCGCAAATAAACTCCAATGCAAATGGAGGTACAGGAAGCCGCACGAATCATCCTAATCGTGGCACCGGCCAGGGTCATGTAAGGGAATGTACTTACAAGGAGTTCTCCAACTCAAAGCCAAAGACTTTTAATGGCATTGGAGGAGTCATTGCACTAATGTAATGGTTCGAAAAGACCGAAACAGTCTTCGAGATCTGCTCGTGCCAAGAAACAAGCAAGGTTAAGTTCGCTGCTTGCACCTTCATAGATCGAGCCCTCACTTGGTGGAAAAACCATGTGAATTCAGTGACGCTCACTGTCGCTAACGCCATGAGTTGGGAAGATCTGAAGGTTCTACTACTAGAAGAATACTTCCCAAGAGGCGAAGTGCAAAAGCTTGAGCAGGAGCTCTGGAATCTGAAAATGACTGGGTCTGATCTAGTCGCCTACGCAGCTAGGTTCAACGACCTCGCTGCTTTGTGCCCTACCATGGTCAACCCAGAATCAAAGAAGGTCGAAAGGTACATTTGGGGGTTGTCACCCAGATTCAAGGGCATGTCCTAGCTTCCAACCCTATTACCTACAACTGCGCTAAACGCCTGGCTCAGCGACTTATCGACCACGGAGTAAAACAGGGTACCATTGCAGCAACCGCAAATCCACCTAAGGAGGCTCAGGGCCAGAGTAGACCTTGGAACAAGAGGAGGGGTCAAGCCCTCCAGGAGAACCCCAAGAAACAACAAGTGGTAGCGACCCACGCTATTACTGTACCTACCGCCACTACTCCCACAAGTTCATACAATGGAAAACTTCCGAAATGTAACCAGTGCAACTTCCACCACCACGGTCTCTGCCGTGATCTTCAATGCACCAGGTGCAATAAGAAGGGTTATACAACCCGCTATTGCAAAGAGCCAACCCAACAATCCGCCCCCACTGCTAATACCGGAGTAATTCGCGCCTGCTTTGAGTGCGGAGACACGGGGCACTACCGCAGGGACTGGCCGAAGGCAAACAATAGGAATACTGGTGGAAGGGGCCGAGTTTTCGCAATGGGACAAGATGAAGCCATTGCGGACCCTATTGTTATTATAGGTACGTTTCTTCTCGATAACTCGTATGCATGCATTTTGTTTGATAGTGGAGCGGAAAGGATTTTTGTGAGTCACGACTTTAAAGGCATGCTAAATCCAATACCACAATCATTAAGTGAACCATTCATAGTAGAAATGGCCAATGGGAAAACCGAAGGCACTAAGGAGATATATTTAAACTACACCCTAACTCTAAACGATAATCCCTTTCCAATCAACCTCATACCAGTCTCGATTAAGAGTTTCGATGTCATCATTGGCATGGATTGGCTGAGTTCACATCATGCGGACATTTTATGTTACGATAAGGCCGTTCGCCTTAATCTGCCAACCGGCAAAACTTTCCTTGTCTTGGGCGACAAACCTGGAACCACTCTTCGTATCATCTCAAGTATCTAAGCTCAGAAGTACCTACGCAAGGAGTGTCACGCGTTTTTGGCACATGTTGTAGATGTGAAGCGCGAAGTCCAGGACGTC
Organism: Lactuca serriola; assembly: GCF_051521515.1. NCBI lineage: Eukaryota > Viridiplantae > Streptophyta > Magnoliopsida > Asterales > Asteraceae > Lactuca > Lactuca serriola. Next base: position 205,268,056 of record NC_136410.1, read on the forward strand.
AAGGATGTGCCCGACGTATGCGATTTTCCCGACGTTTTTCCCGAGGACCTTCCAGGAATACCACCCGCAAGACAAGTCGAGTTCAGAATCGATCTGGTTCCCGAAGCTACCCCAGTAGCCAAAGCACCCTATCGATTAGCCCCAGCAGAGATGCAGGAGCTATCCAGCCAACTGAATGAACTACATGGAAAAGGATTCATCAGGCCGAGCTTCTCGCCATGGGGAGCACCCGTGTTGTTCGTGAAAAAGAAGGATGGATCGTTCAGGATGTGCATCGAATACCGAGAACTCAACAAACTTACCATCAAGAACCGATACCCCCTACCCCGAATCGACGACTTATTCGATCAACTCCAAGGAGCCAACTACTTCTCCAAGATCGATCTGAGGTTGGGATATCACTAGTTGCGAGTCCTGGAGAGTGATGTTCCCAAGACGGCCTTCCGAACGAGATACGGACATTACGAGTTCGTAGTGATGCCGTTCGGACTAACCAATGCCCCGGCCGTATTCATGGATCTAATGAATCGGGTATGTCGTCTATTCTTGGATAAATTTGTGATAGTATTCATAGACGACATACTCATTTATTCAAAGAATAAAGAAGAACATAGTCAACATTTGAGACAAGTCTTAGAGACGTTACGGACTGAGAGACTTTATGCAAAATTCTCAAAATGTGAGTTTTGGATTAGAAAGGTAGACTTCCTCGGTCATGTGGTCAGCAAAGAAGGAATCCACGTGGACCCCGCAAAAATCAAGGCTATCGAAAACTGGTCTGCACCAACTACACCAACCAAAATTCGCCAGTTTCTAGGTCTTGCTGGTTATTATCGAAGGTTCATCCAGAATTTCTCCAGCATCGCAAAGCCTCTTACCACTTTAACCCAGAAAGGTGTGACCTACAACTGGGGAGAAAAGCAAGATGCTGCATTTCAGACTTTGAAACAGGCCCTTTGCAGTGCACCCATCCTTTCTCTTCCAGAGGGGACCGAAGATTTTGTGGTGTATTGCGACGCTTCGAAGCAAGGAATGGGCTGTGTGCTAATGCAGAGGGGAAAGGTTATTGCATATGCCTCACGACAACTGAAAATGCATGAGGTCAATTACACCACTCATGACTTAGAACTTGGAGTGGTTGTCTTCGCTCTTAAAATTTGGAGGCACTACCTATACGGTACCAAGTGCACTATCTTTACAGACCCCAAGAGCCTCCAACACATCTTCGACCAGAAGGAGTTAAACATGAGACAACGACGTTGGGTCGAATTGCTCAATGACTACGAATGTGAGATTTGCTATCATCCGGGAAAGGCAAACGTCGTGGCCGATGCCCTTAGTCGAAAGGAGTACTCTGGTCGAAGAGTGAAGTCATTAGCCATGTCGATCCATTTGCACCTGTCAGCCTAAGTCAAGGAAGCTCAAATAGAGGCCTTGAAACCCGAAAACGTGACAGGTGAGGCCCTTAGGGGAATGGACAAGAACTTAGAAATCAAGAGTGACGGAGCACGCTACCTCATGAACCGGATCTGGACACCCAAGTTTGGTGGATTCAGAGAGGTAGTTATGAGCGAGGCACACAGGACTCCATACTCCGTACACCCAGGGTCAGACAAGATGTATCTAGATCTCAAGCAACTCTACTGGTGGCCAATCATGAAAGCGGAGATTGCTACCTATGTGAGAAAGTGTTTGACTTGCGCCAAAATAAAAATAGAACACCAGAAACCCTCAGGCCTACTCCAACAACCTGAAATACCTGAGTGGAAATGGGAGCAGATTTCTATGGACTTTATAACGAAACTGCCCAAAACTCAGGGTGGCCAAGATACTATTTGGGCGATCGTCGACTGATTAACCAAGTCCGCTCATTTCTTACCGATCAAGGAAACTGATAGGATGGAAAAACTATCAAGAACCTACATCCGGGAGATCGTACAACTTCATGGAGTACCGATGTCCATCATCTCAGATAGAGATAGCAGATTCACTTCCAGATTCTGGCAATCACTGCAAAAATCCATGGGAACAAGGTTGGATATGAGTACAGCATACCACCCACAAACTGACGGACAGAGTGAGAGGACGATCCAAACCTTGGAAGACATGTTGCGAGCATGTGTAATCGACTTTGGTAAGGCATGGGATGTTCACTTACCTTTGGTCGAGTTCTCTTATAACAATGGTTATCATACTAGTATCAAGACTGCTCCATTTGAAGCCCTTTACGGCCGTAAGTGCAGATCACCCCTTTGTTGGACGGAAGTGGGCGACACGCAATTGGCAAAAGGTCTAGTCCCTAATAGCACCCTCACTGGTCCGGAGATCATCAGAGAAACGACTGAAAAGATCATGCAAATACGAGAACGACTGAAGTCCTCAAGAGATAGGCAAAAGAGCTATGCCGACAAAAGACGTAAACCCTTGGAATTCCAGATTGGCGACCGTGTGCTACTGAAGGTCTCACCTTGGAAGGGCATGATACGTTTTGGAAAGCGTGGAAAGCTAAATCCTAGGTACATTGGAACCTTCGAAATCATTTCAAGAGTTGGTCCAGTGGCCTACAAACTCCGACTTCCAATCGAGTTTAACAAAGTACATCTAGTATTCCATGTATCGAACCTGAAAAAGTGTTTGTCCGACGAAACACTTGTAATTCCACTCGATGAAATCGAACTAAATGAAAATCTTAACTATGTGGAAGAACTCGTCGAGATCATGGATAGGGAAACTAAACGAACTAAACAGAGTCGTATTCCAATAGTAAAGGTTCGATGGAATGCTAAGAGAGGACCCGAGTTCACATGGGAACGAGAAGACCAAATGCAACAGAAGTATCCGCACCTCTTCCTCAGCCCCTAAGACTTCTCTTTTGTATTAAAATTTCGGGACGTAATTCCCTTTAACGGGGGGATGATGTAACAACCCGATATTTCAACTCTTTGTAATGACCTAAAAAGTCAAGCATTGTAACCACCTTGGAGTTAATAAAATTAACTTTGATAATAAAATGCCCAAAAAGTATCTATTTAAATTCCTACTATGTTTAATATCATTAAACTGGGATCGTGCGTAAAATGGATGCCCAAATCCGGCTTCGTTTATTGAAGTTAAGATTTTTCCAAATTCGGCATAGCAGCAGACAGCTAAAAACTCGAATCGGAGATCGAGCGACTTTTGGCCAAAATGACCTAAACGAGAATCGAAGGTCTCGACAATGGTATTTCAGCGGTAAAAAGTCTGGCAAAAAACGACGTCAAATAAAGAAGTTATGAATTTTTAAAGAAATTCCTTAATCACGTCATTTTAATAAATAAATAATAAAAATAATTTCATAATTTGCCAACGGAGTCTAAACGAAAGTTGTAGAGCATAGTCTCACCTACGCGTGGATATAAAGACCATCGAAAACGGAGTTCGTATGAAGAAGATATGATTTTTTGAAGTTTATTAAATAAATTATAAATAAATTTAAATCAAAATTCTGGTAATATCCGAAGGAGGAGTCAGCGTCCTCATCCGAGTTACGCGCTGCGTAGCCTCGTACTCCCCGTGTACGCGAAGGTCTTGGTCTCGGTCCGTCCACGCCGCCCCTACGCGAGCCTATGCGAATCCGTCCCATCCGAGCTCCAGGGCAGTCGAGGACTCGCTCATGCATGACGCACGGGTACGCGCTGCGTACGCCCGTACGCCCCGCGTACCGAGGCCTCTCAGCCCCTATAAATAGAGATGCGAGGGTTCCGGAAAATTCACCCCATTTCTCTCATTTCTCTCACGATATTGCCTCGATTTCCGTGCCCGCACTACCCTGAAGCCCTGATCATTTTGCTCAAGTCTCGAAGGTCGATTTTTCTCCCGAGATTCCCCAGAAAAATCCGTTTCCCGAGACGAAACTCTGCCCGGTTTACAAACATTCAAGTGAGTTCATACCCCCTTCAAACACACTTTAAATACATTTTAAATGCTTTTATACTCTTTTAGGGGGGGGGGGGAATACAAGTAAACATAAGGTTATTATCGTGTATTTCATAAAATTTCACTTACTCGTTTTTATCAAATGAATCACTTGTGATCTAGTACTACTATGTGAAAACTCTTGTCATACTTTGCATGCACTAGATTTATACAAAGTATTTAGTAATTCCAAAGTATCCTTCGTTGCTAAACCGTTTTATACATTCTAAAAACTTATGATTTATGCTTTGTCAAACATTGTGAAAAAGGATAAACTTTGCACACAAAACTATTACTTTAATACAGACTTAGTTGAGAATCCATGAGACATGTACATCTTCAAATACTGCCTTTTTATTAGAAGGTATCGCTACAAGTCCTGTCTATAACCAGAGTCTCTCGTTCGGAGAACGTGTCAAATGTGTATAGATCTATACGGGAAGTCATGATCCCGCGCCCTGACTGTTAGCTACAGTCCGTCCTTTGGGGTGACAGTTTGTCATAACGCTACGACGCCTGAAGAACGTCGCTACAGGCATATTATGTTTAGTATGGTTATAAAACTCATCGGATACACAACTATTATAGTACTTCTGATTGATGAACGGGTAGCTATTAAAACTATTCCTTATCTAACAAACTGAAATCTTCTGATAGGTTTATTATATAAATCTATGTTTAAAATCTTCTAAAGCATGTGGATTGCTTCCAATTTTTAGTCTTGGACATTAAACAAACTATTACTTTAGGAAAATATGGGATTTTCCTATATACAAACCAAACAACTATTAGGAAAATAAGGGATTTTCTTGGTTCAACTAGCTACAATTTTTCAACACAAATACTCTCATGCATTTCATACTTTTATAAGAAAATAAGGGATTTTCTTGGAAAATATACACTCATTTTGGAATGGCATTCAATATTTCTAAATCACTTATGAACTCACCAACTTAATTGTTGACACTTTTTCTTTGAAATAACTTGTATTCTCAGGGAACCGTTAAGCAGGTTTGGAAATCAACTTTTGGGGATTAACGCGCTGGCGTTAATTATTTCTTTTGAAAGATGTTTATGCATTTATCTTTTGAGCATGTAATGAATACAATGATGTAAACATTTTTAAAACCTTTATATATGTATGGTGGTGTGTACTTTCCTTTCTATGAACTGTTATGATACTGAATATGACGTCCTCCGCCTCCGAACGTTTCTGCCATTCTGGTTTGGGGGTGTGACATCGTCGAAGCTAAACCATGTAAATCGGGACATTTTGAGGGTCCTTAATGCATAAAAATGCAAACTTTATGGTATTCATTGACTCATGCATGTGTTAAGTCATTTGTTAAGATTTTTTGAGCTCTAAGAGCCCCATTAATCCATGCATGCACGTAAAGTTGTCAACTTTACATGATAAATCAACTTAAGGAAGTCAGATATGAGTGTGGGTTGAAGTCTTAATCGATTAAGAGCTCAATAATTGAAGTTGGCCACGTTAGGTGAGTAGGTTGGGCGCTCAAGTAGGTACGTTGCGCATATAAGCCCTAAAGCGAGTACGCTAGTGTAAGAGCTGAGTACACCCTACATACTCAAAAGTGGGCTTCAGAATTGTTGGTTTCTCGAAAATGGGCCCATATTTGACCTTAGTAATCCTGGTCCTTGTTGGGCCATCAAAACTCTATTGTTGGGTTGTTGATATTTTATTGTACTCTTTTAGTTGAAGGCCCATGAAGGGATTTAGGCCTAATTTAGAAAATTGGACCATATTTGGGCTTTGGGTGATTCTTTAGGAAATTGGGTTTTTTTTATACAGATGGATTAGGCCTTATGCATTGGGCCAAGTTATAGAAAGGGTAAAAAAGTATTTTACCAAAGTTTGGACTCTTAGAGTAAGTCTGGATCCAATTATTAATTAGATGTTATTTTGTAACACCCAAAGTTTTGAAGGTCAAGAAAGGAAAGAAAACCCTAACTTTAAGGGGAGACTCGACAAGTCCAAGGAGGAACTCGGCGAGTCCGAGCGGGATCCGGGTCGAGGAGTAAGTGGCTGACTCGGTGAGTAGGACAACGGGACTCGGCGAGTCTGGTCTGTGTAAGGAAAACCCTAAATTCGGGACTTGGGGCCTATTTAAGTGTCTCATTCTCTCCCCTAGGGTTCCTTTACTGCCTCTTTCACCCAAAACATCAAACCCTAAGCCCCATTGTTGCCCATTCAAGCTTCCAAGCCATCTTTGCGTGATTTGAAGGAAGAAGAAGAAGGGGAATCATTGAAGCTTCAAGGATTGGCCTTAGATCTGAAGATTGGGGGAACTTTCTGAGTTATTGAAGGTATTAAGTCGTTTCCCTTCTTTAGATCTATTTGAGTTTTGGGGCTTTTTAGCCATGATTAAGTTGTCCATTTGAGTTAGAAGCCAGATCTGGAGTTGCTACTTCAGATCTAAGCATATTTTGGTCTTGGAAAGGATAAAGTATCAGCCCTTGAGTTGATTATGGAGCCTCTTTGCCTTAAACCCTAGTTTATGGTGTATTTAGCCTAGATCTCCTTCTCTACATGTAAAGTTTGCAACTTTACGTGAGGAATAGGCTTGGGGAAGGTAGATCTACTGTTTGGAGCCTACGCATGACTCAAAAGTCCTCTACATGTATGTAGATCTGAATGAACTCGCCGAGTCCTTTGAGTAGACTCGGCGAGTAGCATGAAGGTTAGGAGGAACTCGATGAGTGGGATGAACACCTCGTTGAGTCGGATGAAGTTGGGCAGGAACTCGGCGAGTTTGAAGAACAAATCGGCGAGTTGGTTGAAGATTGCCTTGGACTTGGTGAGTCTGTTCTTGGACTCGGCGAGTCAGGTCGCGAAACCCCAAACCCTTCGAGTTAAGACTCGAATCAGTGAGTCGAGTGGAGACTCGGTGAGTTGGACAGGTCAGGACTCGGAAATCGGTAGACTCGGCGAGTCGACTCGCGAATGGAAGGACTCCGAAGTTATGAACTCGCCGAGTCAATAGGTAGACTCGGCGAGTAGGGTTGACCTGGAAGGTTGACCTTGACCAGGACTTTGACTTTGACCAGATTTGACTTGGTTGACTGTCGGGGGTCAGTTAGACTAAGTGTTGCTTTGATATTGGTAGTTCGGGGAGCTAGTGGAGCAGGAGTCCAGAGAGTTGCCGGTCAGTAGCTAGTGGGATCATCAGCAAGTTCAGCCAGTGCAGGTGAGTTTCCCTTTATGTGAATGGGTCTACAGCCACAATGCCGGCCCATGTAGTTAGGAGGAGAAGACCCGAGGGTTAGCCCTAGGCACAATATGCTAGTATGATATTCAGGACGAGGTCCAGTGATAGCGGACGAGTGCCCACAGAATGGATTATGTGATAGTTTATACTTGTCGTCTATGTGATACTTGTATGTGCCTGGTAGGGAGGTGAGTGTGGGCGAGGTCCCGTATCTCACCAATAGCAGAGTGTGGATGGTGTTCCACATCTCATTAGCAGCAGATCAGGGGCAAGGCCCAAGTTAAGGAAAGAGTGAGTGTGGGCTGGGCCCGTATCTCACTATCAGTAGGAGCATGGACAGGGTTCCATGACTCATCGGTAGAGTTCGGTTGTTAGGACCGAAGGGTAGTCAGACACCCCAGATACATCTGACAGTATGTGATGTTATGTTTACATGCTAGCATGATCTGTTATATGAGTTAGAGGCAGTTGGGGGAGATAGTCCCCCAGATTATCGGTCGATAGGGCCGAAGGGGCGGTCATACCCAGCCATGCTAGATAGATTATGTGATATATGTGTTATGTGGTAGTAGTAGGGGTGAAATAGTCCCCAGTACCCGGTCGAGAGGACCGAAGGGGAGACCAGCAACCAGATATGCTAGTCAGTATCCGGTCGAAAGGAATGAATGGGAGGCAAGCTCCCAGATATACTGGTTAGTATCCGGTCGAGAGGACCGAAGGGGAGGCCAGCTCCCAGATATATTAGTCAGTATCCGGTCGAGAGGACTAAAGGGGTACGTCGGGCACCCAGATATGCCTGACAATATATGCATGTTAAGTGATTGTATGGTATGTGGTATGGTGAGGGAACTCACTAAGCTTCGTGCTTACGATTTTCAGTTTTGGTTTCAGGTACTTCTGTAGCGGAGGGAAGAGCTCGGGGTGATCGCATGGCACACACCATAGATTAGACAGCCTGCGAATGTTTTACTCTGATAACGAACTTGTGTTTTGGAAACTAATACTCTGATTATGATTTGAATAGATAATTTTGCTTAAAGTGATGTTTTATTAAAAGAAATTTTTAGTCTTGAATTTTGGGACGTTACAAGTTGGTATCAGAGCCTTGGTTTGAGGGATTCGGACATGCTCTCGGGTGTGTCTGAACACAAACTGAGGAATTGGTATAGAAGTTTTCAAAATGAAAAGATAGTTTTATAAAAAGAGAGTTTTGGGAAAGAAAACAGTTTTAGAAAAGCAAAAATGATTCAGAAAGAAAAGAACTTTGAAAAGAGAAAAAAAAGGGTGTCGTGCATGCAATCAACCGACCTTAAGTAAATTCCCCAAAATACCCAAACAAGTTTATGTTATGATTATCAGTTGATAGAACAGCATGCTAGATTAGGACTAAGGATCTACGAATGATGCCTTATGTGCCTATTATATGTGTTCTGAGCTACATGATAGCGCTGATTAGACAGTAGTAGGATAGCATGTTTAGGTTATGCCTGGGTTTATGAGTTTGTGTGGGTCTATCAGTTTATGTTGCATGTTAGTTCAGTTTCTTGCTATGTGGATATGATTGCTTGAGTATGCTGTGGTTAGATTTTCCCTTGTCTGTATGTTGTACCACCTCGGTTGGTACAGATCCTTCCTAACCACCCTCTCTTGATCCCAATCCCGAACTAGATCCTACCCTGAGACGTCTCGTAATCGCCATACTAAAAATACGCCACAAGATATTAGGCATTCCACATAATAACCCCGAGAACTAGCTCCCAACAAAACCCTAAGGGTTGTGACTTCCTGGATACACATATGAGTCTTGTGCTTTCAATAGTACGGGCCCATACTACTTTCTACACCTACCCATATTTGTATTGAGTATCACCACAACACCCTAACAATAGCATATACATAACGAACACGCGATCCCCACTCCTAAAGGAGCACCACTATCCCATAACCGACCTACCAGTCTCACGTAACCCTCCCATCCATGAAACTACCACCAACCCTACATCACTAGTGTATGTTAGTCATACATAACGCTGGACCCTATAGACTTTCGAATATCCAATCCTACCCTAAGCTCCCAATCATACAAGAACGGAACATAAGGCCAAATCAAACATTCTCAGGCTATAAGATCTTAATTATGTATAACCATGATGCATACACTAAATAACTACAGTAATGATGTCAATTTCATACAAAAGAAACCCTAGGCTACCAGGCATCATATAATCAGGAAATTCTATCATGCAATTCCTGAAGATCCCTAGCCTAGTACTAGCATTATGTTCTAACATATCACATAATCAAATAACTTGTATGGTATTTTAGGGTCTACTTACTGGCTCTGGCTGATTGTACCCTCTGCATGCTCCTTTACTTATTTCGAAAAACCTTTTGAAAACCATTTTGAAAATCCCTCCTTGATTTGAGACTGGATTCACACGAATGTTACTCCAATTCACTCAAACCAAGGCTCTGATACCAACTTGTAACAACCATAAAATTCGAGCTAAATTAAAACATTTTAGTTCATTCAAAAACCATTAAGTTCATACATTAGTTTTCAAAGTAGTTTAAACATCAAAGTATTTCACCCAGAACCATATCACATAAATCATAAATCATGAGGAGCGGTACGATCACGCCTTCGCCTTGCCACGATCTCCTGAAGTACCTGAAATAAAACACTGAACTGTAAGCCAGAAAGCTTAGTGAGTTACCGCCAAAATACCAACCACACATAAACATACTCATAACATATCACAAATAGAACAACCATGCACATCGAGTCTACTGTATGAATGGTCCGCTCGCACCGGACCTTCAGTCCACCTAGTCCACCCTCCGATTCTAGCCATGTACATCGAGTCTGTAGTGTGATTGGTCCGCCCGCACCGGGCCTTCAATCCACTTAGTCCACTCTCTGAGTCTACAATATGAATGGTCCGCCCACACCGGGCCTTCAGTCGGCCTGGTCCACTCTCTGAGCCTCGGCGCGTCTGGTCCCCCCTCTTGGGGCCTTCAGGCTATCCGAACCGCTCGTTGGGCCTTCGGAATATCCGGTCCGCCCTGGGTATGTTGGCCTACAACACAAAGTAGGACCCGCCTCAACCCAACCCCCACAAATAACCATGTGCACATACAACAATCAATCACATAACAAATCCTTAACTAGACAAACAGTCTAACAGATCACATAGCATATCAACATACTAATTAGGATTCCGACTTAACTGGTCACTAGCATAACATTACCCTATATACCGGGTACCGACCTTAACCAGGTCACTAACATAGCATTACCCTAAATACCGGGTACCGACCTTAACCAGGTCACTAACATTACACCATCCTAAATACCAGGATGCAAATCTAGCAGAACAATAACACAACAAACAATACCCAGATTTCCATCCGATAAAGGGCTGACCTTTGTGTCGTGGACCCTGTCGATATGGTGAGGATAACTCACCTGCAATTGTCGATTGAAGAGATGAGACCACGCTGCTCCGACCACCGACACGAACTCCACCATAGAACACTACCAAAGAACTAATCCCATAAATACCAGAATTACCAAAATACCCTTGGAAATCATACCGGTCAACTCTTGGTCAAACTCAAAGTCCTTAGTAAAAGTCAATCTTCCTGGTTGACTCTACTTGCCGAGTCAGCCCGTCGACTCGTCGAGTTCCTATACTCAGGAAACTCCCACAACTCGACTCAACTCGCCGAGTCGCCCCAAGAGTCTTCGAGTTGAACGATCCCGGAATTCCATCCTAACCAACTCAATTTGTCGCCAACCGACTCACTAATCCAAAGCTTTAACCAAAAGAGGTTGGTTTCTGCGACTAGACTCGCCAAGTCCAAGAACAGACTCACCGAGTCCAAGGCAATCTTCAACAGACTCGCCGAGTTGTTCCACCAACTCGTCAAGTCCATGCACATGTTCATAAAACTCGTCGAGTACACCCATGTGACGTGCCGAGTCTCTTTAGTTCTCAATCCATACAGAGGCTTTTCGAGCCATGCAGGGGCTCTAATCTATAGATCCACTCTTTTACAGCCTAACCCTCACATAATGTTGCAAACTTTACGTGAAACCAAGGAGATATAAGCCTAAAATACTTTAGGGCTTGGGTTTATGACAAAGAGGCTTCACCAACGACCCAATGTTGAAGCAAAAGAGCCCAAGCAATAGATTATTACCTCCAATATAAGCCTCTAACTCGAAATAGCTCTTAATCATACCAAAAATGCCCCAAATCACACATGATAATAGATCTAGAAAAAAAAGAGCCCAAGCAATAGATTATTACCTCCAATATAAGCTCCAACTGAAGTAGATCCCGGATCTACACCCCTCGTTTGCAACATACATCTTGATCTTCAAGCCCCTTTTCCACCAAAATCACTTATCAAGGCTCCAAATTACTTCCTAGGGCTCTCACTCACGATTTAGGGTTTCTGGATCTCAAAAGGGTAGCAAAGAGGTAGAGGGTGGGTTATAATGTGCTTTATATAGGGCACAACCCCCGGGATTAGGGTATTCTATCTTCAGCACCAACTCGTCGAGCCCAAGCTGCCGACCCGGCGAGTTGGCCACTTAAACCGCGACAGGATCCCGTTCCGACTCGACGAGTAAGCGGACCTACATGTCGAGTCCCTTTCCTAAATTTACACTCTTGGCCCTTTATTGAACATTAGAGATTTAGGTTGTTACACATATAATCGAATGTGACTAAATATATGAGAAAATTTATTGAATCGAAAACTCGAAAATGAATTTTGTCCATATAAACCATATGTGATTAGAAACATTTAATCACTTATGTGATATACATGAGAACAACTATTGAATCAAGAATGCGAAATCAAATATTTCCCACTTAAATCATATGTGATATACATATAGTCATATGTGATTAAATACACATGACCAAATATTGAATCGAAAGCACAAAATGAATATTGTCCGCATAAATTATATATATATATATATATATATATATATATATGTGTGTGTGTGTGTGTATATATATATGTGTGTGTGTGTGTGTGTATGTCTGTATGTATAATGTTCTGTCAATTGTTTTTTACTAAAATAGTCCATATTATAACAGGTTGGGCCTATCCAATCGAGTTTTAATGATATTAGGGTTAGACTATTTATACTGCATGCATGCAGTGTTTTAGGGTGAACAAGTTGGATTGCCCTACGTAGTATTTACAGAGAAGTTCTTGTTGAACTCTTCTACGACTAATGAATCTAAGCATTCAAAACCATTTGATCTTCATTGTTCTTATTGTTTGGTTTATTATACTCGTTAGAATCTATCGATCTATAATTTATTGTCTCAAGAATTGGTATTAGAGCAAAAGATTATGATACTCATACACAATTCTTCTGTCGAGTGTTATTAGTGTTTTCCATTTTTTTGTGGATCTGTTCTTTTCTTATTCATCATTTTCATGGATTGTAAGACGTTGGATATGGGTTCGTATTTTTCCCTAGACTCGATTATTGTTTTACACATCTGATTCTAAACATGTTTTCGTGAATCGACATCATCCAACAAGAAGATCCTCATACTCTTTCCTTCAATGTGTCCAACAACATTGGATCTACTACCAAAATCCTAATCCTTTTTCCGCAGGATTATGAGATTTGGGCACTACACTTCAAAGACTATGTTCTTGGCCTTGAAGATCATGGCACCTTGATATGGGAAGCCATGACCCAATATAAGTTTACTCACACTGCTACGAGGAGGATCATTAAGACTCAAGCTGAATATAATGCTCTTCTTCTTGACGTTAAAGATGTTCCTCAAGATGAAAAAGAAAAGCTGATAAGTAATGTCAAGGTGATGGGAATAATCAAGTTCGCTCTACCTCCAGACATGTTTTGTCTTGTAAGTGCTTGTGATACAAAGAAGGAGACACGGGATAGGTTGAAAGAGCTTTACTCAAGTGATGCAGATTTGGAACACTCAGTTCAAACATTACTTCTTTCTGAGTTTGGAGCATTTGCTCAGAAGTCTGATGAAAGCTTGATCCGAACTTCAATCATTTTAACCATCTTTTGAGCAGGATGCCTAAACACAAAATTAGATGTGAAATAATACAGCAAAAGGTCAAGTTTATGAATGGTTTGAGGTCCGAATGGAAGGAAGTGGTGTCGATAGTAAAAGCTCAGGAACAGTTTAAAAGCTACACTTTGGCGAAGTAGGTGGGAATTATTAGATCCCACGAAGACGAAGTAAAAAGGAAGGGAAGATTGTGACTAGAATTGGATTATTGGCCTTGGTTACAAAGGGTAAAAGGGTAGAAGAAGAAGATTCGGAGTCTGATATCTTAGATTGTGAGCTTACGAAAGATGAATACGCTCTCATGGTGTCAAATCCCAAAAAGTATGCTAAAAAGAATTTTTGGACGCCTCAAAAACATGAGTTGGCAAGGGAAGTACTGTTCATACAAAACAAAGGATGAGAGCCTCAAGAACTCTCAAAAGGATGAGGTGAAGAAAGAGAAGAAGCTGATGGGAGATTCTGGCTATGACTGCAACTATTGTCATGGAAAGAATCACTTGGCCAAGGAGTGTATGCTGAGAAGAATGAGTGAGAAGAAGAATGAAGAAGAAGATGAAGCTTACTATCTTCTAAAGATAGAAGAGCTTAGAAAGAAAAAGAGTTCTGATAGTGCTAAGCCTACTTTGATTGTGCAAGAGGATGATAATGAGTTTGGACGAGTTGAAGTATGGTCAACTGATTCAGAAGAAGAGGAAGTTCAAAAGCCCAAACATGGTAGATGTTTCGTAGTGAAGTCTGGAGTTCCTGAGAATGAGGGAAGATGCTTGATGGTTCACATTGATATCTTAGAGGAGAGAAGATACTCCACTGAAAGCGGCCATGCCTATGAAAATTGTTTTGCTGCAAGACCTGTTTCTGAACAAGTCAGTGAATGTGAGAATGTTTAGAAGTGCTTGTTTTCCTTACCAGACAAGCATCTTTATTCTACATCCTTTCTGAAATATGTTTTGGGGATAATAGAACAATGCAAAGGGAATGATGTTGAAGATAAAAAGTGCTTCACATATATGATTAAATGGTATATCGTGGTTCAGAAAACTTTGCTTGGATTAATGTCAAAGCTGTTCAAAGTTCAGAAATGTCAGTCACAATGAAGAATCTCATGTCTTTAATTGACACAAAGAGGGATATAGTTAGGGTAAATAATGTTGTTTCAATTGTTTTGTACTAGAATAGTCCACATTCTAACGGGTTGGGCATGTGCACCCACGTTTTAATGATATTAGGGTTAGACTATTTATAGTGCATGCATGTACCGTTTTAGGGTTAATAGGTTGGATTTCCCCTACGTAGTCTTTACAGAGATGTTCCTGTTGGACTTTACTAAGGCTATTGAATCTAAGCATTCGACACCATTTGATATTCATTGTTCTTATTGTTTGATTGATTACACTTGTTAGAATCTACAGTTCTATAATTTATTGTTTCAATATATATATATATATATATATATATATATATATATATATATATATATATATATATATATATAAGTCACATGTGATTAATCCCACCTCCTAAGACCATCACCACCCACCCTCCACCGCAATCTACCATCCACCACCACCACTACAATGTTAGGTGGCGGTGGTGATGGTAGGTGACAGTGAAAGGTGGTGGTGGTAGGTATTGGGTTTAATTCCATGTGATTTTATGTATTTAGTCATATATGAGTTATTTGGAAAATATTTGCTTTAACGAATCTTGTTTATATAAAGCATTTATGATTAGATACATATATTCACACGTGATTATATGAATTTAAGCACATGTGACTTATGTGATTGTACACATATAAGAAAAAGTACATATAATAATGTATGATTTGTGTCATTATATGTATTTATTCACATACATTGGTAATGGTTGTAGGTAGTGGGTAGTGGTTGTGTGGTGACGATAGGTGTTGGTGGTGGTGGTGGTGGGTCGTGGGTGATGAGGTTCGTGTGACAACCCGAAATTTCTAACTGTCATTCTTCGTTGTTATCAAAGATTAGCTTCGTTTTGCTATTCTATAATGAGGTTTTTGAGTCTAAATGAGTGCTTAAAGCATAGAGTAATTGGGATACTTGTCAGAGGATGGAATAGTTAGAGGATAACATTGGAAAATCGAGCCAAACACACCAAGTTAGGTGTGTGCGGCCGCACACTAGAGTGTGCGGCCATCCAGCCGCACACACCCTACCTCACACACCTCCAGCCGCACTCACCTCCTATATATATGAAATCCTTGGTCTCTTGATCATTTCTTACATTCCTTCAAAGCAAGGACTCAAAATCCTCTCAAGTATCATCCAAAAAGGTAACAACTTTCACCAAGAACACCAAGAACACCATGTTTCTGGCAGCACACACCATCCGACAGCACACCTGGCCGCACACATGGCAGCACACACGTGCTGGCAGCACACCTGGCTGCACACACACATATAGTGTGTATTTTGGCCATACACTTTCTTGTATAGCCTTATAACCCTACATACAATCATATATGATTGAAACACTTCATTTTAAGTGTTTACTAGTCCCTAAGGTGGTCCCAAAGTCATTAATTAGTTGTTTATAACACTAATTATATTCATATATGTGCCGATATATGCTAAATAGGATTCGCGTGTGTACTCAAGTCACCACTTGACACCTAGCAACAGATCCAACATTTTCATCAGAGCCACTCACTACCGGTGAGTTCATACCCCTATTAATCAATCTTTTAAATGTTTTAAATGCTTTTATGGGGGGAATGCAAGTTAAAGACTTATAGTTAGTACCTCAATCACATGTGATTAATAACTACAAACCAATGATTTTATTATCGTTTAAAACTATTTTACTTCAAACTGTTTTTCAAATCCTTTTACTCATCAAATACTTTTAATTAAACTTTGTTACACGTATTATAAATTGCGTGCCTATATATGTATATTTATATAAGCAATGTTTAAAAGGCTTAGGAAGGCCATCCACCCTATTTCCTTTTCCTCGATTTGGATGTGGTCTGGTGGGATATCGGGTAGCCGTCCGAAGGTCGTTTCAATATTAATTAGATATATCACGTGTACATATATAGACATAAAAATACTTCCATATTCATACGTACTAGTTACATCATTAGTAAGCTAACATTGGGGTAGCACAGAGTCATACTATTACTATTGCTAGATCAATGAGTCAGTTCATTCATAAGTCAATACTTATTACTACTAGAACATATACAACTATACTAGAAGGAGAACATATACAACTATACTAGAAGGAGAACATATACAACTATACTAGAAAGAGAACATATACAACGATACTAGAACAGGAACAATACGTTACATATACATATATACATTTACATAAATATGATCCACTGTATCGGAGCATGCCTTAAATGTCATGGCCCGAGTTGTGACCAGAGTCTCTTGGAGGGAGATCGTGAGTTTGCGTATAGATCTATACTGGATTGACTATCCTACACCTTGCTGCTAGCTACAGCCGGACCTGCAGGTCTGCAGGTTCCAAACGTCATACCAATTTACGACCTACATTTGTATTTGTTACTCAGTCGATAGTATGGTACAATCAATCACATGATACCTTTATACAAATCCGGTTTAAGTTAGTTAGTACGGCAGTAGTTCCCATAATACAACACTACAGTACTACATTAGTTCACCCTTTACATATATTTAGTGATTTTTGCACTTAAACATTAATGCACAAACTATATTTTTATAATGATAGTTATACTTGGGAAAATTACACTCGTTTACAATAAGCGAACGCACCAAAATAGTTAAGCCTTGGTAGAAGGCTACTTTTAGTAGAAAATATAGGATTTTCTAGGAGTTACAAACATTTACAAACCTTACAAACATTCATATACTTTTGTTACAAATGATTACCAACTTTTACTTCAACATCACGTTCAAACATTTTGATACAAATACCGATACTAAATACTTACGAACTCACCAGCTCAATGATGATAAACTCATTCAAAATAACTTGTATTCTCAGGTCATCAGTAGACAGGTACCGAGTCCAGCTTTTCAGAAGATGGAGCACATTCAGGACTCATCTCTTTATTTTGATTTACATTTTTGGTGTCTATAACTGTACAGAACACGCTTGTATTAAAATTATATATTTAATGCAATGGATGATGTTGTTTGCTTGTTTACTATTACTGTGTTGTGATACTTCACATGACGTCCTCCGCCCCAAAACGTTTCCGCCGTTCTCGGTTTTGGGGTGTGACAGATTGGTATCAGAGCATTGTTTATAGTGAATTTAGTATATCAACCCATAAAAGATATACTAACTATAAACCCATTTGGAATTAAAACACTCTGACCAAGAGTCTATACTTTAAATACTAAAATATTTAACTAAGTATACAAGTCTGCATTCATACTAAAATCAGTGTCACAATGACAATAACAAAAGTATTGCGATTGTTAGATATCACAAGTGAGCTCGGGGATGTATGGTCAGTTTTGGGAATGGCATAGCCTGATCAACTATTCTGGTCCGAGGACTGATTAGGATATGCCCTAGAATGGTTCTGATATAGTAACAAGTCTAAAAACTTACCAACACTACTACAATAGGAACACTAGAACAGAGCATAGGTTTAAAATACTTTAGGAGTATTGTGTGTTACAATAATCTCTTATCTGAGAACTAAAGATCTTTATTTGTATGTCAATTATTGCTTAGTGGATACATTACGGGTATATTTGCCTAGGATGTCATAGCCTAAGAATCTGTAAATCTTTGCTTTACTTCCTGTTCTTGTTTGATTGTGGCCTTAAAGTTAGGATTCACTTATTCGAAGGGCTATCCTGTCATGAGTATATATAGCTGGTATGCACTAAACAAGTATTGGAGTAACTGATAAAGATCATCTAATAATTATCGAATTAGTTGTCTATTACTTATTTCCTTATCCCTATTCTCGCATAGATTAAATGGATGGATTCCATATCCCTGGAGACCCGTACTTCCCCAACCACGGCAATGCAGGATGGCTAGAAGAGGAACCGGAAGATGATCACCCGATTCATTTGGATGATCATGAAGCTGAAGGCTTTTCTAATGGTTCTGACTCGGAAACCGAAGTCAACAATCTACCTCCCGTAGGTCAAGCCCCAAACAACAATCTCCGACCAGCTTTTCCAGGTGCCACACCCTTGTGGGTAAACAACTTGAATCGCTGGAGCGACGAACAGGGTCAACCCTTACCTTACTTTGGGGACCGAAGCTTTTACAACGTTAGGGAAGGTGGTTCTGAGGATAGAGCTCTGCCCGTCATGGTCCGTAGAATTTCACGTAACGTTGAACAAGGTCGAGCAGCCCTCGACCGGGTCATGGAAATTGATGCCAACTCAGGCATTAACACTGTCCGTATTTGACATCTGGAAGAAGCTCTCGATGGGACGAGGAGAACCAATGACGCATTGCGACTGCAATTGACCACCGAAGTGGTAGAACTTCGAGTTCGCCAAAGAGCTCACGAACGACACCTCCGAGAAGTGATTCGTCAACTGGAAGATATGAGGATTCGCCCAAAGAATTCTCGTCGCCGGTAGAAGATGTCTAGCACATCCTCGTCTTTTGTTTAAGGAATAACCTTTAGTATCTGGGCCTTAGGTAGCACTTATGTATAAAATATTCCTAACTTTCAGTACTCTAATTAGGAATCTAGAAACTGTCAACTTTTCCATATGGTATGATGTAAGACCTATTACTAGGTCGATTTTCCCCAAACTTATTACATCAATAATACCAATAATATTGACAGCTAGCTATTCTGTGGGAAAAATCCTTGCACTTGTGTTTTCCTACTATTATTCCTTATTGTAAACTCAACTTGTACGCTCATTCAATTGTTGGACGATGGTTGTTTAGTACATGTGTCACTCTCACCCTACTTACAATTGATTCTTACCATTGTATTTGTCTTTATAAACTTATAGCTGAAAGATGCCTCCTCGCAAGTCAACAAGACGTAATCCTCTAACCCCACCACCACCTCCTCCTCCTGTCATCGATACTGTGGCTCTAAATGTTGCAGGAGCTGCGGCAGTGGTAACTGCCATGGCTCAATACCACTCAACAGACAACAGCCGAGGTGGAACCCCTGTTGAATCTACTCACGCTGAGATCCCTGTGCACACGAGAGAGTGCTCCTACAAGGATTTCACCAACTACAAGCCGAAGTCCTTTCATGGGACCGTCAGAGTCATTGCCCTCTCGCAATGGTTCGAGAAGACGGAATCAGTCTTCGAAATTTGTTCATGCCCTGCGGCGAGCAAGGTTAAATATGCGGCATGCACCTTTGAAGGAAAGGCTCTGACATGGTGGAACGGCCACGTTAAAGCTCTAAATCTTGTCTGAGCCAACGACATGGGCTGGGAAAAAATGAAAGACCTCATGATTGAGGAGTACTGCCCGAGGGGCGAAATCCAAAAATTGGAGCAGGAGCTGTGGGGCCTAACCATGAAGGGCTACAACATAGTCGCATATACTGCCAGATTCAGCGAACTGGTGGCCCTCTGCCCCAATATGGTTCCCACTGAAGGGAAGAATATCTAGAGGTACATCTGGGGGCTGGTGCCTCCATATCAGGGAAATGTCCTATCATCAAAACCTGCTACCTTCGACAATGCCAAATGACTAGCACAACGACTCATTGACCATGGAGTCCAATCCCCAACAGCAACGACAACCCTAGCCATCGTCGAACCCTCCAAACCCGCTGACACTAAGCGGAAGTTCTGGGATGACAAGAAGAAGCAGCGAGCTACCAAAAAGCAGCAAACTGTGGTTGTACATGCTGCGATAACCCCTACTGCTACTACTGCTCTGGTGAAGCAGTATGCTGGAAGTTTGCCTCAGTGCAACAAATGCAACTTCCACCACAACGGCCCCTGCCGTGAAATATAGCGCTCTAACTGCAACAAGAAAGGACACAGAGTCAATTTCTGTAAATCTTCGGCAAGGCCGATTAACCAAGTCCCCGGTAGGGGCGTAAGCCAGGCTTGCTATGGTTGTGGCGATGTGGGCCACTATAAGAGGGACTGCCTCAAAGCAAAGAATGTAGGTGGAGCGGGAGAGTACTGGCAATAGGCCATGGGGAAGCGGTTGCTGATCCGACGGTCGTGACTGGTACGTTTCTTCTCGATAACTCCTATGCATGCATTCTGTTCGATAGTGGAGCGGAGCGAAGCTTCGTGAACCATAAATTTGCTCACATACTTAGAGAACAATTCACGGTAGAAATGGCTAATGGGAAAACAGAAAGCACCAGGAGCATACTAACTCTAGATAACCATTCATTTTCAATCGACCTCATGTCGGTTTCAATTAAAAGCTTCGACGGTATCATCGGCATGGATTGTTTGAGCCTTCATCGCGCCGACATCATGTGCTACGAGAAAGCAGTCCGTCTAAACCTCCCGTCTAACGAAATTCTAGTCGTCTACGGCGACAAACCCGGTACAAGTCTTCGTATTATCTAGTGTATTCAAGCACAAAAATATATTCGTAAGGAATATCGTGCATTCCTTGCTCACATTGTCGATACAAGCTTAGAAACGAAAGAAATAAAAGACATTCCAGTAGTGAGCGACTTTCTAGACATCTTTCCAGAAGAGCTACTAGGTTTACCTCCGCAACGACAGGTTGAGTTCAGAATCGACTTAATTCCAGGAGCTACCCTAGTAGCCAAGTCGCCATACCGATTAGCACCAGCTGAGATGCAGGAATTATCTGGTCAACTTAACGAACTTCTCAACAAAGGCTTTATAAGACCGAGTTTCTCACCTTGGGGAGCACCAGTCTTGTTCGTTAAGAAGAAAGACGGATCATTCCGTATGTGTATCGACTACAGGGAACTCAACAAACTGACGGTCAAAAATCGTTACCCTCTGCCTCGCATCGACGATTTATTTGACCAAGTGCAAGGGGCGAATTATTTTTCCAAAATTGATCTGAGATCCTGATACCACCAGTTATGAGTACTAGAGAAGGATGTTTCGAAGACAGCCTTCCGAACTCGTTACGGACACTACGAGTTTGTGGTGATGCCATTCGGATTGACCAATGCGCCCGCAGTCTTCATGGATTTGATGAATAGAGTATGCCGAACTTACTTGGATCAGTTCATTATTGTCTTTATTGACGACATCCTGATCTACTCCCGAAGTAAGGAAGAGCATGGCGATCACCTGCGACAAGTTCAAGGAACTTTACGAACGGAGAAGCTCTATGCGAAGTTCTCAAAATGTGAATTTTGGATCCGAAGAGTTGAATTCTTAGGACATGTGGTAAGCAAAAGGGGAATCCATGTGGACCCATCCAAAATTAAGGCCATTAAGAACTGGTCAGCACCGAAGACGCCTACATAAATTCGTCAATTTTTAGGTCTCGCTGGCTACTACCACAGATTCATACAGAACTTCTCCCGCATTGCGAAACCCCTTACAACACTGACCCAGAAAGGCGTGGCCTTTGACTTGGAAGAGAAACAGGAAAGAGCGTTCCAAACTCTCAAGCGAGCCTTGTGCACCGCACCAATACTATCCCTCCCCGAGGGGATAGAAGATTTCGTTGGCTAGTGTGATGCGTCAAATCAAGGGCTCGGTTGTGTACTGATGCAACGGGGTAAGGTCATCGCCTACGCCTCGAGACAGCTAAAGACACACGAAGTCAACTACACCACCCACGACCTTGAACTAGGAGCAGTTGTGTTTGCCCTGAAGATCTGGAGACACTACCTGTATGGCACCAAAATCACCACTTTCACTGACCACAAGAGTGTACAACACATATTCAATCAGAAGGAGCTCAATATGCGCCAACGACGATGGGTCAAGCTACTCAATGACTACGAATGCGACATTCATTATCATCTGGGTAAAGCCAACGTAGTAGCAGACGCCCTAAGTCGGAAAGAATATTTTGGCCGAAGAGCCAAATCATTGACGATGACGATCCATTCACACTTGTCTACACAAATTCAGGAGGCTCAACTTGAAGCCTTGAAACCTGAACATGTGGCGAGTGAATCCCTCAGAGGAATGGACAAGTACTTGGAAACCAAGGGTGGCAGAGCCCTATATTTCATGGACCGGATCTGGACCCCGAAACACGGTGGTTTTCGAGACTTGGTCATGACCAAGGCGCACAACACTCGATATTACGTCCACCCAGGTTCAGATAAGATGTATCTGGATCTTAAGAAGTTATACTGGTGGCCTAACTTGAAAGCAGAGATTGCTACCTTCGTAAGTAAATGCCTTACTTGCGCAAAGGTTAAGGTCGAATACCAGAAACCATCTGGTTTACTGCAACAACCAGAAATCCCGGAAAGGAAGTTGGAGCGGATCACTATGGACTTCATAACCAAGTTGCCCAAGACAACGGGTGGGCTTGATACCATATGGGTCATCATCGATAGATTGACCAAGTCTGCACACTTCATGCCTATCAAATAAACTGATAAGATGGAGAAGCTTACGAGAACATACATTAGAGAAATCGTTCGACTGCATGGTGTGCCTATATCCATTATCTCTGATAGAGATAGTAGGTTTACCTCAAGATTCTGGCCATCATTGCAACATTACCTAGGAATAAGGCTAGACATGAGCATAGCCTACCATCCTCAGACCGACAGGCAAAGTGAGAGGACCATTCAAACATTGCCTACGTGATTGACTTTGGAAAGGCATGGGATACTCATTTACCTCTTTTTGAATTTTCCTACAATAACAGTTATCACACGAGCATCAAGGCTGCCCCATTTGAGGCCCTCTATGGCCGGAAGTGCAGATCCCCTCTGTGCTGGGCTGAAGTGGGTGACACCCAGTTAGCAAAGGGGCAAGTTTCTGACAGTACACTCACAGGCCCGGAAATCATTCGGGAAACGACGGAGAAGATCGTTCAGATCCGTGAACGATTGAAAGCCTCCAGAGACCGACAGAAAAGCTACGCCGATGAACGTAGAAAACCGTTGGAATTCCAGGTGGGCGACTGTGTTTTATTGAAGGTCTCACCCTGGAAGGGCTTAATACGCTTCGGAAAGCGTGGAAAGCTAAATCCAAGGTACATTGGGCCTTTCGAGATTCTCGCAAGAATTTCCCCAGTAGCTTACAAACTCAACCTACCGAGCGAACTTAGTAACTTACATCCTACCTTCCACGTTTCAAACTTGAAAAAGTGTCTGTCCGACGAGACTCTTGTAATCCCACTCGACGAGATCGAGATCAACGAGAGCCTCAACTTCGTGGAAGAACCTGTAGAGGTCATGGACCGTGAAGTCAAACAGACGAAACAAAGCCGCATCCCGACTATGAAGGTTCGCTGGAACGCCAAGCGGGGACCGGAATTCACATGGGAGCGCGAGGATCAAATGAAATTGAAATATCCTCATCTATTCGCTTAGTTTTCTCTAAATAACTTATTTATTTAGACTCTAATTTCAAGACGAAATTCCCTTTAACAGGGGGATGATGTGACAACCCGAAATTTCTAACTTTCATTCTTCGTTGTTATCAAAGATTAGCTTCATTTTGCTATTATATAATGAGGTTTTTGAGTCTATATGAGTGCTTAAAGCCTCGTGTAATTGGGATACTTGTCGGAGGATGGAATAGTTAGAGGATAGCATTGGAAAATCGAGCCAAACACACCAAGTTAGGTGTGTGCGGCCGCACACACCCAACCTCACACACCTCCAGCCGCACTCACCTCCTATATATATGAAATCCTTGGTCTCTTGATCATTTCTTACATTCCTTCAAAGCAAGGACTCAAAATCCTCTCAAGTATCATCCAAAAAGGTAACAACTTTCACCAAGAACACCATGTTTCTGGCAGCGCACACCATCTGGCAGCACACCTGGCCGCACACATGGTAGCACACACATGCTGGCAGCACACCAGGCTGCACACCTGGCCGCACACACACATATAGTGTGTATTTTGGCCATACACTTTCTTGTATAGCCTTATAACCCTACATACAATCATATATGAATGAAACACTTCATTTTAAGTGTTTACTAGTCCCTAAGGTGGTCCCAAAGTCATTAATTAGTTGTTTATGACACTAATTATATTCATATATGTGCCGATATATGCTAAATAGGATTCGCGTGTGTACTCAAGTCACCACTTGACACCTAGCAACAAATCCAACATTTTCATTAGAACCACTCACTACCGGTGAGTTCATACCCCTATTAATCAATCTTTTAAATGTTTTAAATGCTTTTATGGGGGGGGGGGGGGAATACAAGTTAAAGACTTATAGTTAGTACATCAATCACATGTGATTAATAACTACAAACCAATGATTTTATTATCGTTTAAAACTGATTTTCAAATCCTTTTACTCATCAGATACTTTTAATTAAACTTTGTTACACATATTATAAATTGCATGCCTGTATATGTATATTTATATAAGCAATGTTTAAAAGGCTTAGGAAGGCCATCCACCCTATCTCCTTTTCCTCGAGTTGGATGTGGTCTGGTGGGATATCGGGTAGCCGTCCGAAGGTCGTTTCAATATTAATTAGATATATCACGTGTACATATATAGACATAAAAATACTTCCATATTCATACGTACTAGTTACATCATTAGTAAGCTACCATTGGGGTAGCACAAAGTCATACTATTACTATTGCTAGATCAATGAATCAGTTCATTCATAAGTCAATACTTATTACTACTAGAACATATACAACTATACTAGAAGGAGAACATATATAACTATACTAGAAGGTGAACATATACAACTATACTAGAAGGAGAACATATACAACTATACTAGAAAGAGAACATATACAACGATACTAGAACAGGAGCAATACATTACATATACATATATACATTTACATAAATGTGATCCACTGTATCGGAGCATGCCTTAAATGTCATGGCCCGAGTTATGACAAGAGTCTCTTGGAGGGAGATCGTGAGTTTGCGTATAGATCTATACTGGATTGACTATCCTACACCTTGCTGCTAGCTACAGCCGGACCTGCAGGTCTGCCGGTGCCAAACGTCATACCAATTTACGACCTACATTTTTCGTTGTTACTCAGTCAATAGTATGGTACAATCAATCATATGATACGTTTATACAAATCCGGTTTAAGGTAGTTAGTACGGCAGTAGTTTCCATAATACAACACTACAGTACTACATTAATTCAACCTTTACATATATTTAGTGATTTTTGCACTTAAACATTAATGTACAAACTATATAATATTATAATGATAATTATACTTGGGAAAATTACACTCGTTTACAATAAGCGAACACACCAAAACAGTTAAGCCTTGGTAGAAGGCTACTTTTAGTAGAAAATATAGGATTTTCTAGGAGTTACAAACATTGACAAACCTTACAAACTTTCATATGCTTTTGTTACAAATGATTACCAACTTTTACTTCAACATAACGTTCAAACATTTTGATACAAATACCGATACTAAATACTTATGAACTCACCAGCTCAATGCTGATAAACTCTTTCAAAATAACTTGTATTCTCAGGTCATCAGTAGACAGGTACCGAGTCCAACATTTGAGAAGATGGAGCACATTCAGGACTCATCTCTTTATTTTGATTTACATTTTTGGTGTCTATAACTGTACAGTATACGCTTGTATTAAAATTATATATTTAATGCAATGGATGATGTTGTTTGCTTGTTTACTATTACTGTGTTGTGATACTTTACATGACGTCCTCCACCCTAGAACGTTTCCGCCATTCTCGGTTTTGGGGTGTGACAGTTCGTAGGTGATAGGTTGTTTGCCGTCGTTGTTAGTGGTGGTAAGTAATGGTTGTAGGTGTTGATAGGTGGTGGGTGGTGGTGGTAAAGGGTAGTAGGGTGATAGGTGGGGTGGTGGTTGGTGATGGAGTGATGGACATAATGGGTGGTGGGTGGGTTGATGGTGGTGGTGGTAGTGTTGATGGGTGGGTGATGATGGGTGGTAGTGGTGGTGTGTGGTGATGTTTGGTGGTAGTGGTGGAGGTAGGTGGAGCATGGTGATTGTGGTAGGTGGGGGATGATATTGGTGGGTGTTGGTTGGTGGTAGATATGGTGGTAGCGCGTGGTGGTGATGGTTGGTGGTGAAAGGTGGTGATGGTGGAGGTAATCATTAGCGGTGGTAGTGGAGGTCGCAAGTTATGGTGGATGGTGGTTTTGGTGGTTAATGGGTGTGGTGGTGGTGATAGGTGGTGGAGGTAGATTTTGGTGGTGGATGGTGGTGATGTGTGGTGGTGGTGGGTGGTGGAGGTGAGTGGTGGTTAGTGGTGGGGGTGGTGATGGTAGGTGGTGGGTGGGGTGCTGGTTACAGGTGGTGATGATAGGTTGTAGAAGGGAGTGGTGGTGGTGGGTCGGTGGTTGGTGGCGGGTGGAGATTGGTGGTTGGTGGTGGTGATTGTAATGGTGGTGGGTAGTGGTGGTGATAGGTGGTGGTTATGGGTGGTGGTGATGGATGGTTCTTGTGGGTGATGGTAGTAGGTTGTAGCTTGCGGTGATGGGCGGTTGGTAATGGTGGTGGGTGGTGAGTGGTAGTGGTTGGTGGGTTGTAGGCGGTGGGTGGTATGGTAAGTGGGTTTTTTAATTGTTTGTAACTAATTTTTGATTTATATAAATATTAATTTATAATTTTAATTAAAAAAATTATGTTTTCCAAATTTTTCCCAAATATTCTCGCAATAAGAAATGTTCTCAATTGAGGCAGCAAAAGAAGACTTTCGCTAAATAAGAGAGAGCTTCACAAGAGAAATAAGATGATTCCTTATTTTCTTCTATTATAGGTAGTGCGCACAGGAAAGAGAGAAGAACGACAACAAGATATCAATATCTCCAAGGAAGTCAAGATTAGAAGCCAAGAATTTTTCTATACTCCTCACTAGGATAGAAGGAAGGAGTTGGCTGGTATTACCATATCACAGTGAACGTCCCACACACACACACACACACACACACACACATATATATATATATATATATATATATATATATATATATATATATATATATATATATATATATATATATAGGGTGAGGTTCAATAGAGAACCATAATTAACTAAGGAACCAAGGAACCGGTCTTTTTGTCAACTTTTAGAACTTATTTTTTTATAAAAATAGAACAAAAAATACAAAAATTCTTAACTTTTTATCCTTTTTCAAATGATATCAAATTTGATAAAAAAAGTTTATTTTTTCGTCAAATTCACAATGTGAATCTTTAAAAATTAACAATGTGAATCTAAATTCACACGATGAATCCGAAAATTATATTTAACATTCACAATGTTAAGTTATGAATTTAGATATTTTTAGTTTTTTTTCGATAAAGAATAAACTGTAGAACTTAAAAAAAATGATTATGGTTCTCTATTGAACTTTTAATTTTATATATATATATATATATATATATATATATATATATATATATATATGTATATATATATATATATATGATGCACATAGACCTCCGGTATCTCTTTTGATCTTCTGATGTGGCGGAGATCTAGACATCACAGAGCATAGTTGTAAGAACTGCCCCAGGGACTGTGCCCTGGGAGTAAGCTCCTACAATCAATTTAGATCGATTGTAGAGATGAGATTGTTCTCCTTAGCTGGAGAGAAACATCTTGGTGCTGGGGTGGTGTTTGGTGGCTACAGCAAGAGAGTGGCGGCTGAGCCACCGGGAAAGGTCCAGGGCAACGACTTAGCCATTAGATGAAGTGCCTTTCTATGTAGCCGATAGTGTTCACTTTATAGGGGACAATTACGTCAATTGGAATTAGGCCAGGCCTTGGGCCAGCCCAATCCATGTCCAACTAGCAAGGAGTTGGGCAAGGCCACTCGGGGGCGTCGACCTAGGCTGCCGGGCGTGCACCAGGAAAGGCTGGCAAGGGAATGCTAGGCAGTGCTGGCAGGAGAGCACCAAGAAAGGTCGCCAAGGGAGCGCCAGGCAGGGCTGGTAGGAGAGTGCCAGGTAGGTCTAGCAAGGGAGTGCCAATGCATGGTTGGCAAGAGAGGGCCAGGCAAGGCTGGTGTGCCAGAGCTTTCTAGGTCAGACTAATAGACCTAATATCATCAAGTTCTCCCAGTCCGATGTGATTGGTACGCAGCCAATGACATTGGACTTGACACAATCGTATAAACCATGTGTCATCAAGTCCCCTTAGTCCGATGTGATTCGATTGCTGACAATCAAATTGGACTAGACAAAGAATCAATGCATCAAAGAATAAAAAGAACGACCGAACCTTGCCCAAGAAAGTCGTGGTGTTGCGCGATGAGCCAAGAATGGTTTTATCCGGCATGAGCAAGCTTAATAATCCTTTTCTTGTAAGGATTATGATCTGGTCCTTGTGATGCAATGTAACTGTTGCTACTATCATGCAAACCGAGGCTGCTAATTGTGTTATGCATAGTGGCTGCTATGCGACAATGCTTTTGATAAGATGTTAGGCAAGGTAGCTAAGAATCTTAACCTTGCCATACAGTCTATGAGACTGTTATTCGACGCATTTATTGTTGTAGACATGCAGCAAGGATACTACTAATGATGACATGTAGATCAAGGCTATTATATGAGTGTGCATCACTAATGGTATGGTGTTTCTGTCATCTCTGGGTGGAATGTCACCAATAATCATTTACATAGTCTGTTTTGTATGCGTCGATGACCATCTTGAAGGTGTTTCTTTCATAGGCTATACCTATCTTATTTCCCCCCAGTCTGATCTGGGCAACATAGGTAGTCGTACCAAACTATGGTGCATAGGGAAATGCTTGTTGTAACAATACGCAACAATGTTTTCTTCATGATAATAAAAAGTGGGGCTGTGGTACGAAATACATGTTGTCCGAACAATTAGTTGTGGGATTGTTTTCCATAAGTAACAGAGTTTCCGAGAGCTGGGGGATTACACTACTAGTGGGGATTACGCGATAAGACTGTTGCCAAGGGCCAAGAAACACAGATGTTAAGGGATATCCGGTGAGGCTGTTGGTATGGCTACGCAGCAAGACTTTTGTTGGGATCCAGGTAACAAAGATGTTGAGGGATAAGCAGCAAGGCTATTGGTAGGGAATACACAGCGATACTGTAGCCAAGAGCCAGTAACAAAATTGCCAAGATCCAAGCAATAAAGTTGTTAAAGGAATGGTTGGGAGGCTATTGCTTTTGGGTTTTGAGCATTCTAACACTCCTATGGTGTACATGCAACCCTATAAACCTTGGATCTATGTGTTCTCTATTATACATGCAAATAAGAACTTTCCAAGGCTTTAATCCTAACTAGCATATTATGAAGCTCTTATACTACAAAGTACTAGTTAGATGACATACCTTTTGATGTAGCTTGATGTCTTCAAGCTTTAAGAGCTTAGCCCCAATAGTGTGGAAGCCTTAAGTGGAATCACAAATAAGCAAAAACACCTTGGAAGACTTTGAGAATAAGAATACTTTGGTTCTCTCTAGTGAAATCGGCTAGCCCTCTTAGTGTACCCACACTAGTGCCAATTTCACCAACCAATGACATCTTTATACAGTATGGATATTAGGGTTCAACCCATGACCTTTCATTTCATATGATCCATGGGTTAAACACTCCATGGATTATCCATGAAAGCTTAGCCCAACCTAAATGAACTTGGCCCATTCCATATATATAAGAGTTCATATTTAATTAGTTCATTTTGATCACTTAATTAATTCTAAATTAATTCTTGATCAATACTAATTAAATAATATGATTCCATATTAATATATTAGAAATTATAATATATTAATATAAATCATAAATATACTATTCTCAAAAGATTATCCATATAAACTGTGTCGGTGAAGTCCAACCCAAATGGACCATGCCAGGTCGGGTCAAGTACATACCAAATATAGGTATGGACTTAGAAATTAATCAAACAGTCTCCCACTTAGACAAGTCTAAAAATATTATTGAGTATGACTTCAAGATCTAACTGGCAATCATAGCTCTTAAAGCCACTGTCGAACTCTGACCTTGTAAATGACTTGTCCATTAGATAAGGGATCATATATTCCTCCATTCTAGATATCATATGGAGTGAGACATGGATTATAATCATTCTCTCTATCCATTTGTTGTTTCCCAATTTCTGATTTATGATGACTGACTGACTGAACAAATCAAATCAGTCTTGGCTTGGCCAAGCACTCACATGTATCGTCATTAAATCATCGAGGGGCCCACAGATATCGCTTTTATCCTGATGGTAAAAGGAATGGATAAACTTCGACTCATATGGCTTGTTCTACTACTTGTTGAATCATACACAAAGGCACATTTTATAACATCGAGTTACCAATGCATTTTCGTGCAATCAATGTATAACCAACTCATAGTAACAACTCATTGATGGGTTTGAGCCATAAGAAGTTTCCTATGTGCACATGCAAACCCTAATGCTTGGATCTAAGTTTCTCTAATTGAACATGCATTGTATCCAAGGCTTACAATTCTAGATCTAGTGTAAACAATTGAATGATATCATATATAAAACAGATCTAGAATAATACCTTAAGTTGCTTACTTGAAACTTCTTGTTCTTAGAGCTTAGAGTCACAATTGTCACTCCTCTAATGGCTTACAAACACCAAGCAGCAAGAGGATGA
Organism: Lactuca serriola; assembly: GCF_051521515.1. Classification (NCBI taxonomy): domain Eukaryota; kingdom Viridiplantae; phylum Streptophyta; class Magnoliopsida; order Asterales; family Asteraceae; genus Lactuca; species Lactuca serriola. The sequence goes on from NC_136410.1 coordinate 205,299,033, forward strand.
TCTTGAGAGAGAGAGAGAGAGGGAAGGGTGAGAAATCGGCCCTAGGGTTTCTTGCCTTGCATGAATGTCGATTTCCCTCACCCAAGGGATCTATTTATACTATGAGCTACTAGGGTTTCACCCTTAACACTACTAGAATAACTTAGGCCCTAAGCAATCTAAAGATCCTCCTAGATATTAGGCTTCGATGATTTTAAGGTCTCCCAACACTAAAATTTGTCCACCTTTATATCCATAAGGATACATAGCCCAAAGCACAACTATCACACATTTGACAATTTATGTCCTTTATTCAATTAATCTCTTTAAGTCACCAAATTAATTCTCGATTAATTTATGACTTATATCAATCAAATAACATTATTATTCCTTTAATATATTACTCTCATAACATATTAACAATAATATCTCTTCTCTCTTAACAAATCATCTTGTCAAGTTGCTATGGTGAAGGCAACCCAAAAGGACCATGCACAACCGGGTCAAGTACTTACCAAATATAGTTACAACCTTAGACACTAATCCAACAATCATATCTCTAGGTTTGAAGGATATAAGATATTATCGTCTCATGATCACTCATGATAAAATCTATGAAGTGATTCAAATGAGCGCTGGTTGAATCCAATACTCAGAACTTATGAGCACTCATGAGTGTTGTAGCACAACATTGTCCACCAACTTGGACCTCTACAAGCCAACCCATGACAGTCTTGATTCATATCTACTTCCAACATATGACCGACTAATGATGGTTAGAATAACTTAGTCTAATATGGTATCAAAACCTATGAATATAAATAAAACACTTTCTATTTATCACCATACTGATTACTCATTATTCATTGTTTCTGTTTTATCAACTTTATACTTGAATTAAAACACTAGGTGTCCTATGCTCCAACCATGTACATTATGTTTTCTAAACAATAGCTTTGCCATACACCAAGTATGAGCTATATGTTTGTCTATGATCCTTTTCTTCGTGAACTAGATCAATTGAAGATAACTTCAATAATCTTCTTTTCACACTCCCAATTCCTTGTCTTAAATGTAAAAATTCCAAATTCCTATCATTTATCAAAATTTGTTTAGATTTTAAACTTATATGCACTGTTCATCTTGTAATGATTATGCGCAAAACCACAAAGACTTGGCAACAATCATTACAGAGTATTCCAGTGGAGAGCAATTCCATGGAAATGATGTCTCAAATTCAAAGCGCATTGCATTAAGTTTCTTTAAGCTTACACAGATTGCTTCCACCTATGAAGACAACTCTATATTTCCATTTTGACTGCCAGTTTTGAACAAGAGTTGCCTCTTTTCAGACTATGTCAATATGGTCCTTCCAATATTAACAATATACTTCCAACTGTCCTTGAGCAACCAATCTTTGGTAAACCTTAGATTGTCCTCGACAATTGCTTAATCATTTTATTCATATCCAATTCTAGACCTTTTCCTTTCTTAATGCCGCAAGCATTTGGAAAATTTTAGAAAGGATGAATATAGCACATGTAATCGATCCTATATCTGAAGCATATGGGACGCGATTCATGATGTCTCACATAAAAACTAAACCAGTCTTTTGCTATAATATTTCCATTTCTATTTGCCAAGTTCTCAAAATTCAGATTATGAAAAGGGATGCCGTAATCATAATCGAATTTCAGAACGCAAATAATGAACCCATATATAGAATTTCCTTATGTTGAGCCATTCCAACATGAAATTCATATATATTCTTGACTAAATACGATTAAGACCTCAATCTTAGCTTTTAGATTTGAGATGAAGTATAATTTCCTCTCCCTTAATTATAGCAAAACAACTTTTTCTCAATTGAGACCTTTTGTTTTCTATAATTAACATTGCTAACTTGTAACCTTTATCATAATTATCATGCTCCCACTAACATGATGATTATTAGCATAACACTTATGCTGCTACTAGCTTTTACATGTAGTCAGAAATCAGCTGAACTTCTAGGAAAAACAATACTTTATTGACTTTCTTACCAAAGTTTAGATTTCTGATACTAGATTGCCTTGATAAGACTTTATCAAAATCATACACCTCTCTTAGATAGCTCACATGTGTTTCTAACAAATATCAGAACTATGAAAAGGGATGTCGTTATCATACTCTCCAATTGTTTAGACCTTTTTCCATTTCTCATAAGTCAATGTTAGTGTGTCGGTTAACCACTCACGCTCCACTAACGACTTTGTGAACTGCAAATATCACAATTGCTATCTACTTAAAATCTACTTAGTGAAAGAGTTTCCCTACCATCATTTTCATGAATCGAAGAGAAACCTTATGACAGTTAGATTTCATGGTGTAAGTGTTTCTATCCATGTGAATTTTTCAAAACCAAAATCACAAGACTCGGTTAGTGACAAATCCTAACTCATATGGATTGAACTTGTGCAATCTTAACTTCTTGCCACCTGGCAGCTCAAGGATCTGCCATTTCTTCCAAGTAGCTATGAAAACAATTGAGAACATGTAGAACTCAAATGTATAGCCAACTTAACTGGAATGGGCACAGAAATGTCAACACGATAGGTTATAAACATCTAGTTGTGTGCTAGTGATGAAATACAGGTTTTATATCTTGATTACATCTTGAAACCCTTTCAGGATCTTTTAGACTCCCACTGTCTCCTTGACCTATAAGACTTTCTTGCCAAATATTCAAGAGATAGTGTGGATTCTAATCAACACAAACACATAACACAATTGGCCTTAGTTGGTCTTTGTTTTATCCAAAACATCACAACTTACAAATTTCAAATGTACAAGAGTAGAAAACTTTTACTCTTACATTTGACAAGTGTTTTAAGCCTTTTTTTAAGACATGTCACTCAAATTACAATCTTAGAGTATAATTCTAAGAATTGTTTTTGGAACGAAGGATGAATCATCTTCTTGATTTAACCACTTCAACAATTCATAACTCCTCTTCTTAACTATCAGAATGCACTTAGAGGATGAATTGTGATAAGGTCTAAAACATGACACTAAATTACTCTCCCATCCTTTCAGATTTGAGAAACTTTTATCCTTCTTCCTAATTTGATTCTTCTCATTCGTTCTGCCATACATCAAAAAATTTCCAATGTAACAGAATTACACTTAAGCCTGTAAGTACAACCATATTTACTAAACTTTAGTAAACCATGACGAATATTCTTAACGACTATTTGTGGTGGGCTTGATCAGTGCACCATGAATGTGTACTCGATCCCTTAGCCCTTCACTTGACTCACACATCCATGTGAACAAGTAAGTAGTCTTAATTTTTCCAATGCTTGATAGTTCTCATCCATCATACTATACAACTTGCATGATTCCAAGTTTCGGTCCAATTGAAACTTGGGTGATGACAAACTTTCCTTATTTGGTAAATTTAGACACTACCACAAATGAAAGAACCAAAACCATTTTCCTATATTACTAGCAATGGAATCATATAAACAACATTTTTTTTCACAAATGCCATTGTAAGGATACTTAAAATAAATAAAATAAAAAATTTCCGTATATTTTAAAAACTTTGCGGAAAAACTTATCCTTACAATCCATATGAAAACCTTGTTGTTATATATTCCTAAGCAATGTGTCATAACTCCTAAGTAAGAGCTTCAAAATTCTGATGAGATCGAAGTCCATCTTCGCGATCAGAAGCAGCATATACTTCCTTTAAGCTTTCTCTCTTTTCTTTGATTCTTATAAAATCACCATGTGACTCAGTCACATTATGTAATAAGAATCTCCACATAGTAGCTTAACAGAGTTAGACAATGGACTTTACCTAAAATAGAGTCAAACTTATTGACTTTAACATCCTTAGGTAAATTTGGCAGCTTCGCAAACAGTGCCCCTTCTTTTGGCAATTTTAACAAATGGACCCTTTGGTAATGGTACATGGGATAATCTCAGACTTAGCCTTTCTCTTTACCATTCGGTCAACCGATTTAACTATGGCCGACCCCTTTCCATTGGGAAGAGAATGCTTTTTCTGGATTTCCAATGTCACCATTGTCAATGTCCATAAAGTTTTTGGAAGTCAATCTTCTAAATAAATTTGCTTTACTGACCTACCAAGTCATTGTTGATTTAGCATCACCAAGAAAATAGATAAGATCATTAAGGATCTTGTTATAATCTGTTTCATAGGAGTCCCAAAGGAACTCACTATGTGACTTAGAAAGTGATTGAACCACTAATTTTCTCAAGACTTTGACACCCAACTCTCCTGGCTTGTTAATATGTGACTAGATCTCCAAGATGTGATCACACATAGACCATTCCTTGCCAATAGGGCTTGAGTGACTTTGGACTTGTGGGTTAGGGAGAATAATTGGAGGAGGTGGAGGAAGTGAAGTTCCAAGAGATTTGGGAAGATCATCGATGTCTGAACTATACATCTTTTGGGAGATATTCAAGATAGTTGATTTAAAGTCCTTAATATAACACCCAATAAGAAATATTAAGGCTAGGACCCAACAAACTATTTTATAAGTTGTAAGAGGGATGCCGTAATCCAAGCTATAGAATATTTGAAGGCAGGTGAATGACGATTCATCTGACATAGAAAATGATTGAACCACTAACTTTCTCAAGACTTTGACACCCAAGTCTCCCGGCTTGTCAATATGTGACTAGATCTCCAAGATGTGATCACACATAGAACTTGCCTTGCCAATAGGGCTTGAGTGACTTTGAACTTGTGGGTTAGGGAGAATAATTGGAGGAGGTGGAGGAAGTGAAGTTCCAAGAGATCTGGGAAGATCATCGATGTCTGAACTATACATCTTTTGGGAGATATTCAAGATAGTTGATTTAAAGTCCTTAATATAACACCCAATAAGAAATATTAAGGATAGGACCCAACAAACTATTTTATAACTTAGAAGAGGGATGCCATAATCCAAGCTATAAAATATTTAAGGGTAGGTGAATGACGATTCACCAATTTCCACGAAGATAGACAAAATGTATTATTAGGTTTTAATTGGATTTGAAACTGCTAGATCTTTTAGATTCATTGAACTTTCAATGGCATGTTTAAATCTTGAGTGTGCCCTTCAGGTTTTGTGACTGGGATGCCGAGGATCACAAAACATGGTGTGAAGTAACCATGCAAATTACTTGGTACCCTTAAGTTTTTACCCCTCAATCGATGTGCCGCTTAACCACACATGCTCCATCGATACTATGATAAACATTAAGTTACCCTTTCCCTACCTTGTTAAATATGGGTTAGTGTGCCGGTTAACCACACACGCTCCACTAACCAACTTAAATAAAGTGCAAAGTGTAATTTCATGGATTAGCACCTTATTCACATTTTCCTAAGTAACTAAGATTCGGTATTTCTAAAAGTTTTAGTTACTTAGTATTTATCATTAATACTTTTAATGAAGGGAGAATTTATAGTCTTTGTCCTACCCGTTCGGCTAACGACCCTCCACCAATCAAGGAAGCGGTGGGTGAGAGTGGACACCCATTAAACTGTCATGTTATATGCAGTAACCTTATATCCCCTTTATAGACCAGCTTCATGAATGAGGCCTACGAACGGTAAGACTGACTTTACTCTTATACATACATATATATATATATATATATATATATATATATCAATATTATTAACTTATAATATTATAAAGTATAAGGGTTGAATTTTAACTTTTAAAATTCTAAGGGCAAGCTTGGAATTAAAGTATTCATAAGTGAAAACTTTTCAAATTCCAAAACTTGAGGGCAAGTTTTCAAACTATTCAAAACTAATTAATTCCATAACTTATGTGTTTAAAGTAGTTTTAATTAAAAAACTCTTCAAGTTCAATAACTTGAGGACAAGTTATGGAAGACTTTAAACTAATAAAAGAATGTAACTTTTCTTTATTATGTAACTTATGGATTTACTTAAGGTTACACACTTTATTACTAAATGAAGTGACTCTTGAACCTCCATAACTTGAGGACAAGTTATGAAGTCATAAAACCATTTAATGAGAACAAGACTCTTCATTTTGTAACCTTTGCCATCTTTTATGAGTTTTAAGAATCTTTAATGTGACTTTTCATGTAACTTGAGGGCAAGTTACACAAACACAATTTAGAATCAATTCTTAGATTAAAATGGATGAAATACACATAATCAATCAACCTTTCTATTAGTCTAAGCAACTCATATAAACAAAGATAATTCACATAAAAAATTTTCATGTAATTCGCATAACACTTAAACTAATACAAAATATGAATCTATTGACAATTATCTTTTGAAATTGGATTAGTATGAACATTACCACATCAAAAATAAGTTTATAAGTCCAAAAACAGCTTAGGGTAATGTTCCTAGTCCAATTCCAGCCAAAATAGTCGAATATATGTTGTCTGGGGGTCCAACTCGTCGAGTGTACGAACAAACTCGGCGAGTTGGATGCATTTTGTCTTGGACTCGGTGAGTCCATCAGTGGACTCAGCGAGTCTGCTGAGCAGACAGCATAAAAACTCGATTTTTCAGCCAATTTTGCAAGAATAACAAAAAAACATGCCTAGGCTCTGATACCACTATTGGGTTTTGAGCATTCTAACACTCCTATGGTGTACATGCAACCCTATAAACCTTGGATCTATGTTTTCTCTATTATACATGCAAATAAGAACTTTCCAAGGCTTTAATCCTAACTACCATATGATGAAGCTCTTACACTACAAAGTACTAGTTAGATGACATACCTTTTGATGTAGCTTGATGTCTTCAAGCTTTAAGAGCTTAGCCCCAATAGTGTGGAAGCGTCAAGTGGAATTACAAATAACCAAAAACACCTTGGAAGACTTTGAGAATAAGGATACTTTGGTTCTCTCTAGTGAAATCGGCTAGCCCTCTTAGTGTACCCACACTAGTGCCAATTTCACCAACCAATGACATCTTTATATAGTATGGAGACTAGGGTTAAACCCATGAACTTTCATTTCATATGATCCATGGGTTAAACACACCATGGACTATCCATGATAGCTTAGCCCAACCTAAATGAACTTCACCCATTCCATATATATAAGAGTCCATATTTAATTAGTTCATTTTGATCACTTAATTAATTCTAAATTAATTCTTGATCAATACTAATTAAATAATATGATTCCATATTAATATATTAGAATTTATAATATATTAATATAAATCATAAAAATACTATTCTCAAAAGATTATCCATATAAATTGTGTTGGTGAAGTGCAACCCAAATGGACCATGTCGGGTCGGGTCAAGTACATGCCGGGTTGGGGTTGCATAGCAAGACCGTTGCCTAGAGCCAGGAAACATAGATGTTGAAGGGTTGTAGGTAGTAGGTTGCTGTTGTGATAACATTCTTGCAGGAGAGTAAACTCGTTATAGAAGGATGTAATGTAGAAAATGCCTTATTGATCATCAAAGCACCAGAAAACCATGATGATTTTCGGAGAAGAAACCAGAGTGTGGTGCTAGGCATGACATAAACTTATGATGCATGAATTATGGTGCGCAACGATGTGTGACTTAGGAGAATAACTCGGGCTTAACAACCAATGATCACAGAGATGTCACACAGGAGAGCATCTCATAAAATAGATCGGGCTCAGCCAACAATCGTAGATACCTCACATGGGAAAGCATCGCATGGAATAAATCGGGATTAGTAGCCAACGTTCATAGAAATATCACACAAGATAACATCACGGGGAAAAGATCGGGCTTAGCAGCCAGTAATCGTGCATACATCACGTGGGAGAGCATTGTGTGGAATAGATTGGGCTTAACAGCCAGCGAGCATGAAGACTTCATGAAGGAAGGCATCGCATGGAACAGATCGGGCTTAACAACCAGTGATCGTAGGTACATCACGCAAAAGAGCATCGCATGGAATAGAGCGGTCTTATCGGCCAACAATCGTGAAGGCATCACACATGAGAGCATTGGGTAGAATAGATCAGGCTTAGCAGCCAGTGATCATGGATACATCATGCGGGAGAACATCACGTGGAACAGATCGACATTGGTAGCTAACGATTGTGGATCCATCATGCGAGAGAGCATCACGTGGAATAGATCGGGCTTGGCAGCCAGCGAGCATGAGGATGTCATGCAGGAAGGCATCGCATGGAACAGAGCGAGCTTAGCATCCAACGATCGTAGGTACATCACGTAGAAGTTAGGATAAGAAGCCAAGTCGCTGAAGGAAAGGGTACTCAACATTTTAGGTTGAGCTTGGCGCTATAATGGAATCGAAGTGAGAAGCCAAGCGACTCAAGGAAAAGGTACTAAACCTTGCAGGCGGAGCGTGCCGCTGTAATGGAGTCGGGATGAGAAGCTAAGCAATACAAGGAAAAGGTACTAAACCTTGCAGGCGGAGCTTGCTAATATAATGGAGTTGGGCTGAGAAGCCAAGCGACTCAAGGCAAAGGTGCTTAACCTTCTGAATCTTTAGCAAGATTAGGCTTAGCAGCCTTCGATATATGTGTCTGGCCTAGGTGATCAATCTGGGCTGAAGTGTAATGGCACCTGATTCTTTGTCACATCACTAGCTGTAGTGACAATCGGTGCCTCACTATCATAGCTATTTGTCGAGAGCTGAGGCTATTAAGAGCTGGTCACCACGACCGCTAAGAGTTAGGTAGTGATGTCATATTATAGAACTGAACCGCTATGTTTCTCCTTTAATCCTAATTATTATTGTCGTCTCAGGAATATACTAACATATAATATCATCTCTTCATGTACTTTAACTCTACCCTCTGGAATAGAAATCACTTCTGCATAGTGAATGCTAACCCTTCTACCCTCCCCACCTTATTTAGAAAGGGTAAGGAGTGAGAGAGAATGTATATATGATATTGGCTTGTGTCTGCATGTGCGAGCCTTATTCGTTTCTACATAACTTCTTTGCGAGTACCTTGCTCATGTCTTACAAACTGAGCTTTTCTCCTCGAGCTTGTTGTCGGCGAGTTCTGAGTGTCATGACACTGGAGCGGTTATTTAAATGAAGAACACAATCGAATTTGATAGTTAGCATGTCATAAATTGATTCATATTTTATGTCACGATCATTTCGAAAAGCTTCGGGAGTAGAAATAGTTGTGTAATACTATTCTCCCTCCTTTTTTGTGTGGTGCGGGTCGCGACAAATTGATTCATCTTCTGGAAACATATTCTATAGAGCGGCGCTTGCGACATGTTAGCATTAATTTCTCATTATTGTCTTGCAAAATTAACCCATATCTTGTTAAGGTGGTCCATAAAATGACCCAAGAAAAGCACAAAGGGAGTGTTGAAGCCCATTTGGAAGTGACTAGCCCAATTCCTTTTTCCTTATTCTTTTTTTTTGAAAATGTTGTGTTGGTCGGACCGCATCTTCTATAATCAGATTTAGCTTGACTGATTTGGAGCACACGAGCCATGAGTTATTGATTTTTTACTTGTAAAAGTAGCCCATATATTTATTGTTCTTGATGTAGCCTGATATAATAGAATGCAAATTTGCTAGAAACCTAAAATATGTTATAGCCCACTTGCATGTGAGGAATCCATTTCTTAGTAGAAAAATATTAGGGTTAGGCACCCACAAGCCAACTTATGCTTCCATCGACTTTGAGGGATTCCAACCGACATCTCACTTTATCTATCTGTCAAGAGAGGCGCCAAAAAGGAACATGTTGGTGCCTGGACATCTCGTGATTCTTGGTGAGTACTCAAAACGTGTTGACTGCGCAGGAAGATCGGAGCGAAGATGTGGTATCATCGACAAAGCTGCTCTCTTGCACCTCCTACATCGAAAGCGGTAACAACTGGAGGTTTTTAGGTGATAGTAGTTCACATAGTGGTCCGAATCTGCTGGTCCGAAAAAGCCTATCTTCAGGTAACTATTAGCGATCGAAGGTATGGAGGTCGACTGTGGATAGCATGGTTCTAGTACCCGGTGGTGAATTGAGAAGAAAGGTTGAGATATTGCTCCTAGTGATGGAAACGGAAGTTTCCATCGAAATAGATGGTGATTGACTAGTGGTGCATCAACTTCGATCATCATAAATGCTAGCTCGAAGGATGTGGTCGATTGTCGGTGTTGCCGGTGTAGGTTGGTCATGTGATGATTTCGGCGAGAGGGACGGGATGCCTTTCGTAGGAAGGTGGTCACCGGTGGTAACTTCCCCTCTTTTCTTTTTTCTATTTTTTCTTCACCAGGATTCAATTGTATAGAGGAAGTTGGAGAAACAAATCCTAATAACATCAATTTGTTGGGTTGAAGGTGGCCATCGACTGTAGTCGTCCGGAGGTGGATGTTGTTTCTGAATATATGGTGGTGGCGATTGTGTGAAGAGCGTAGGGGTCGACAACTGCTATTACTACCGGATTTCAACGAAACTGTTGGTCCTGGGATCGATCGGTGATGGACTTTTTTATGGATTCTTTATGTATGGAACTTACTTATACAAAGGATACATTTTGACTATCAATGAGTTATTACAAGTATATTTTAAGTATGGAAATTACTTATACAAAACATTCATTTTGACTTTCAAGAAGTCACTACAAGTACATTTTTAAGTATGGGAATTACTTATACAAAGGATACATTTTGACCTTCAAGGAGTTATTACAAGTACATTTTAAAAGCATGAATTTACAAATACCAAAATACATTTTTGGCTTTTAAAGACTCTATACAAATACCTTTGTCGACTATTGTCTTTTATACAAAGATAATACTTTTTAGTCTTTTTAAAAGTATTACTGCATTAGCAGAAAACCTGTGGCTTTCACCACCTCGTGTTGACTTTCAAAATATATGTATTCTCAAGGCTCAAGCAAATTCGGTCGGCGAATATTCAGGAATCTCAGATGATTCACTTTACTACTTTTTATTATATTCGCCTACCTTTTAAAGGAAACTACAATATTATCTTGTTAGAACCATGTATTCAAATTTTATGATGAAATATGAATGTTGTTTTGTTTATCGTTGTACTTGGGCTATATGTTCAGTTTATATGTGATACATGAACTTAGTCGCCCAGCCCGACATGATCCGCCTCCATTAGGGGTGTGACAGATTCGTATCAGAGCTAAATTGGTTATAGAGAACTCGTATGCCCGAAAGAGGAATACAACTATAGCAACTAGCTTATAATAAAAGTATTATTAATAATAACACTATTTATCGACTGCTTACGGTATATGGAATCTGGTTTGAAGGGCCGCATAGGGTTGTTTGATTTCAGAAGCGCTTAAATGCCAAAATGGTCCTGCCTTCCGGTGCTTCATGTTTAGCCCTGTCTATGCTTGGTAGTTGGGAAGTACAAATCAAAGATTAATAATACTACAAACCCAACCAACCATAATATATAAGAGTTTGTATATATATATATATATATATATATATATATATATATATATATGTGTGTGTGTGTACTCTGACCCGTGATGAGAACACCTAATAAAAATTCTAAACATCCCTTCAAGTAGAACTACCAACTCAACCCTTTAGGTTAGACACCTCAATTAAAGGTTAGTATCATACATACGCCATTCCATAAATAAATCTGGAATGCGCACCTATGTTATTTATGGTTAGGCCGGTGCACAACCAACCTTGAGCATGGAGTTTGGTAGAGTACAATGGTTGAAAGTTTTAGAGATTGAAGAATGTTCTCCAGATTCACTACAGCAACCTAGTATCTTAGAATCCATTTATACATTTTAAAACACTTATACATTTCAAAAAAATTAGCAAATTAAGATCCACTTTTAACTAATAATTTGGAAATCTAGAGGATTTCCGAACCAATCACATTTTCCTTGTCATTTGGAAATCTAGAGGATTTCTGAATCAATCACATTTTCCTTGTCATTTGGAAATCTATAGGATTTCTGAACCCATCACATTCTCCTTATCGTTTGTAAATCTAGAGGATTTCTGAACCGATCACCTTTTCCTTATCATTTGGAAATCTAGAGGATTTCGGAACCAATCACCTTCTATTTATCAGTTGGAAATCGTAAGGATCCTCGAATCGATCACCCTATCATTTAGAAATATGTAGGATTATACTAATGCACTATCATAAAAATACTTGAAATACGGGATAACGTTCAGATTTTCCTAGTTCGCCTAAATCTGAAGAACTGACAACTATACTACCATCGTAGCAGGGAATTCCATAAGTTTTCGGTCATTCGTTCAAAAGTTTCTCTCTTGAAAAGATTTCAACCGTAAGGAATTCAATTCCTTTTCTTATCATTGGAAATATGTGGGATTTCCGAATCAATTACTTTTTTCCTCATCATTCGTAACTCGACAGAGTTTCAAGAATCAATCTCACTCTATAATTTGAAAATCTATGAGATTGTGGGGACAAATTATATCAGTGCCCTATTATTCAGTATAATTCCAACATGTTTACTTATGATTAATTAGTATAACAACTAAAGTGTATCTTTTCTAAACATACAGGATAGAGGCCTACAAAGGAACTACATGACCACCCACCTTCATTTCGAATGAACTCAACCGAAATGAAAACCATGATTATGCAATGGATTTTCACAACTTAAGCTACATATGAAGCTTCCCAAAATGAATTGTCCGTTAATAGTGGGAATAATGATGACATCCCTGTTTCTAGAAAAAACAACCTCATGTCCTATTCATATATGGATTTCTTAGCCTACCAACCCCCATCTTTCTTCAGTACGGAAGGAGTTGATGCAACCTATGCCATTTCTTGGGAAGCCTTGGAATAGATGTTTATCGAGGAGTATTGTCAACGACAAGAAGTTTAGGACCTAGAACAAGAACTGTTAAATCTTTCCATGAAAGAGTCAGATGTGACTTCTTACACCTCTCGATTCAACTACCTTGCCAACCTTTTCACAGGTATCATAGACTCAAAATAAAAGAAGATGGAGAGTTACATTTGGGGGCTAACCCCTCTAGTTTGATGTCAGGTTGTGACATTCAGACCCACTACCTTTGATAGTGCTAAGCAACTGGCCTATCATTTGATTGAAAAATATCTCCATCCGAATACCACGACCTAACAGCCAGATCAGAATCGAGCGAAGGGTACGAAACGGAAGTACCAAAAGGAGTCCAAAGGGAACTTCAAATGTAACATCCGGAATTTCAGGTATTATATTTATTCATTTTATTTCAAGTTTTGTGGAAGAACTCGGCGAGTTGGTGCGTAGACTCGCTGAGAAGAGACACGATTTCTCACCCGGATTAATGACCGGACTCAACGAGTCGCATGGGTGGACTCGGCGAGTCCGCGTTGTTTAATGAAACTCTAATTTCTCGGGTTTGGGACCTATTTATAGGGCCTTATGGCCGTCATTTGTGCTCACCAGCCCCCAGAGCGAAACCCTAGTGAGCTTGAGCGATTGGAGTGAGAGAAGGAGCCATTGTTGACCTTAGAGGAGTTGTCTAGCAAGGAAAAGGAAGTTATAACGAAGAGGAAGCAAGAGGGTTAACTTCCTGAAGATATGAGGTCCAGAACATCACGTTTGAGATACCATTTTCGAACCATTTTCTGTTGTGGTGATGTTCGTGTTGATTTAGGGCTTATTGAGCCCTTTTTGTGACTAGATCTAGTGCTCCCATGGTCCCTTAGCGATTTAGGTTCTGGATCTGGACCCATGGAGGTCCAAAGTGCCTCTTTGTCCAAGCTTTATATGATTCTATGGAGGTTTTGGTTTGGGATCATTGTATTTGAGTTTAAAACACTATTTATGAGTCAATAGGTGTGATATGAGCACTAAGACATAAACTTTACGTGATAAATAAGCTTGGAAAGACTGGATCTATGAGTTAGAGGAACATATCTGACCTCAGAAGGTCGTTTGGGGTTGTGCATGGAATGTATTCGTCGAGTCCATGGGCAGACTCGACGAGTTGGAGCGAGTTATTTCGAGTTTTCGAACCACGGGTTGAGTAACCGTGTTGGGTGAGTGACTTGGTGAGTCGAAAGGGATTCAGAGGAATCGGGTCCTCGTAAGGACTCGACGAGTCCACGCAAGACTCGGCGAGTTGCGTTGACTGTTGACCATTGACTAGAGTTGACTGGTGTTGACTTGGTAAAATTAGTCAACCATAGTTAGGATGGTGTTAATTAGAGATATACTTGTGTTATAGGAGGATGATAGCTTGGGAGATCGAGCACTAGTGATTTCCGGGATTTACGAGTTACCGAGATACGCGAGGTGAGTCTTCTCACTATACTTTACCTTGAGGAGGTAATTAGAGTTATGTGATATAGTGTTGTATGCTATATATGTGTTATGTGTTGCACTGCATTATTCTATGTGACTTATGTTGTGCATGCTACAGAGTTAGAACCGGAAGGTTCATAGAGATAGAGCCTGAGGGCTCATAGAGTTGGGTGCACGGACCGACAGATTTATAGCCTCGAGTGGCTAATATGTGTTATATATGTATGGTATTTTGGGGAACTCACTAAGCTTCGTGCTGACAGTGTTTGGTGTTATCTGTTTCAGGTACTAGTGAGGATCGCGGGAAGGCGTCGGCCTGATCAGTACACACATGGGATTTTTATGCTATGAGATCTTGGGATTGTTATATGCTATGAATTTGAGTTTCAAACAATGATGTTTTTATGAATAATAAATGAATTATGTTTTTACAAAATGCGAAAAATTGTTTTGAAATTTACGGTGTTACTAGTTGGTATCAGAGCCTTGGTTTGAGGGATTCGAGTACACTTTCGGGCGTATTTGAACTCAAACTAAGGATTTGAGAAATATTTTCAAAGGAGAACCAAGTTTTTTTGAAAGAGAGTAAAAGATTTTTGGAAAACGCAAAGCAAAGTCGTGTGTACGATCAGTCAGCGCCCGAACGGTGATTTCCCAAGATACCTTTATGTTATATGCTTATGATATTGACATGATGTATTCTCGTGCTAGAGTGGGCTAGGTACTCCTATTAGGACTAAAGTGGCCTGATTTGTGATGCCTTAGCCTAGGGGGAGGTGAGCTACTATGAGATGCTTGAGAGTGAGTAGGTAGCAGCGAGGAGCTTTTGAGAGATCTGTTAGAGAAAGGATTTTGCATAATAGAGTACTTGGGACTTGGGATCCTAGGAGGAGGACTTGGGGTGTATACTAACGCGGTGTGGAAGGTAGTATTGGGCCCGTACTACTGAAAACACCGGGATGGTGTACAGTTCAAGTAAGAATCTTCGGGATACCGTGGATCAAGGAGGGACGAGTTATCGAGTGCGAGTATGCTCGAGTGAGTTTCTAATATATCGTATGTTGTTTTTCAGAGGTAGATCATGGTGAGGACACGTCATGCGCCAGAGAACAGCGAGACCAGTGATAAGGAGATCCGCCGGATCATCCATGAGGAGGTGGCTGCGGCTATCAGGGCATAGATACCAGAGATGTTCGGGTCTATCAAGACCACGCTGATTAAGACTTTTGACGAGCATTATGCCGCTCTTTCTGAGGCTGCTATTGCAGCGGCCACCACAGCCATTGCTGCTGCTAGGCTGCAAGGGGGTGACTCGTTGTTGGTCAAGGAGTTCAGCAACACGAAGCCACCAGAGTTTGATGGGACGTAGGATCCGATTGTAGCGATGAGATGGGTATCTGACATTGAGGGGTGTTTCTATACATGCTCGTGCCCGGAGCACTTGAGGGTTCAGTTTATGCTGAACCATCTTGGCTTGGGGGTGAAGGATTGGTGGAAGTTCACGACAGCACACTATTCTCCAGCAGAGCTTGCTGCGGTGACCTGGGAGAGGTTCACCACCATGTTTCGTGATGAGTACGGAGTCTGTTACGGTGATTACCAGATTGCTTCATGAGAGGGCGATGTTCTGCCCTGAGCACGTGTCTACTGAGCAGGCACGTATGAGCCGTTATTTGAGTATTTTGAGGAGAGATATTCAGGAGTTCGTGGCGAACTCCTCGTACCGGACATTTGTCGAGCTTCAGGAAAATGCCCGGAAGAGGGAGATCGAGCTAGAGACTCAGGATAGGGAGGAGGCGGAGTCTCAGGGGAGGGATCGGCAATGGACACAGTCCCAGCTGGCAACCAAGCGGGCCAAGCCCGCTGATCCCAGAGCAGGGAGCCAGAAGGGCCGCACTTGTGGAAAGTGCGACAAGGGTCATGATGGAGTTTGTAGAGCTGGATCTTGGTACAAGTGTGGCAAGGAGGGGCATATGGCTAAGGACTGCCCCTAGGAGTTTGCAGTGTGTTTCCACTGCAACCAAACCGGACACCAGAAGGCCGAGTGTCCGCTGCTGCGAGGGTCAGGACAGGGAGCTTCTCAGGGGACTGCCCCTGCTGCGATTAGAGCTTCGTATAGTTGGCCGGTAAAGACCGAGACGCCGAAGGCTCGGGGGAGAGCCTTCCAGTTAACTGCGGAAGAGGTCCGCGCAGCGGCCGATGTTGTGGCTGGTATGTATTCTTTCATGTATTTATTTTAATGTTTGAGATTTTGTGCTTATATTATGATATGCGTAGGTACTTTTCTTGTGAGTTCTGTACCTGCTTTGGTGTTATTTGACTCGGGTGCGAGTCGATTTTTTATATCGTTGGCTTTTAGTCAGCACATCAGTATTAGTCGGGAGGCGTTGAGTTGACCTCTGAGAGTCTCCATCGCCGATGAGAGAGCAATGTATGCCACATATGTGATTCGAGGGTGTGTACTCGAGATCTTCGGTGTAGAGTTTCCTATTGATTTGGTCCCAATTGCGATGGGGGACGTCTGTGTCATCGTAGGCATGGATTGGTTGAGCAGATTTAGAGCCGTTATCGATTGCAAGCAGCACCTGGTGACTATACAAGACCCAAGTGGGGGAATTCTTACAGTATACGGTGAGGGTACCCGTCCCGATTTAGTGTTTTGTTCGGCTGCTAGAGCCAGATAGAGTCAACAACAGGGCTGTAGTGGTTTTGTAGCATATGTGATGGATATGCGAGTTGGTGCAGAGAGACCGAGTGCGGTTGAGGAGGTTCTGATAGTGCGGGAATTTCCGGATGTCTTTCCCGAGGAGTTACCGGGTGTGCCTCCCGAGAGGCAGGTTGAGTTTCGCATTGATTTGATTCCGGGGGCAGCACCTATTGGCAAGGCGCCCTATCGCCTTACACATCCAGAGATGCAGGAGTTATCCTTGCAGCTTGAGGAGCTGCTGGGGAAGGGGTTTATTCGGCCGAGCAGCTCGCCGTGGGGAGCATCGATCCTTTTTGTGAAGAAAAAGGATGGTTCGCACTGAATGTGCATAGATTATCGAGAGCTGAACAAGCTAACGGTCAAGAACCGCTATCCTTTGCCAAGGATCGATGATTTGTTCGATCAGCTGCAGGGAGCATCTTGGTTTTCCAAGATTGATCTGAGATCTGGATATCATCAGATGAGGGTGCGTGAGGAGGATATCCAGAAGACCGCGTTCAGGACTCGTTATGGGCATTACGAGTTCGTGGTGATGCCCTTCGGGCACACCAATGCGCCTGTAGCGTTCATGGATTTCATGAACATGGTATGTAGACCGATGCTGGATCGATCAGTGATTGTGTTAATTGACGACATTTTGGTGTACTCGAGATCTAGGGAGTAGCATGAGGAGCATTTACGAGAAATCCTCAGTGTGCTGAGATCGGAGAGGCCTCATGCCAAATTCTCCAAGTGCGATTTTTAGTTGCGAGAGGTGCAATTCCTTGGTCACCTCGTTAACCAAAAGCGGATCTTGGTCGATCCGGCCAAGATCGAGGCGGTGTTGAGCTGGGAGGTGCCGAAATATCCTTCCAAGATCAGGAGTTTTCTAGGGTTGGCCGGCTATTATCGGTGGTTCATCAAGGATTTCTCTAAGATTGCTATTCCTCTCACCAGGTTGACCTGGAAGGGTGTGGTGTTCAGCTGGGGCCCAGAGCAGCAGGCCTCATTTGAGACTCTTCGCCAGAGATTGTGCGAAGCCCCGGTGTTGGCTATTCCAGAGGGAATGTAGGACTTCGTGGTGTATTGTGACACATCGATATCTGGGTAGGGCGCAGTGTTGATGTAGGGAGGGCGTGTGATCACGTACGCATCAAGGCAGCTGAAGCCTCACGAGGCAAGGTATCCCACCCATGATCTAGAGTTAGGGGCTGTGGTGTTCACCCTCAAGATTTGGCACTATTACCTATATGGGGTTCGGTGTACGATATACACGGACCACAAGAGTTTGAAGTATTTGATGGATCAGCCAAACCTGAACATGCGTCAGAGAAGATGGTTGGATGTAGTAAAGGATTATGATAGTGAGATCCTATATCACTCGGGCAAGGCTAATGTCGTAGTCGACACCCTGAGTCATAGGGCAGAGAACGCCCCGATTTGGGATATTTGTATGATATTGACGGGGACGACTCCGGTGTTGGACACCATCAGAGGGGCTCAGGCTGAGGCAGTAAGACCAGAGAACCGTAAGAGAGAGCGAGTTATCGGTGAGGTATCAGAGTTCGTAACCGACAGCAGAGGGCTTATGACCTTCCAGGGTCGGATTTGGGTACCGTTTGTTGGAGGAACGCATACCATCTTGATGGAGGAGGCGCATAGATCGAGATTCTCGATCCATCTCGGGGCCACTAAGATGTTTCTGGATCTTAAGAGAGAGTATTGGTGGCCCTGTATGAAGAGAGATGTGGCGTGGTTTGTTGAGAGGTGCCTAACCTGTCGTAGGGTTAAGGCCGAACATCAGAGACCGCATGGTAAGTTGCAACCACTAGAAATCCCAGAGTGGAAATGGGAGCAGATATCCATGATTTTATCACCAAATTGCCGAAAACGGCTAGGGGCGTCGATGCGATTTGGGTGATAGTAGACCGTTTGACAAAGAGCTCTCACTTTCTCGCCATTAGTGAGAGCTCTTCTGCGGAGAAGTTAGCAGAGGTATATGTGAGAGAGGTGGTATCACGGCATAGGGTGCCGACCTCGATTGTGTCAGATCGAGATGTGCATTTCACTTCCAGATTTTGAAAGAAATTCCATGAGGAGTTGGGTACGAGGCTGCATTTTAGTACCGCATACCACCCACAGACTGACGTTCAGAGCGAGCGGACGATTCAGACGCTCGAGGACATGCTCCGAGCAAGCATGTTGGATTTTGGCGGAAATTGGGACACGTATTTGCCCTTAGAAGAGTTCTCCTACAATAACAGCCATCATTCGAGCATTGGTATGCCACCTTTTGAGCTGTTGTTTGGGAGGAGGTGTCGGACTCCCATTTGTTGGGGAGAGGTAGGGCAACGACTGATGGGTAGCATGGAGATTGTGCTTCAGACGACAGAGCAGATACAACGGGTCAGGCAGAGATTGTTGACCGCTCAGAGCCGCCAGAAGAGTTATGCGGATAGGTGACGATCCGAGCTTGAGTTCCAGGTCGGTGATTATGTTCTCCTGAAGGTATCTCCTTAGAAAGGAGTGATTCGATTCAGGAAGAGGGGAAAGCTAGGGCCTCGGTATATTGGGCCGTTCAGAGTAATCGTGAGGGCGGGCAGGGTAGTGTATCGCCTGTAGCTACCTGTGGAGTTGGAGCGGATTCATAATACCTTCCACGTGTCTCAGTTGAGGAAGTGTATAGCCGACGAGTCGGCAGTAGTGCCGTTAGAGGACATTCAGGTGGATGCGAGCCTGAACTATGCAGAGAGACCAATTGCAATTGTGGATCGGAAGATCAAGGTTTTGAGAAACAAGGAGGTGCCTCTGGTATAGGTTCAGTGGCAACATCGGAAAGGATCCGAGTTGACTTGGGAGCCAGAGCGGGAGATGTGTGAGCAGCATCCGGAGCTATTTCAGGGATGAGACTTCGAGGGCGAAGTCTGATTCAAGTGGGGGAGAATTGTAACATTCGGAATTCAGGTATTATATTTACTCATTTTATTTCAAGTTTTGTGGAAGAACTCGGCAAGTTGGTGCTTAGACTCGTCGAGTAGAGACGCGATTTCTCACCCGGATTAATGACCTGACTCGACGAGTCGCATTGGTGGACTCGGCGACTCCGCGCTGTTTAATGAAACCCTAATTTCTCGGGTTTGGGACCTATTTATAGGGCCTTATGGCCGTCATTTGTGCTCACCAGCCCCCAGAGCGAAACCCTAGTGAGCTTGAGCGATTGGACTGAGAGAAGGAGCCACTGTCGACCTTGGAGGTGTTGTCTAGCAAGGAAAAGGAAGCTATAGCCAAGAGGAAGCAAGAGGGTTAACTTCCTGAAGATTTGAGGTCCAGAACATCACGTTTGAGGTACCATTTTCGAACCATTTTCTGTTGTAGTGATGTTCATGTTGATTTAGGGCTTATTGAGCCCTTTTTGTGACTAGATCTAATGCTCCCATGGTCCCTTAGCGAGTTAGGTTCTGGATCTGGACCCATGGAGGTCTAGAGTGCCTCTTTGTCCAAGCTTTATATGAGTCTATGGAGGTTTTGGTTTGGGATCATTGTATTTGAGGTTAAAACACCATTTATGAGTCAATAGGTGTGATATGAGCGCCAAGACATAAACTTTACGTGATAAATAAGCTTGGAAAGACTGGATCTATGAGTTAGAGGAACATATCTGACCTCAGAATGTCATTTGGGATTGTGCATGGAATGCACTCGTCGCGTCCATGGGCAGACTCGATGAGTTTGAGCGAGTTGTTCTGTGTTTTTGAACCAGGGGTTGAGTAACCGAGTTGGGTGAGTGACTCGGTGAGTCGGAAGGGATTCAAAGGAATCGGGTCCCCATAGGGACTCGACGAGTCCACGCCAGACTCGGCGAGTTGGGTTGACCGTTGACCATTGACCAGATTTGACCGGTGTTGACTTGGTAGAATTAGTCAACCATAGTTGGGATAGTGTTAATTAGAGATATACTTGTGTTATAGGAGGACCATAGCTCGGGAGATCGAGCACTAGTGATTTCCGGGATTTACGAGTTACCGAGATACGTGAGGTGAGTCTTCTCAATATAATTTACCTTGAGTAGGTAATTAGAGTTATGTGATACAGTGTTGTATGCTATATTTGAGAAATATTTTCAAAGGAGAACCAAGTTTTTTTGAAAGAGAGTAAAAGATTTTTGGAAAACGCAAAGCAGAGTCGTGTGTACGATCAGTCAGCGCCCGAACGGTGATTTCCCAAGATACCTTTATGTTATATGCTTATGATATTGACATGATGTATTCTCGTGCTAGAGTGGGCTAGGTACTCCTATTAGGACTAAAGTGGCCTGATTTGTGATGCCTTAGCCTAAGGGGAGGTGAGCTACTATGAGATGCTTGAGAGTGAGTAGGTAGCAGCGAGGAGCTTTTGAGAGATCTGTTAGAGAAAGGATTTTGCATAATAGAGTACTTGGGACTTGGGATCCTAGGAGGAGGACTTGGGGTGTATACTAACGCGGTGTGGAAGGTAGTATTGGGCCCGTACTACTGAAAACACTGGGACGGTGTACAGTTCAAGTAAGAATCTTCGGGATACTGTGGATCAAGGAGGGACGAGTTATCGAGTGCGAGTATGATCGAGTGAGTTTCTAATATATCGTATGTTGTTTTTCAGAAGTAGATCATGGTGAGGACACGTCATGCGCCAGAGAACAGTGAGACCAGTGATAAGGAGATCCGCCGGATCATCCATGAGGAGGTGGCTGCGGCTATCAGGGCAGAGATACCAGAGATGTTCGGGTCTATCAAGACCACGCTGATTAAGACTTTTGACGAGCATTATGCCGCTCTTTCTGAGGCTGCTATTGCAGCGGCCACCACAGCCATTGCTGCTGCTAGGCTGCAAGGGGGTGACTCGTTGTTGTTCAGGGAGTTCAGCAACACGAAGCCACCAGAGTTTGATGGGACGTAGGATCCGATTGCAGTGATGAGATGGGTATCTGACATTGAGGGGTGTTTCTATACATGCTCGTGCCCGGAGCACTTGAGGGTTCAGTTTGTGCTAAACCATCTTGGCTTGGGGGTGAAGGATTGCTGGAAGTTCACGACAGCACACTATTCTCCAGCAGAGCTTGCTGCGGTGACCTGGGAGAGGTTCACCACCATGTTTCGTGATGAGTACGGAGTCTGTTACGGTTGTTACCAAATTGTTTCATGAGAGGGCGATGTTCTGCCCTGAGCACGTGTCTACTGAGCAGGCACGTATGAGCCGTTATTTGAGTATTTTGAGGAGAGATATTCAGGAGTTCGTGGCGAACTCCTCGTACCGGACATTTGTCGAGCTTCAGGAAAATGCCCGGAAGAGGGAGATCGAGCTAGAGACTCAGGATAGGGAGGAGGCGGAGTCTCAGGGGAGGGATCGGCGATGGACACAGTCCCAGCTGGCAACCAAGCGGGCCAAGCCCGCTGATCCCAGAGCAGGGAGCCAGAAGGGCCGCACTTGTGGAAAGTGCGACAAGGGTCATGATGGAGTTTGTAGAGCTGGATCTTGGTACAAGTGTGGCAAGGAGGGGCATATGGCTAAGGACTGCCCCTAGGAGTTTGCAGTGTGTTTCCACTGCAACCAAACCGGGCACCAGAAGGCCGAGTGTCCGCTGCTGCGAGGGTCAGGACAGGGAGCTTCTCAGGGGACTGCCCCTGCTGCGATTAGAGCTTCGTATAGTTGGCCGGTGAAGACCGAGACGCCGAAGGCTCGGGGGAGAGCCTTCCAGTTAACTGCGGAAGAGGTCCGCGCAGCGGCCGATGTTGTGGCTGGTATGTATTCTTTGATGTATTTATTTTAATGTTTGAGATTTTGTGCTTATATTATGATATGCGTAGGTACTTTTCTTGTGAGTTCTGTACCTGCTTTGGTGTTATTTGACTCGGGTGCGAGTCGATTTTTTATATCGTTGGCTTTTAGTCAGCACATCAGTATTAGTCGGGAGGCGTTGAGTTGACCTCTGAGAGTCTCCATCGCCGATGAGAGAGCAATGTATGCCACATATGTGATTCGAGGGTGTGTACTCGAGATCTTCGGTGTAGAGTTTCCTATTGATTTGGTCCCAATTGCGATGGGGGACGTCTGTGTCATCGTAGGCATGGATTGGTTGAGCAGATTTAGAGTCGTTATTGATTGCAAGCAACACCTGGTGACTATACAAGACCCAAGTGGGGGAATTCTTACAGTATACGGTGAGGGTACCCGTCCCGATTTAGTGTTTTGTTCGGCTGCTAGAGCCAGATAGAGTCAACAACAGGGCTGTAGTGGTTTTGTAGCATATGTGATGGATATGCGAGTTGGTGCAGAGAGACCGAGTGCGGTTGAGGAGGTTCTGATAGTGCGGGAATTTCCGGATGTCTTTCCCGAGGAGTTACCGGGTGTGCCTCCCGAGAGGCAGGTTGAGTTTCGCATTGATTTGATTCCGGGGGCAGCACCTATTGGCAAGGCGCCCTATCGCCTTACACATCCAGAGATGCAGGAGTTATCCTTGCAGCTTGAGGAGCTGCTGGGGAAGGGGTTTATTCGGCCGAGCAGCTCGCCGTGGGGAGCATCGATCCTTTTTGTGAAGAAAAAGGATGGTTCGCACCGAATGTGCATAGATTATCGAGAGCTGAACAAGCTAACGGTCAAGAACCGCTATCCTTTGCCAAGGATCGATGATTTGTTCGATCAGCTGCAGGGAGCATCTTGGTTTTCCAAGATTGATCTGAGATCTGGATATGATCAGATGAGGGTACGTGAGGAGGATATCCAGAAGACCGCGTTCAGGACTCGTTATGGGCATTACGAGTTCGTGGTGATACCCTTCGGGCACACCAATGCGCCTGCAGCGTTCATGGATTTCATGAACATGGTATGTAGACCGATGCTGGATCGATCAGTGATTGTGTTAATTGACGACATTTTGGTGTACTCAAGATCTAGGGAGTAGCATGAGGAGCATTTACGAGAAATCCTCAGTGTGCTGAGATCGGAGAGGCTTCATGCCAAATTCTCCAAGTGCGATTTTTAGTTACGAGAGGTGCAATTCCTTGGTCACCTCGTTAACCAAAAGGGGATCTTGGTCGATTCGGCCAAGATCGAGGCGGTGTTGAGCTGGGAGGTGCCGAAATATCCTTCCAAGATCAGGAGTTTTCTAGGGTTGGCCGGCTATTATCGGTGGTTCATCAAGGATTTCTCTAAGATTGCTATTCCTCTCACCAGGTTGACCTGGAAGGGTGTGGTGTTCAGCTGGGGCCCAGAGCAGCAGGCCTCATTTGAGACTCTTCGCCAGAGATTGTGCGAAGCCCCGGTGTTGGCTATTCCAGAGGGAATGTAGGACTTCGTGGTGTATTGTGACACATCGATATCTGGGTAGGGCGCAGTGTTGATGTAGGGAGGGCGTGTGATCACGTACGCATCAAGGCAGCTGAAGCCTCACGAGGCAAGGTATCCCACCCATGATCTAGAGTTAGGGGCTGTGGTGTTCACCCTCAAGATTTGGCACTATTACCTATATGGGGTTCGGTGTACGATATACACGGACCACAAGAGTTTGAAGTATTTGATGGATCAGCCAAACCTGAACATGCGTCAGAGAAGATGGTTGGATGTAGTAAAGGATTATGATAGTGAGATCCTATATCACTCGGGCAAGGCTAATGTGGTAGTCGACACCCTGAGTCATAGGGCAGAGAACGCCCCGATTTGGGATATTTGTATGATATTGACGGGGACGACTCCGGTGTTGGACACCATCAGAGGGGCTCAGGCTGAGGCAGTAAGACCAGAGAACCGTAAGAGAGAGCGAGTTATCGGTGAGGTATCAGAGTTCGTAACCGACAGCAGAGGGCTTATGACCTTCCAGGGTCGGATTTGGGTACCGTTTGTTGGAGGAACGCATACCATCTTGATGGAGGAGGCGCATAGATCGAGATTCTCGATCCATCTCGGGGCCACTAAGATGTTTCTGGATCTTAAGAGAGAGTATTGGTGGCCCTGTATGAAGAGAGATGTGGCGTGGTTTGTTGAGAGGTGCCTAACCTGTCGTAGGGTTAAGGTCGAACATCAGAGACCGCATGGTAAGTTGCAACCACTAGAAATCCCAGAGTGGAAATGGGAGCAGATATCCATGATTTTATCACCAAATTGCCGAAAACGGCTAGGGGCGTCGATGCGATTTGGGTGATAGTAGACCGTTTGACAAAGAGCTCTCACTTTCTCGCCATTAGTGAGAGCTCTTCTGCGGAGAAGTTAGCAGAGGTATATGTGAGAGAGGTGGTATCACGGCATAGGGTGCCGACCTCGATTGTGTCAGATCGAGATGTGCATTTCACTTCCAGATTTTGAAAGAAATTCCATGAGGAGTTGGGTATGAGGCTGCATTTTAGTACCGCATACCACCCACAGACTGACGTTCAGAGCGAGCGGACGATTCAGACGCTCGAGGACATGCTCCGAGCAAGCGTGTTGGATTTTGGCGGAAATTGGGACACGTATTTGCCCTTAGCAGAGTTCTCCTACAATAACAGCCATCATTCGAGCATTGGTATGCCGCCTTTTGAGCTGTTGTTTGGGAGGAGGTGTGGGACTCCCATTTGTTGGGGAGAGGTAGGGCAACGACTGATGGGTAGCATGGAGATTGTGCTTCAGACGACAGAGCAGATACAACGGGTCAGGCAGATATTGTTGACCGCTCAGAGCCGCCAGAAGAGTTATGCGGATAGGTGACGATCCGAGCTTGAGTTCCAGGTCGGTGATTATGTTCTCCTGAAGGTATCTCCTTAGAAAGGAGTGATTCGATTCAGGAAGAGAGGAAAGCTAGGGCCTCGGTATATTGGGCCGTTCAGAGTAATCGTGAGGGCGGGCAGGGTGGTGTATCGCCTGTAGCTACCTGTGGAGTTGGAGCGGATTCATAATACCTTCCACGTGTCTCAGTTGAGGAAGTGTATAGCCGACGAGTCGGCAATAGTGCCGTTAGAGGACATTCAGGTGGATGCGAGCCTGAACTATGCAGAGAGACCAATTGCAATTGTGGATCGGAAGATCAAGGTTTTGAGAAACAAGGAGGTGCCTCTGATATAGGTTCAGTGGCAACATCGGAAAGGATCCGAGTTGACTTGGGAGCCAGAGCGGGAGATGTGTGAGCAGCATCCGGAGCTATTTCAGGGATGAGACTTCGAGGGCGAAGTCTGATTCAAGTGGGGGAGAATTGTAACATTCGGAATTCAGGTATTATATTTACTCATTTTATTTCAAGTTTTGTGGAAGAACTCGGCGAGTTGGTGCTTAGACTCGTCGAGTAAAGACGCGATTTCTCACCCGGATTAATGACCTGACTCGACGAGTCGCATTGGTGGACTCGGCGACTCCGCGCTGTTTAATGAAACCCTAATTTCTCGGGTTTGGGACCTATTTATAGGGCCTTATGGCCGTCATTTGTGCTCACCAGCCCCCAGAGCGAAACCCTAGTGAGCTTGAGCGATTGGAGTGAGAGAAGGAGCCACTGTCGACCTTGGAGGTGTTGTCTAGCAAGGAAAAGGAAGCTATAGCCAAGAGGAAGCAAGAGGGTTAACTTCCTGAAGATTTGAGGTCCAGAACATCACGTTTGAGGTACCATTTTCGAACCATTTTCTGTTGTAGTGATGTTCATGTTGATTTAGGGCTTATTGAGCCCTTTTTGTGACTAGATCTAATGCTCCCATGGTCCCTTAGCGAGTTAGGTTCTGGATCTGGACCCATGGAGGTCTAGAGTGCGTCTTTGTCCAAGCTTTATATGAGTCTATGGAGGTTTTGGTTTGGGATCATTGTATTTGAGGTTAAAACACCATTTATGAGTCAATAGGTGTGATATGAGCGCCAAGACATAAACTTTACGTGATAAATAAGCTTGGAAAGACTGGATCTATGAGTTAGAGGAACATATCTGACCTTAGAATGTCATTTGGGATTGTGCATGGAATGCACTCGTTGAGTCCATGGGCAGACTCGACGAGTTTGAGCGAGTTGTTCTGTGTTTTTGAACCAGGGGTTGAGTAACCGAGTTGGGTGAGTGACTCGGTGAGTCGGAAGGGATTCAAAGGAATCGGGTCCCCATAGGGACTCGACGAGTCCACGCCAGACTCTGCGAGTTGGGTTGACCGTTGACCATTGACCAGATTTGACCGGTGTTGACTTGGTAGAATTAGTCAACCATAGTTGGGATAGTGTTAATTAGAGATATACTTGTGTTATAGGAGGACCATAGCTCGGGAGATCGAGCACTAGTGATTTCCGGGATTTACGAGTTACCGAGATACGTGAGGTGAGTCTTCTCAATATAATTTACCTTGAGTAGGTAATTAGAGTTATGTGATACAGTGTTGTATGCTATATATGTGTTATGTGTTGCACTGCATTATTCTATGTTTTTTATGCTGTGTATGCTACAGAGTTAGAACCGGAAAGTTCACAGAGATAGAGCCTGAGGGTTCATAGAGTTGGGTGCACGGACCCATAGAGTTATAGCCTCGAGTGGCTAATATGTGTTATATATATGGTATTTTGGGGAACTCACTAAGCTTTGTGCTTACAGTGTTTAGTGTTATTTGTTTCAGGTACTAGTGAGGATCGCGGGAAGGCGTCGGCCTAATCAGTACACACACGGGATTTTTATGCTATGAGATCTTGGGATTGTTATATGCTATGAATTTGAGTTTCAAACGATGATGTTTTTATGAATAATAAATGAATTATGTTTTTACAAAATGCGAAAAATTGTTTTGAAATTTACGGTGTTACATCAAACACCTCAAACCCAAGTTAGAACCTATGACTACCTACGACTCAAATACTCCTACTCGGTCGAAGTCCTACTCTAGAACCTTACCCCATTGTACTAAATGCAATTACCATCATGTCCTCAACTGCAAAGAGATAATTGTTGGATTAATGTCTAAGTCCATAACTATATTTTGTATGTACTTGACCCGACCTGGCATGGTCCATTTGGGTTGCACATCACCGACACAATTTACATGGATAATCTTTTGAGAATAGTATATTTATGATTAATATTAATATATTATAAGTTCTAATATATTAATATGGAATCATATTATTTAATTACTATTGATCAAGAATTAATTTAGAATTAATTAAGTGATCAAAGTGAACTAATTAAATATGGACTGTTGTATATGTGGAATGGGCCAAGTTCATTTAGGATGGGCTAAGCTTTCATGGATAGTCCATGGAGTGTTTAACCCATGGATCATATGAAATGAAAGGTCATGGGTTTTGTTGGATAAGGTGTCTAAGTCCATAACTATTTCTGGTCAGTACTTGACCCGACCCAGCATGGTCCATTTGGGTTGCATGGCACCATGCAATTGGATAGACTAAATGAGAGAAATAACACTTGGAGATTATTAATATATTATAAGTTCTAATATATTAATAATATTATTTGATTAGTTTGATCAAGAATTAATTTAGAATTAATTAAGTGATCAAAAGATAACTAATTAAATATATGGGTTGATTATGTAAATCATTCATATCTTGTATAGTGGGCTAAGAGGCTCCATGGATTATCAAGTTGGGTTCCACCCATAGGATGCTCCATGGATGCTCCATGGGAGTTACAAACCCATGGGTCATGGAAATGAAGAGTCATGACACATTAGGGTTTACATGGTGTAACCCTAGATATGTCAACACTATATAAGAATCCCATTCTCCACCAAAATCAGCTACACATATGAAACAAGAGGGCTAGGCCGATTTCAAGAAGTGTGTATTCTCTCAAAAGTCTTTCCAAGAGCATTTGGTGTTGTGTGAAGCATTTGAGGCATCACACTTGGGGTTCTAGGCTCACTAGGTTTCAAGGATCATAAGCAACAACAAGGTAAGTTATTCTATCTTTCATTCAAGTTAAAAATTGTTCCCCATGTATGCTAGATAGGAATATAACCTTGGAATTCAACTTTGCATGATAATTAGACAAACATTGATCCAAGGTTATTAGGGTTGCATGTACACTTAGGAAGTGTTAGAATGCTCAAAACCCATTAGTGGTATCAGAGCCTAGGCTTGTTTGTTTGTTATTTGTGCTTAAAAGTTGGAAAAGTCGAAAATCTTGCCGTCTGCCTGATGAACTCGCCGAGTCCATGGGGAGACTCGCTGAGTTCACTTGTATCTTCAACCTACTCGCCGAGTAGGTTCATGCACTCGGCGAGTAGGAGCCACGGAGTGCAGATTTTCGACTGTAGTTGTTGGAAATGGACTAGAAACATTACCTTAAACTGTTTTGGTACTTGAAAACTTGTTTTAGATGGTGTAATGTCTTTGCTAATCCATTTACAACAACTAGTTATCAAAATTACAAAGTTTTGAGTGTAATTTTGATTCATGAAAGTGTCCATGTTTATGTTCTTGATCTTATGATGTTTAGATGATCATAGGAATTATTTGTAACCTATGTGGTAGTTTAATTCTTGATCATTATGTGTTTTAATGGAGTCCATAACTTGTCCTCAAGTTATGGAAAACCAAAAGTCACTTGAATTAAAACCATTAAAAGAACACAAGAGTTAGAAAAATGAAGAGTCTTCATTTTATTACTCTATTAAACTCATAAGTTACAAGAAATGAAATGTTTTGAAAGCTTACAAAACTTGCCCTCAAGTTTTGGAACAAGTAAAGTCATGCTAAAACTTTAGTTCCAACCCTTAGAATTTTAAAAGTTAAAATTCTACCCGTATACTTATAATATTATAAGTTAACATATATATATATATATATATATATATATATATATATATATATATATATATATATATGTATAAGATTAAAGTCGTCTTACCGCTAGTACGCCTCATTCACGAAGCCGATCTATAAGATGGGTATAAGGTTGTTGCCTATAAAATGGCAACTTAATGGGTGTCCACTCTCACCCACCGCTTGCTTGACTGGTGTAGGGTCGTTAGCCGAACGGGTAGGACAAGGACTTATAAATTCTCATTAAAAGTATGATGAATATTATAAAGTAACTAAATGTTTTATTAAATTCCCAATCTTAGTTACTTTAGGAAAAATGTGAATAAGGTGCTAATCCATGAAATTACACTTTACACTTTGTTTAAGTCGTTGGTGGAGCGTGTGTGGTTAACCGGAACACTAACTTGGACTTAACAAGGTAGGTAAAGGGTGACTAAGGTTTATTATAGTATCGGTGGAGTTTGTGTGGTTTACCGGCACATCGATTGAGTGATAAACTTTAAGGGTACCAAGTGATTTGCATGGTTACTTCACACCTCGTTTTGTGATCCTCGGTATCCCAGTCACAAAACTTGGAGGGCACACTCGAGATTGAAACATGCCTTTGAAAAGTTCATTGAATCTTAAAGAATCTAGGAATTTCTAAGAACCAATCAAAAACCTAATATTCAATATTTCAGTTTTCGTGGTGGAAATTGGTGAAGCGTCATTCAGCTACCTTTCAAATATGTTATAGCCTTGATTACGGCATAGCTCTTCTAAGTTATAATATATTGTGATTTGATCCTAGCCTTAATATTATATTTGGGTGTTTTATTAAGGACTCTCTTGATATCTAAAATAATCTTGTCCTCTTCCTTCAGATGTCTTCGAACAATGCCGCTTCTGGCTCTAATCCTAATGGCTCCTTTACCCTTATGAAATTGTGTAGGAAAGTCACTTTTGATGGATTCAACTTCAATGAGTGGATCAGAAACATAAGGATGATTACCTGCTACGAGGACACAGAATATGTCCTTGATAAGGAGCTTAAGGAGATTGATGAGACCACTGCAACTCCCCAGGAGATCGTTGACTTTCAGGCACATGAAAGGGATGCTACCAAAGTGGCATGCATCATGATGGCCACGATGACAGCGGAACTCCAAAAGTCCTATGAGGATTTCTACCCTTATGAAATGCACCAAGATCTGATGGAAAGATACCATCAAAGTGCACGACAAGAGAGGTATGAAATCATCTGCTCCATGATAACAACCATGATGAAGGACGGGGAATCCGTCATGAGACACATGCAGAAAATGCAAAGGTATGTGGATCGGTTGTTGAAGCTTAATGTGAACTTCCCTAAGGAGCTTGCAATAGATATCATTTTGCACTCCTTACCATCGTGCTATGATCAATTCCGCATGACATATCACATGAATAAGGAAGAGGTCACACTCAGCAAACGTCAGGGACTTCTCAAGACCACTGAAACAGGTCTCAAGGCGAAGTCGGCTATTAACACTCCTACTCCAAACTCCAATCCGGTTTTGGCAATCAGGAAAAGTCGAGGGAAGAAGAGAAAGAGCTCTTCAAAGGGTACCAAGGCTCGGACCCTTGATGGCTCTTCTTCAAGTGGAAGCAAGAAAGCTTTCGTCACTCTTTCTTCTGACCCAAAAGAGGCTGAATGCTTCTATTTCCATGAAAAATCTTATTGGAAGCGGAACTGCCCAAAATACCAGCAAGATGTGAAGGATGGGAAAGTTAAACCCAACCATGCAGGTATTTACACTATCATTTCTAACAACTCACCCCATTCTAAATCTTGGGTCCTTGTTACCGGTTGTGATATTCATATTTGTTGTGAGTTGCACGGACTAAGAAGAAGTGGGAATGTGGAGCAAGGAAGAATAAACTTAATCATGGGGAATAGGAAAGCTTTACCTGTCTCCAAGATTGGAGTTTATACTTTATCGCTATGTAGTGGGTTTAGTTTAGATTTGAATAAGTGTTGTTATTCTCCAAAAATGGAAAGAAATATTATTTCCTTTCATGCATTGTATAAACAAGGTTTCACCTTTTCATTTGATAATGAAGTTGGTTTGAATAATGCTTTCTTTAATAATGTTCTTTATTTTAAAGCATTACCATGTGATGGCGTGTATGAAACAGTATCTATGGTTGATAACTTAGGAAATAATGTATTGTGTATTGATTCTATGAATAATAATAACTTGGATAAAGCATCACTATGGCACTGTCGTCTTGGACATATAAGCAAGAAACGCATAGGCCAACTCCAAAATGATGGAGTCTTGGAGCCATTTGACCTAAAGTCAGATGATAGTTGCGAATCATGCTTACATGGAAAAATGACAAAGTCACCCTTCACAGGTTCTTGTGAGAGGGGTGAAGGTTTGTTGGACCTTGTACACACGGATGTGTGTGGACTATTCAAACATGCCACAAGGGATGCTAATCGTTATTATTTGACTTTTGCTGATGATTACAGTAGATATGGATATGTCTACTTGATCAAGCATAAGTCAAAGACTTTCGAAAAGTTTAAGGAATTTAAACAGGAAATCGAGAATCAATTGGGCAGGAACATTAAGATGCTTCGATCCGATCGTGGTGGTGAGTATCTTAGTTCAGAGTTCCTTGACTATCTAAGGGAATGTGGGATAGTCTCGCAATTGACACCTCCCAGAACACCATAGTTGAATGATGTGGGTGAGAGGCGTAATCAAACCTTGTTGGATATGGTTCGTTCCATGATGAGTCGAGCTTCACTACCAATCTTATTTTGGGGGTATGCCTTAGAGACTGCCGCCCATATCCTTAATCTAGTCCCTACAAAGAAAGTTGCCAAACCTCCTCACGAGATGTGGACTGGTAAAGTACCTAAACTAGACCACATAAAGATTTGGGGTTGCGAGGCTTTCGTGAGACGCGAGACTTATGATAAGCTCGAACCTCGAAGCGAGAGGTGTATTTTCATCGGCTACCCACAACAATCCTTCGGTTACCTCTTCTACAGACCTAGTGAAAATGTGGTCTTTGTAGCTAGGAGGGCTTTCTTTAGAGAGAGAGAGAGAGTTCATAAGCCAAGGAAACAGTGGGAGGCAAGTTGATCTTGAAGAAATTCAAGAGTCAAGCGGTGAAGGAACTTCAAACCCTAGCACTCAACTTGAGGAGGAAACTCATGTTGAGCCAATTGACAGGTCTGTACCTCTGAGGCGGTCCACAAGGGTTAGGAATGCTCCTGAGCATTACTATGGATTCCACATTACTGCAGAAGGTGATACACTTATCAGTGATGAGACACTGATAGGTTTGGATGAACCTAACAGTTACGCAGAAGCCATGGCATGCCCTGAGTCAGCCAAGTGGAAAGAGGCAATGGACAGCGAAATACAGTCCATGTATGATAATCAAGTTTGGAACTTGGTTGAGAATGTACCAGGTCGTAAGACAGTAGGGTGCAAATGGATCTTCAAGAAGAAGACCAACATGGATGGTAAAGTACACACTTATAAGGCTTGACTGGTTGCAAAGGGCTTCTCTCAAATTCCTGGAGTGGACTATGATGAGACCTTTTCTCCAGTAGCCAAGATTAAGTCTATTCGGGTTCTGTTAGCCATAGCTGCATTTCATGACTATGAAATATGGCAAATGGATGTTAAAACCGTTTTCCTTAATGGAAAGTTGGCTGAAGATGTTTACATGAGTCAGCCAGAGGGTTTTGTCAGCAACGAGTACCCTAATAGAGTGTGTAAGCTTGAGAAATCCATTTATGGATTAAAGAAAGCACCTCGCAGATGGAATCTTTACTTTGATGAAAAGGTCAAGGAATTTGGCTTTTCTAGGAGTGAAGATGAGTCTTGCGTGTATGTCAAGGCTAGTGGGAGTATAGTTAGCTTTTTGGTATTATATGTGGATGACATGCTGCTCATAGGAAATGACATCCCAACTCTGCAGGAAGTTAAGTCCTGGCTTGGGAAGTGTTTCTCTATGAACGACCTAGGAGAAGCTGCCTATATTCTAGGGATAAGGATCTTGAGAGATCGAAGTAAAAGACTAATTGGACTTAGTCAGAGTACCTACTTGGATAAGGTGCTGAAGAGATTCAACATGCAGGACTCCAAGAAAGGAGAGTTACCCATCCAGAGTAACGCCAAATTGAGTAAGACACAAAGCCCTAGCACTGAGGCTGAGATAGCAGAAATGAGTCGAATACCTTATGTTTCGGCTGTAGGATCGATCATGTATGCTATGACGTGTACTCGACCTGATGTAGCCTTTGCCCTGAGCATGGTTAGCAGGTATCAGGGGAACCCTGGCAAGGCACACTGGACGGCAGTAAAGAATATCCTCAAGTACCTACGGAGGACTAAGGACTGGGTCCTTACCCTCGGTGGGAGTGATGACTTGAGAGTTGTAGGGTATAGTGATGCTAGCTTCCAGACCGATAGGGATAATTTCTGCTCTCAGTCGGGCTGGGTCTTTACCCTAAACGGAGGAGCAATCTCTTGGAAGAGTTCCAAGCAAGAGACAGTGGCTGATTCAACTTGTATATAAGAGTATATTGCAGCTAGCGAGGCGGCAAAGGAGGCGATATGGCTGAAGAACTTCATTAGAGACCTTGGAGTTGTACCAGCTATTAAAGAGCCAACGGAAATTTTTTGTGATAGTGAAAGCGCTGTTGCCTTCGCCAAGGAACCAAGGGATCACGGGAGATCCAGACATATCGACAGAAAAATACCATTTTATTAGACATCGGATAGAAGAAGGACTCCTCATGGCAAAGAGGGTATCATCGGATGAGAACCCAGCAGATTCCCTCATGAAGGTACTGACTCGGGTTAAGCATCTCCAGCATGCTCGGAGCATAGGGCTGAAGGATGATATTAGATTTAGTAGTTAGATAACCTCGAAATTTGTAAAGTGTAATTGACATTAGATGATGAATAAAAGGTGTTTTATTTATGAGTAAAGTGTTGCTATCTCTTGTCGATCGTTTACTATATTTCTTTTGCATGTTTTGACTTCCAGAATAATTTTGTTTGGTATAACATATTATTCAAACCTCCACAGTCGGTCATATGTCGGAAGTAGGTATGAATCAAGACTGTCATGATTGGCTGCAGAGGTCTACGGTGTTGGACAAGGTTACAACAATCATGAGTGCTCATAAGTTCTGAGCATTGGACTCAACCCACACTCACTGGAATCACTTCATGTAATTTATCTCGAGTGATCGTGAGACGGTAATATCATATAAGTCTTCAAAACTAGATATATGATTTGTTAGCATTGATTGTACGAAAACGCATTGGTAACTCGATGTTATAAAACATGCTTTTGTGTATAATTCAATGAGTGGTAGAACAAACATATGAGTCGAAGTTTATCTGTTCCTTCTTGGATTAGAAGTTGATATCTGGGCCCCTCGATGATTTTGTTTTGACCTATGTAAAGGGCCCAGTCAGAACTAAGTTGATGTGTTCAATTAAGTTCTTTGTCAAACAAATCGAAAATCAGGAAACAAACTGTTGGACAATAAGTAAGACATTGTTCCATGTATTTGTCTGGCTGATATCTAGAACAGAGGATTAGATGATGACTTATCTTAAATGGCGTATCAACATCTTCTCAGTTCCGAGAGACCTTGAAAGAGCTACGATTGCCGGTCGGTTCCTGAACTACTGGAGTTATAGTTATTAGACTTATCCAAGTGGGAGACTGTTGGATAAGGTGTCTAAGTCCATAACTATTTCTGGTCAGTACTTGACCCGACCCGACATGGTCCATTTGGGTTGCATGGCACCATGCAATTGGATAGACTAAATGAGAGAAATAACACTTGGAGATTATTAATATATTATAAGTTCTAATATATTAATAATATTATTTGATTAGTTTGATCAAGAATTAATTTAGAATTAATTAAGTGATCAAAAGATATCTAATTAAATATATGGGTTGATTATGTAAATCATTCATATCTTGTATAGTGGGCTAAGAGGCTCCATGGATTATCAAGTTGGGTTCCACCCATAGGATGCTCCATGGATGCTCCATGGGAGTTACAAACCCATGGGTCATGGAAATGAAGAGTCATGACACATTAGGGTTTACATGGTGTAACCCTAGATGTGTCAACACTATATAAGAATCCCATTC
Source organism: Lactuca serriola (assembly GCF_051521515.1). Lineage (NCBI taxonomy): Eukaryota > Viridiplantae > Streptophyta > Magnoliopsida > Asterales > Asteraceae > Lactuca > Lactuca serriola. Next base: position 205,334,904 of record NC_136410.1, read on the forward strand.
TCCACCAAAATTGGCTACACATATGAAACAAGAGGGCTAGGCCGATTTCAAGAAGTGTGTATTCTCTCAAAAGTCTTTCCAAGAGAATTTGGTGTTGTGTGAAGCATTTGAGGCATCACACTTGGGGTGCTAGGCTGACAAGGTTTCGAGGATCATAAGCAACAACAAGGTAAGTTATTCTATCTTTCATTCAAGTTAAAAATGGGTCCCCATGTATGCTAGATAGGAATATAACATTGGAATTCAACTTCGCATGATAATTAGACAAACATAGATCCAAGGTTATTAGGGTTGCATGTACACTTAGGAAGTGTTAGAATGCTCAAAACCCATCAGGTTTAACCCTAGTTTCCATATTATATAAGGATGTCCTTGGTTGGTGAAATTGGCACTAGTGTGGGTACACTATGAAGGGCTAGCCTATTTCACTAGATAGAACCAAGTATTCATATTCTCTAAAGCCTTCCAAGGTGTCTTGGTCATTTGTGATTCCACTTGAGGCTTCCACACTATTGGGGCTAAGCTCTTAAAGCTTGAAGACATCAAGCTACATCAAAAGGTATGTCATCTAACTAGTACTTTGAAGTGTAAGAGCTTCATAATATGGTAGTTAGGATTAAAGCCTTGGAAAGTTCTTATTTGCATGTATAATAGAGAAAACATAGATCCAAGGTTTATAGGGTTTCATGCACACCATAGGAGTGTTAGAATGCTCAAAACCCAACAGTGGTATCAAATCCTAGGCTTGTTTTCTTGTTATACTTGCAATAGAAGCTGAAAACTCGAGTTTTGTTGTTGTCTGCCCAACAGACTCGCCGAGTCCAAGGCAAAATGCATCCAACTCGCCGAGTTGGTTCGTGCACTCGACGTGTTGGAACCCCATACAGCATATATTCGACCTTTTTGGCTGGAATTGGACTAGGAACATTACCCTAAGATCTTTTTGGACTTATAAACCTGTTTTTGATATGGTAATGTTCATGCTAATCCAATTTCAAAGATAATTGTCAATAGATTCATGTTTTGTATTAGTTTAAGATTTAGACTGATTACATGAAAATTTTTGATTTGAATTATCTTGTTCTTATGAGTTGCTTAGATTAATAGAAAAGTTAATTGATTATGTGTTTTCAATCGAAATTAATCTAAGAGTTGATTCTAAAATGTGTTTTTGTAACTTGTCCTCAAGTTATATGAAAATTCACATTTAAAGTTTCTTATAACTCATAAAAGTTGGCAATGGTTACAAATATGAAGAGTCTTGTCTCATTGAATGGTTTTATGAGTCCATAACTTGTCCTCAAGTTATGGAAGTTCAAGAGTCACTTCATTAAGTAATAAAATGTGTAACCTTAATTAATTCCATAAGTTATAAAATTAAAAAAGTTAATTCTTTTATTAGTTTAAAGTCTTCCATAAGTTGTCCTCAAGTTATGGAACTTGAAGAGTTTTTTAATTAAAACTACTTCAAACGCATAAATTATGGAATAGAAAAAGTTTTGAAAGTTACAAAACTTGCCCTCAAGTTTTGGAATTTGAAAAGTTTTCTCTTATGAATACTTTAATTCCAAGTTAGCCCTTAGAATTTTAAAAGTTAAAATTCAACCCTTATACTTTATAATATTATATGTTAATAATATATATATATATATATATATATATATATATACATATATATATACATATATATATATATATATATATATATATATGTACAAGAGCAAGTCAGTCTTACCGTTAGTAGGCCTCATTCACGAAGCCGGTCTATAAGGGGGGTATAAGGTTACTGCCAATAATATGACAGTTTAATGGGTGTCCACTCTCACCCACCGCTTCCTTGACTGGTGGAGGGTCGTTCGCCGAATGGGTAGGACAAAGACTATAAATTCTCCTTTCATTAAAAGTATTAATGATAAATACTAAGTAACTAAGCCTTTTATAAATACCCAATCTTATTTACTTAAGAAAATGTGAATAAGGTGCTAATCCATGAAATTACACTATGCACTTTGTTTAAGTCGCTTAGTGGAGCGTGTGTGGTTAACCGACACACTAAATTGTATTTAACAAGGTAGGAAAAGGGTAACTTAATATTTATCATAGTATCCATGGTGCGTGTGTGGTTAACCGGCACATCGATTGAGGGGTAAACACTTAAGGGTACCAAGTAATTTGCATGGTTACTTCACACCTTGTTTTGTGATCCTCGACATCCCAGTCACAAAACCTGAAGGGCACACTCGAGATTGAAACATGCCATTGAACAGTTCAATGAATCTCAAAGATCTAGGACTTTCAAATCCAATTAAAACCTAATAATACATTTCGTTTATCTTGGTGGAAATTGGTGAATCGTCATTCACCTACCTTCAAATATTTTATAGCTTGGATTACGACATCCCTCTTCTAAGTTATAAAATAGTTTGTTGGGTTCTAGCCTTAATATTTCATATTGGGTGTCATATTAAGGACTTTAGATCAACTATCTTGAATATCTCTGAAAATATGTCAGGTTTAGACATTTATGATCTTCCCAAATCTCTTGAAACAAGCTTTCCTAAATGAAGATGATGTCCCATGGAAATCATACTTCTTTCACCTCCTCCATTTTTTCTCCCTAACCCACAAGTTCTTGAAAAGTTTAAGGTCACTCAAGCCCTATTCGCAAGGAAAGGTCTAGATGTGATCACATCTTGGAGATGAAGTCACATACTGACAAGCCGGGAGAGTTGGGTGTCAAAGTCTTGAGAAAGTTAGTGGTTCAATCACTACCTAAGTCACATAGTGAGTTCCTTTGGGACTCCTATGAAATAGACTATGACAAGACCCTTAATGATCGTATATATTTGCTTGGTGTTGATAAATCATAAATGATTTAGAGTACTAGTAAAGCAAATTTGATTAGGAGATCAACTTCCCAAAACTTTATGGACAGGGACAATAGTGACACAGGAAATCCAGAAATGCATTCTCTTCCCAATGGAAAGGGATTAGCCATAGTCAACTTGGTTGACCAAATAGTAAAGAGAAAGGCTATGTCTGAGATAGTCCCATGTACTATTACCTAAGGGTCCATATGTTTCTATTGCCAAAGGAAGGGGCTTTGGTTACAAAGCTGCCAAACTTACCTAAGGATGGTAAAGTCAATAAGTTTGACTTTATTTAAGGTAAAGTCCATTGTCTAACTCTATTAAGTTCCTACTTGGAGATTCTTATTACATGATGTGGTTGGGTCACATGTTGATGTTTTAAGAATCAAAGAAAAGTAAAGAAACTTAAAAGAAGTATATGCTAATTCTGATCACGAAGACGGATTTCAATCGCATGGTTCGGTGATCAAAACTCTGAGCACGTACTTAAGAGTTATGATAGATTGCTTAGGAATATATGACAACAAGTTTTCATATACATCTGCATTGTAAGGATTAGTTTTTCCACAAAGTTTTAAAATAAAAGAAAAATTTTTAATTTTATTTATTTTAAAATATCCTTACAATGGCATTTGAGGAAAAATTGTTGCTTATATGATTCCATTAATAGCAATATTGGAAATATGAATTTGATTCTTTCATTTGTGGTAGTGTCTAAATTTACCAAATAAGGAAAGATTCTCATCACCCAAGTTTCAGTTGGATAGAAACTTGGAATCATGTAAGTTGTATAGTATGATGAATGAGAACTATCGAGCTTTGGAAAATTAAGACTATTTACTTGTTCACATGGATGTGTGAGTCAAGTGAAGGGCTAAGGGATCGAGTACACATTCATGGTGCACTGATCAAGCCCACCACAAATAGTTGTTAAGAATATTCGTCATGATTTACTAAAGTTTAGTACATATGGTTATACTTACAAGCTTAAGTGTAATTCTGAGACATTGGAAAAGGTTCCAATGTAAGGCAGAGCGAATAAGAAGAATCAACTTAGGCAGAAAGATAAAAGTTTCTCTAATCTGAAAAGATGGGAGAGTACTTTAGTATCAGTTCTATGATCATCTTAATGATTAAGAAACCATAGCACAATTAGTTCTCTAAGGAAATCTTAGTGTATTCTTATGACTAAGAAGAGGAACTTGAATTGTTGAAATGGTTAAATCAAGAAGATGAGTCGTACTTCGTTCCAATACAAGTCTTAGAGTCATACTCCAAGATTGTAATTTGAGTGACATATCTTAAAGAAGGTTTAAAACACTTGTCAAATGTAAGAGTAAAAGTTTTCTACTCTTGGACATTTGAAATTGGTAAGTTGTGATGTTTTGGATAAAACAAAGACCAACTAAGGCCAATTGTGTGAAGTGTTTGTCTTTATTAGAATCCACACTTCCTCTTGAATATTTGACAAGCGAGTCTTATATGTCAAGAGGACAGTGGGAGTCCTAAAGGTCTTGAAAGCCTCAAGAACTAATTAAGAATAAAACCTGAAGTTCTTCACTAGCACACGACTTGAAGTTTATAACCTATCGTGTTGACATATTCTGTGTCCATTCCAATTAAAGTTGGCTTTGCATATGAGTTCTTAGAGTTCTCAATTGGTTGCATAACAACTTGGAAGAAATGGCAGGCCCTTGAGCTGCCAGATGGCAAGAAATTGAGATTGAGTTCAATCCATATGATTTTGGATTGGTCATTACCCTTGTCTTGTGACTATGGTTTTAACAATTCACATGGATAAGAACACATACACCAGTAAATCCAAGTGTCATAAGGTTTCTCTCCGATTCATGAAAATGATGGTGAGGAAACACTTTCACTAAGTAGATTTTAGCTAGATAGCGATTGCGATATTTGCTATCTCAAAGTCGTTAGTGGAGCGCGTGTAGTTTACCGGCACACTAACATGGACTTGTGAGAAGTGGCAAAGGTCTAAACAATTTAGACTATGACTACGGCATCCCTTTTTATAGTTCTAAAAATTGTTTAGACACACATGTGAGCTATCTAAGAGAGGTGTATGATTTTGATAAAGTTTTATCAAAACAATCTAGTATCAGAAATCTGAACTTTGGTAAGAAAGTCAGCAGATTTCTGAGTACATGTCAAAGCTAGTGGGAGCATAAGTGTTATGCTAATAATCATCATGCTAGTGGGAGCATGATAATTATGATAAAGGTTGCAAGTTAGCAATGTTAATTATAGAAAAACAAAAGTTTCAATTCGTGAGGCTGCAGGGGTTGAAAAAGTTGTTTTGCTATAATTAAAGGAGAGGAAATTATACTTCATATCAAATCTAAAGCTTAGATTGAGATTTTAATCGTATTTAGTCAAGGATATATATATGAATTTCATGTTGGAATGGCTCAAAATAAGGGAATTATGTATATAGGTCCATTATTTGCATTCTAAAATTCGATTATGATTACGGCATCCCTTTTCATAATCTGAATTATGAGAACTTGGTAAATTGAAATGGAAATGTTATAGCAAAAGACTGGTTTAGTCTTTATGTGAGACATTATGGATCGTGTCTCATACGCTTCGGATATAGGATCGTTTGCATGTGCTATATTCATCCTTTCTAAAATTTTCCAAATGCCTGGGGCATTAAGAAGGGAAAAGGTCTAGAATTGGATATGACTAAAAGGATTAAACAATTGTCGAGGACAATCTAATGTTTACCAAAGGTTGGTTGCTCAAGTATGCAAATTCTTAGGGCTTGCAGGCTATTAGCGGAGATTCATCGAGAACTTCTCCAAGATAGCCAAGCCTCTCACTGCACTAACCCAGAAAGACAAAAAGTTTGGTTTGGGAAGAAGGTCAATAGTATGCCTTCCAAAAATGGAAGCAGTTGTGGTGCAGTGCATTAGTTTTGTCCTATTAAGAGGGAACATAAGACCTCATACTATTTTGTGATGCCTCTCACAAAGGGTTAGAATGCATAATGATGATAATGATTACAGTTATTGCATACGCATCCCGAATAACTTAAGCCAAATAGGATACACTACCTGTAATGCTCTTACAGTCTCGTTCATAAATTTCTAAATGAAACTCTACACATCACCTCAAAGAGGAACTCAAGGAAACCATGTCATTCATGTAGAAACTAAGGGCCCTTGCAAATAACCTATTCTTGATAGAGGTATACGTTAGGGTTGTATATAAATAGGATCCTATAGATTGAGGATGTGTGATTCCACTTTATTTCTTGTTCCTTGTTTGGTTGTGGGCTTAAGGCAAAATCACCCATCCGCTCGATGATTCCATCTTGGACTATATACGACTTGTATGCACAAGGCAATCATGGTAGGACCAAGTATGGGTCGAGAACGACGAAAATACATTACTATTCATCAAAACCCTGGGAACTATCAGTAAGAACTAAATTTTGGGACACAATTTCCTTTAACGGGGAGGTAATGTGACATCCTATACTTTAGGGCTAAAATTTTATAACAAGCAATATCGTTGTAATTCAGCTCATTGAGTTTTAGTGCGTCTTTTATAAAATAAATGGTTTCATTTCAAGATATCCAATGAAAAATTAATTCTAAATATGTAACTAACGAACAAATCAAACAACTCAAACTGCAACCCTATTTAGGGCAGCTACAAACTGAAAATTCATAATAACCGATTTAGAGCAAAGCAATTATTCTAGACTCATAGGATGCGTTCCCCTGTTTCCGAAAATATAATAACGTCCAAAATGGAGTTCGTAGCAAAAGATACGACAATTTAAAAAAAAAACAAATCGGCATAACATTGGTTTTACATGTTGTAGGTAAACTATTTCACACCGTTGAGGTACTTATGCATTTTTGACAAGATTTCTGACAGCATTTTTGGAATCAGACTATAGTCTATTATTTAATTTCATACTCGAAATATTTTAAGTAAAAATACTTACAAAAGTAGAGAAAACGGACACCGTAAGCCGTTTAAATGCAAAACTTTGAACGCGATCTCCCATAATTCTGTGACTCCAAAAATCAATCCATTCGAGTTTTTGAAATCCTAGAACTAATTCCAATCCATTGGTATATTCGAAAAATATTCTCGACATCTGGATCCCAACGTACCTGACTATGAGTACTTTAAGCCATTAAAGAGAATGCAAGCTTTTGGGGTGGGACCCAAGAGATTTGGAGAGAACGAATCTCAAGCCTTCCCATGAGATTTTTCCACATAACTTCCTTCCCCAGTCCATTTTTTCTTTTTGCTTGCACTCCATCCAAAACTCTTTTCTTACTCTCCATCTCAAAGGTACATGAATAGTAGCTGACATGACTTAGAGAGTATGGCCTCTTTGGCCGGTGGGTGTTTCCTCCTACTATAAATAGAGGTCACCTCCTCACCATTTCAACTATCTCTTTTTCCTCTATTCAATCTCTCTAACTTCATCCCCTCCCAAATCTCTCTTTCTTCTTTCTCTCTCTAAAAATCCCAAGTCTTGCAAATCTCTCTCAAATCTCTCCCAATGCTCTTGTAAATCTCTCCCGAATCTCTTTCAGTGAACAACTCACAAAATGATTCCACAATCCTAAATCACTCCTCCCCACACTTAAAATATCTTCCTAAGACATCCATATCATCCCAACCCTTCAAATTGTTGAAAACCACTCGAAATGGGGGAAGAAAACTGAAAACAACAAGCTAACTTTGGAGTTTCTACCATTTCAGACCTGCTGTCTCAGACACCTCTGTCTCAGACTCGGTAGCTTCAGAATCATCTTCTATCTCGGACCCTTCGGTGCTTCGGAAGCCTGCTCGCCTTGGAACCTGCTAGTCTCAGAAGTCTGCCCACTTCGGGCCCTCCCTTCTGACTTCGAATTTTTGGTATTTCTCACCTCTTCTCAGTTTCAGAGTTTTTAAATTCAAAATTTCCATTAGGTTCGGATTTTACTCATCTCGGACCTTCTAACCTCATATTTTCGGCCCATCTCGGAACTATTACTGTTTTGGACTTTTCTAGTCTATGATTTTCAAAAAAGATCGACACTTTTTCACCTCGGAACTTTTGCGTCTCGGATTTGGTTGCTTCACACCATTATTATAGATTTTTATAGTCTCTTCAATCATCAAGACTAGGCACATCTCGGAAGCTCAAATTCGCAACAACACCTCCCGGTTCACGCATCCATCCCTCCAAAACAACTCGTTAACCGCATATTGAGCTGAGAGTTACGACCTCTCTTTTATATTTATTTGTTTCTTGAGAGAATACATGTGCAATATAGTATTTATGACAGAAATACATAAGTCTTATATGATATGCATGTTATAAGTTTAAAGTATTTCAAAGTTTCAAAGACTACTACCCTTGAATACTTCTATGCATAAGACTTTACATACATATACAAGTTCATTATGTTGAAATCCATTTTTCTATAAAAGCGAGTAATTTATACGTTTATAAATACGTTAACCGTACTCGAATTTTATGAACATTATACTATGAAATTCATTATATGAATACTTTTATGCATAAGGCTTTACACATATATAAAAGTTTAAAGTATTTAAAAGTTTCAAAGATTACTACCCTTGAATACTTTTATGCATAAGGCTTTATACACTTATACAAGATCGCTATGTTGAACTACATTTCTCTATAAAAATGAGTGGTTTATACTTTTATAGACACGACAACCCTACTCGGGATTTATAAATGCCCTGCTACGAAATTCATTATGCCTGACACTTAATTTTAATTGAGTTAGGGCTGAGAGTTATTCTCAAACTTTGCTTTAATGATTTTTGAGTGAGATGCTACTATTTATTAGCTGAGTTTAATAACGTAGCCTGCCCCACACTGCTATAATCGTTAATCTTCGAAGCAAGGCACATATGTACATGTATAGATCTATATGGGGTCTACAACCCCACCTGCGGTTGCTATCTACAACCTTCTACTGATCAATCGTAGCAGCTGATATGTGTCTACGATCGTTACTACGACTTCCAATGAAGCGTCATAGGGAGGGGTACTTTTCTTCTATAGCTCGATTATAGAACTCACTAACATTAACACGAATCTCTCTCTTACAACAACCATAGTTTTGGTTGCCTTCAAGTACATCTTTTTTAAGTATGAAAATTATTTATACAAAGCATTCATTTTGACTTTCATGAAGTCATTACAAGTACATTTTTAAGTATGGAAATTACTTATACAAAACATACATTTTGACTATCAAAGAGTTACTACAGGTACATTTTAAGTATGGAACTTACTTATACAAAGCATACATTTTGACTATCAAGGAGTTATTACAAGTACATTGAAGTATGGAAATTACTTATACAAAGCATTCATTTTTACTTTCAAGAAGTCACTACAAGTACATTTTTAAGTATGGGAATTACTTATACGAAGGATACATTTTGACCTTCAAGGAGTTATCACAAGTATATTTTAAAAGCATGAATTTACTCATACCAAAATACATTTTTGGATTTTAAAGACATTATTCAAATACTGTTTTCGACTATTGTCTTATATACAAAGATAATACTTTTTGGTCTTTTTGAAAGTATTACTGTGTTAGCAGAAAACATGTGACTCTCAGCAATCTTGTATTGACATTCAAAATGCATGTATTCTCAGGGCTCAAGCGGATTCGGTCGGCGGATATTTAGGAATCTCGGACGATTTAGTTTACTACTTTTTATTACGTTCGCCTACTTGTTTAAGTAAGAACCCTGCATTCGAATTTCATGATGAAATATGAATGTTGTTTTCTTTATCGTTGTACTTGAGCTATATATTCAGTTTATCTGTGATCCATGAACATAGTCGCACTGCCCGGAATGTTTCGCCTCGGCCAGTGGTCTAACACAACTATTTTTATCTTCTATCTTATCATAGTATAGACTGTACATCTTTTTTTTTTCTTTTTGTAGGTTGTGGAGAGGCAAAACTACTTACACCATTCTTGTACCAATTTTTATTATGTGTTTACATTTTAAGCAGTAAACCATAAGGGTTAATTTGAGGTGGTTTCATAGGTGTAACTTTGAGATAAGGAGTCAAAAGTATCTGTTATTTTTTGTGCTTCGGTAAAAGAGATAAAAAATTTCTTTGAAATGTCCAAACAACACTGCTATGTGTACAAGCAACACAACAATGTTCACAAACACATGTTGTAAGGAAATAAGTTGTATACAAAATATCTTAGACGATTTCTTGGTAATATGAACTGAGAAATGAACTAAAAAAGAGTGTAAAAACTCATAAGAACTTTTTTTTTCTCAAGGTTGAATAAAACCACCAAAATATGAACAAAGATAGGGTAAAAACTCATAAAAACCTCTTTCTTTTTCAAAGTTTGCTGAATAATCCACCAAAATAATAACAAAACAGATCTGAGAAGATACCAAAAATGATTTTTCGGTAATATGGAATGATAAGAGTTATAAACTTCTAGATTTTTTTCATGTTGTTAAGGAACATACCAAGATATGAACAAATACTTCTAATTTTTTTGTGGAGACGTACAAGCATTAAAGCTGTATATATAGAAAATAAGGTAAGAACAGATAGAAACATAGTTTCTTCTCATCTTGTTAAATAAAACATCGAAATAAATTGAAGTAAGGTAAAACCCATAAAAACTTCTTTTCTCCTTGATAGGTGAAATTTATGCACCTATTTTGAACGTTTATTTACGTCCTTTCATAGCATTCTACTTTATAATTCTTGCATTTAGTTAATTATTTGGGAAATCGCATATTTTATCAAGAATGTCTGGTACTTTGCCACTTATGATTTATTTTGTAGGCATTATGGAGCATGAGGATTAGAGCATGGCGCTTGGAACTTGGAGCATGGAGCTTTGGAGCATGAAGAGAAGATGGACCAGTCATGTCGTGTAACAAAACAGGAAGACGTAACCCGAGTTGTTGCACATCATCATAGCAAAGGACTACGTTTGAAACACATTTCTTGTCACACCGACACAGGTCGTGTTTGTCCTTTTTCATCTTATATTTGACCAACATGACTCGTAGTGAAGTTAGACTAAAGAAGGAGCCAACACTGAAGACTTATTGAAGTTTTAGAAAAAAGCATGGGTAATGCTATAAACACATGGTCAAGACACATGGCCATGCTAAAAACACATGGTCAAAAGGCAGGGCCATGCTAAAAACGCAAGACCTTGAGTTAGGCATGTAAGCAGTTACTAAAGTAGGGGAAGATGTCATTTTTATAGACAGACACTTTCTGGAGGAATTTTCAGGCGATCTTGGGTAATTTCGCAAGATTTCATGGAGCTTTTGGGAAGACCAAATCACAACAAACATTTTTAATTTCCATTTGTAAGAATTAAACACTTCCATTTCCATCTTTTTGTTGGTTGATTTTTTCTTAGCCATGTGTGGCTAAGAAACCCTAATTTCTAGTTCTTTTTCAAAGCATGTTGATTTCTCTACTTGAAGCATATGATTTTATGTTCGATTTGTTATTTTATCCTAGTGATTATGTTTTTGTTTAAACTAGAACCCTTGAGTTTGATTTTTATTTGATTTGCAACTTTCATGAATTTAAATTTTGTGTAGTTAATTAAATTTTAGGGCACCTAATCATTCTATTAAGTTAATAATTGGTAACAAACAATTTGTTTTCTTATTGTAAAACATATATCACATGTTTTCACACTTCCGAGTGTATGAGAAGAAATGTACGTTGCTACGAAGCTTGTACAAAACTTAATGTAGTTTTCAAATACAATCTAAGAGCCTGTTTAGATTGAATTAGTAAGGCTAGGTCTACTCAAAGAGCATGCTTTGGTTAGATAATTTGGCAAGAGAGTGGTATTAGAGCGTGTTAATATCTTTTAGTACCAACTTAGAATACAATTCATAATCAAGTTGAACAACAATATTAAGAATTAGAACTAGAACCATTCCAACAAATTGTTTACAAATCTATTTCATTTATGCATGTTTTCAAAGTAGATTGTTATTTTTATTATTTAACTTTTACAAACCAAACCCCCTTTTTTAGCTACAATACCTTGTGAAAAAAGGTATATACTTTTTTGCCGTGTCTCTGAGGATCAATCTATCTTGCCTTGTTCTATTTTTTAGTGCATGAAAGAGTGTAAATTAAAACACTTTATCCATTAATACACCATTTGGATCCAGACCTGAAAATTAGAAGTCTGAACTTAAGGGTTTAAGTCAAAAAATAATTTTTTAATTGGGTCTGGACGCGACGCATCTCCTTCTAACGTGAAATGGTTTTAGAGAATTACAATGCACACCTTTTTTTAGCCTTAAATCCCGAATGTTTTGTCCTGTAGTGGATGTGGGGTGTCCATGAGAGTGGGTGGCGCACCTATTTGACCATTGTGACTTTTTGACTTTAGTCAATGTCTTTTAAGCAGTTTGACTTCTGAAAAAATTAAGGGGGTTTGAGATATTGTAACACCTGTTTCCATTTAATGATTTTGAATTAGGATTGATTAATTATAACGAGAAATTATATAATTAAAGACTAAGTTTTAGAAGTTTGGCAAATTAATTAATTGAATAAAATGCATTATATAGATGTAGAAGATTAAATTAATAAAATAATAATAATAATAATTAAAATAATCCAATTTATTTGAGATAAGTCGAGTGTATAAGTTCGGGGGTCAATTGGTAATTTTTAGAAACAAAGTTTGTTAGATAAATTAGGCTTAGGGGAGTAATACGTCAACATGAAGGATTATGAGGACCAAAGCTATCAAAACCCATTTTTTGGTATCTTCTTCCCAATAGTGACGTATGTGCAAGATTGTATCGTTGCTTCTTTTTTTCCTTCCTTCGTCTCACTACAAGAAAAAGACCCTTTTACGACGCGCAAACCACGACACTCGTTGACTTATGTTACGCAAAAGAGAGTGACTTTAAAAAAGTGTCATCTCTTCAAAAAATTTAACAATAGAGGACACGCATTATTGCGTGCCCTTAAATTAGTGTCTAACAAAAAAAAACACGGAGGGCACCTATAATAAAATGCGCGTCGTCTAAGAATGTCGTTTTATAATTTTTAATGGAACGCGCGTTCCATCCTTAACAGTAGGGGGAAATGAAATTCTGAAAAAATTAAAAATCCCACCTTCGTTTTTTTTTCTCCTTTCCCTCTTGCCCAAATTATGGACGCTCCTTCCTTCCCCTCCCGACATTGACTGCTGCCTACTTCTTCCCTCACTTCTACCTACTGGAACCACCATATCTCCCACTCGATGTTGAAATTGTTAGAAAAAGCCCTAATTATACTCTCAAGTCTAAATACAGAAAAAATAGAAGATGGTGAAGAAGTAGCAGTAGAGGAAGTGGAGGATGAACAGTCGAAAATGGAAGGAATGGCATCAATAGCGTTGTTACTAGATGGGTCAATCTCGGGTCATTTTGTTCAGCTTCCCGATTCCGTTTATTACCAGATGGGTCAATCTCGTCTTTTCGTCTCGACTTCATATCTCTCTGTAAAGCAACCGACGACCCCCACACCACCATCTGCAAACCCTAAGCCGTCGTCTAAGGATATTCACTCTTCCTCCTTCCCATTTGACTAATTCTTCGTCAGCTCTTGTTGAATACATGTCTCCCAAATCAAAGCAGGAAGATGAGGACCTCGAGGTGAAGCGATATCTAATTAAGGAAACATCTAGAACGAATGTTACTCCGGCGAAAGCGAGAAGGATTCGTCAGCATCAAGAGAACCTCCGTAGAGCTCAAAGTAACGTTACTCCGACCCAATCTACGACATCTTCTGTCAGGGAGGAGCCGGAGAATCAACTTATGCAGCCATCAAATCCGGAGCCGTTGGAATCCTCAGTGGTGGCGGTGCCGGCAACATCATCGTTGTGTAATCTTGAACGGTTTTTGGAAAGTGTTACGCCTTCTGTTCCTGTTTAACATCTCTCCAAGGTCTGTACTGATATGAATCTTTTATATTGAAATGAGTTGAATTAATTCAAATTAGTCGTCTCAGTTTATACTTGTATTGCTAATTCGTTATATCATGGAGTAAAGTAACTTATAGGAACATTTGGTTTATTCAATTTGAGTATGCGATAGTCAATTAATCAGATTTTTGATTTATAATTTAGTAGTATAATTTACTTTACATTTTAGCTGTGGTTTTCTCTTTCTCCATTGGCACTACTCCGAAATTCATGTTTGAAAGCAAATGAAGTCAGCTTGAATTATTATTCAGTGAGCCCTGAGGGTGGCCTTTCAGTTTTTATGAGTGAACAGAGTTTGCCTTTGATGTTATATTTCTATTGTTTAATCAAGGATTCCATATACTGACAATCAAAATATATGTGTTTCTGCTAAAGCACACCATCTTCCAAAAAGAATTAGAGTACAATAAAATGGTTAATGTTCAGTAATCATGTATAAACAGGGGTATTGTAGTTGTGTATATGATCCAAATAATGATTTTACTTGAACTTTATGGCAGCAGAGAACTATGAGAGGATGGAGGACAAGTGATGTGGAATATCAACCATACTTTGTTCTTGGTGATTTGTGGGAATCTTTCAAGGAGTGGAGTGCTTATGGTGCTGGAGTTCCTTTAATATTGAATGAAGCTAATTGTGTGATCCAATATTATGTGCCTTATTTATCCGGAATTCAAATATATGTAGACCCTTTGAAGTCTTCAATAAATTCCAGGTACTGGAACAGTAAATATCTTCCTTTCTTCCTCTTTCTTGTTTAGGGTTATGTCAGGCTCCTTTTCAACTAGTAGCATCTATTATGCTTCTTTATGAAATTTAAATAATCTACTTATTCTGTTGCTTTACAGGCAACTAACTGAGGATATTGATGATAACTCATTTACGGGTTCAAGTAGTGATGGGAGCGGTGATTATGAGCAGGAAAAGGGTTCTTTACATTATCTAAGGGAGAAGAGTAATAATCATCACCCAAAGAATGACATTCTTCACCGAATGGATCGTTTGTCAATGAATGATGAGAACAATGTAGTTCAAGAAGACTTTTCTAGTGATGATAGTGATTCTGCCACCACTCAAAGTTGCTTGATATTTGAGTACATGGAACATAGTCAGCCTTTGGGCAGAGAACCTTTGTGTGATAAGGTTAGCTTTAAAAAAAACAAAGAAAGTGGGTTTTATTCTTTATTTATAAATCTTTGGATAATTAGTTTAGTTCTGTTTTCTTGTTGCAACAGATACTTGATCTTGCACAACGCTTCCCTGAATTGAAAAGTCTAAGAAGTTGTGACTTGCTGCCATCTAGTTGGCTTTCTGTCGCTTGGTATGATTGCTAATAAGTACTAGGGTTTGGGAAGGAATGGAATGATTCATTCCATTGCTACAGACCAACCAAATATGATCACAACTCATTCCATTTCTTTGTGATTCCATTCCATTCCATCCAATCAAACAGATTCTTAATATGGTCTTTGCTACTTGCTCTTTCTCACATAATATGCTACTACTAAATGGCCCTTTTTTGATGCTTTTATCAGGTACCCAATATACAGAATTCCCATGGGGCCCACCTTGAAAGATCTTGATGCTTGTTTTCTAACTTTTCATTCCCTTCACACTCCTACTACAGGTCATTCATATATATCATATAAATCTCCCTGGATTTTTCAGGCTGAGAAACAACCTTTTTTTATAGTTATAAAATTTACGAGTTGCATTACTAATTTATTATTACTGTTTTTTATTTTCGTTTCAGGCAATGAATGTGAGCATCCACCTGTTGTAAGGCATTTCAGTGGGACGGGTGTGGTCTCATTACCAGCATTTGGTCTTGCTTCATACAAATTCAAGGCACCACTGTGGGTCCCCAATGAATTGAAAAGACTAGAATGCCCTGATGGACTATTCACTATTCTATATGTGTTTGTTACTTACATAGAAGTACTAGTGTTGAAAAGACTAGAATGCCCTTATCATGTGATGTGTCAATAAACTGATGGATTACACAGAAGCAGGTCTCCTCCACGTAGGAGTAGGTCACCTTCTAGAAGCAGAAGCCCTGAAGGAGGAGGAAATGAGAAAGCATCAACATCATCACCCTATTCCCATGGTAGAGCTGATTCCAGAAGCCCTTTGCAGCGTTCTGATTCCAATGTAAGTTTTTTTTACCTGTGGAATCATTGATTCCGAGTGTTGATATTTTTTTATTGATTACTTTTTATCTTATCTTTTATATATTATTAATTATTATTAACCCTTGGTTGTGGTATAATATGTAGGGTTTGCCTGGACCAATGGGGTTGATGAGTACTAGTCATTTGGAACAAGAAGCTGCAGTACTTGCTTTGTCAACTTTGATGACCATAGCTCCTGCAGAAGTTTATGCAGAATTTGAAAAAGGTAATTTTTTTTATTTATGAACTTTCAAAGCAACTTTTATTGTTTTACATCACTTGAATTTTAGTGCATTAGGTCGTATAATATGTTGAAATGTTGAACGTTTTATGATGAGATTGTTTCAAATAAGGGAAGTAGAATAAAGGATAAATTAATTCATAATGTCTATGAAACCCCTTATACCCTTCTCTTGAACGGTGAAATAAATTATAGAGACGAGATAGAACAAAGGAGTATGGGGTGGTTGAATTATTCCATTTGGATCCTCATTACACAATAAGTTTATGTTTGAAACATATAAAAGTGTGTCTAGCTTTGTATGATCCAGTTGCTGCAAAAGATAAATTATTCAGTTTTTTCAGCATCTGTTGTGTATGGTGACAGTTTTGTTTAGGTTGCACCCACTAAGAATGTATCAGCTTTTTTAGCATCTGTTGGAAAGTCAATGTTCAAAAGGAAAAAACGATATAAGTGCACATTTGTTACTATGCTAATATGAATTGAGGATTAAGCTATTAGTTTCTAAATCACAAACAGTGTTTGCTGCCTTTCTTAATCTGTTTGAATACGAAATCAAGCCTGTGTTTATATTTGATTTGATTGTTTATGTGAGTTTTTGGTCGATTTTGGTTTAATGTTGTGATTAAAGTAGGGTTTGTTAGAATATAATGTTACAAAAATTATCCTTATGGGTCTTGACACATCAAGTTTGTTAATTATTTAGAAAAATATTATAAATTATCTTTGATTTTATGTGAATATAAATGCTTGTTTGTCATATTCAATTCACATTCGGTAAAATGTTGTGTCCACATGATACTAAGGAATACAATTCTGTAATTGACTTGGGCATAAACATGTTATTTTGATCAAGAGAAAAAGAAAAATAGCCTAGATAATTAGCAACTTATAAGTAGGTTGGTTGGTGTTATGTGAAAGTGAAAGGGGTAAGTGAAATTTGAGAGTGATTTTTGTTTTTTTAGTCACATTGCATCGGACTCAATTCCATCTCTTATATTCAGGTAAAAGATTTCCCATCTCTTATATTAATGTTTGGTTTTAATGTTTGGCTTATTACATTACTTTTGTCTCCTTTGTTGTATTGATGAGGCTTGAGCATGCTGGGCCGTTAATGTTCCTATTTGTTTTCATTTATGCAGGTAACAATCTTGTTGAAAGGACTTATGAATCAGATATTAATGGTAACAAGTTTAACACTCGAGTCCATACGATTAGATGTTAATGGTAACAAGTTTAACACATGTGTCTTTGTTATACATACAAATTAAATGCAATGGATTGTATTTTTTGTATATGGTATTTTATTTTATATTATGCAATGGATTGTATTTTTTGTATATGGTATTTTATTTCTATTATGAGAGATTAAATGCAAATTTAATTTACAAATTAATAAATATATAAATATATTGTTTTTAAAAAAATTAAAATTACGATATGCAAAAATGTGTGTCGTCTTCATTTATGACATGGCCTTATTTGACTGGTGCTTCCTTGATACGCATCGCGTGTCATAAACACGCGCGTCGTAAGGTTACGACATGCAAATGCGTGTCGTCTTCCTTTATGACAGGGCCTTTCTTGATACGCATTGCGTGTCATAACCGCTAGTCGTAAATGCGCGTCATAAATACGCGTCGTAAATGCGAGTCGTCTATAGACGACGCGCAAAAGCGCGTCATCTCTCTTTATGACAGAGCCTTCCTTGACGCGCATTTGCGCGTCGTCTGAGCATTTTACGACGCGCAATGAGCGTCGTAAAAGGCCTTTTTTCTAGTAGTGACAATATTTCATTTATGCATCAGTTTGTTGTTGTTATGATTTTAATTTTAAGTTAATCAAGATTACACTTAAACGGAGAAGGTTTGTTGGTGATTTATATCACTAATATTATTTAATTGTAATGGGGTTAATTTGTTGATCAATTTCACTTTAACAGTTATTGAAAAAATCGATATGGTTTGGAGTGCACATTTGTTTAATTTTGTCTTTGTTGAAAGTATACTGCTATTTAGGGGCAAATCCCTGAACCAACAGGGGTTCGGGGGCAGCGCTCCTGGGAGCGGGTTCCAAGGGGGCAGCAGTCCCTGGTGGGTTCCAAGGGGAAAAGCCCCTTCCTGGGGTCGATACTCTAGACCTGATTTTCTGATCCGTATTCTAGACCCAGATTTAAGTTCGTTTCTGACCGTTTTTCGACAGTTTTGGGATAAAAAACTGTCATGTGGCAGTTTTAAGACATAAAATTTTTCTTGTTATATGATCATTTCGAAAGCAGTTGGTACTCTTCTTCTTCATAACATCTTGAACATTCTCTTTTCTGTTTCTCTCAATTTTCGAAGTCTTATCCGATTAAAGATTCGGAGTACCACCCAAATACTTTAATCTGAAATTGTTATACATGATTTTCAAAATTTCCAAGTGTTCTTACCCCTATTTTCTAACACTTTTCTAGTATATTTTTACTCCACTTAGTCCCTTGCATCAATCCTTTCCATTCCTCCCTTTTTCTGGTGTTGTGGTGGCCGAAGTTGCCCCCTGCAACCCCAAACTCACCAGCAAACCATTTTATTGAGCTATTGTTTGAGGTTGCTATTTTTTCCATGTTTTTTGAGTTGAAAACTCTCATATCTTTTCCAAGACTTGTATTATTCATCTACCAAAGTTCATAAATCATTTGTATGTTCATATTCATGGAAATAACACCCAAAAACGTGGAAATCTTTCAAAATCGATCTTATGGAATGATTTTATGTTTTGGTTGTTTTCGGTGGAGTCAAATGGATTATTGGCCCTTGTATTTCTTTCTAATAATGTATCTTGATCCCCTTATCATATAGGATATACTATAGACTACCAGATCCAAGTTTATAGCGTTAAAATGCTCAAGATTTTCCTATGATTGTTGATTTCATGATTTTTGATTAAAAAAACGAGTTTGTTTTGTTTCAAAGCTTTTAGATCTTTTTCGTATCACATGTTAGTTTGCTAGGGCTTATATTTGACTTCCCATACCTTTTAGCCTTGTGTTAGTGCCTAGAACCAAGAAAAACAATACATCTGTTTAAGTCTTGTCTAAAACGCTCAGGCCGAAGAGCTACATTTTTTTGAATGTCTTGAGTCCATAAAATCTGATTTTTTTACTTAGTTTTATGGTTAAAACACATCCCACATCATTCCTTACAAGTTTGGTTGGGTGTTAGCTTTTAAAACAAGGAGTAAGCTTGGTTTAGGGTTATGTGTTTTTGGTGTGGGTAAACCAAGGAATATATGTCAAATTATTCATGTCCTAATATACGTATAATGAAGTGAAAAAAGTGTGTGTGCGTGTGCAACATGAAACTATAAAAAGATTCTGAAGTATAAGTAAAAGTAAAAATACATGCATTATTAGGAAATGATCTAAGTAGAATTATTGGTATGGGATGTAGGTGTCTAGAGGGGGAGTTCTTCCTAACCACTTTTGTGGTCTATCTTGTACTTTGATGTTTAAGGTGAGTTCTCATGAACTTATTATTATATGTACTATGTGTTGTTATATGAGTATGTTACACCATTGAAGGTCCAATTGTAGGTAGGTGGTAGACCTTTGAAGTTCCCAGTGTAGGTAGGTGGTGTATGTAGGGCTACTAGAGAAAAACCTCTTAAGTGAGGGAATCTAGTTCTGACCAGTGATCAGAATGCTAGCATTCATATTATTGGATTAGGTGTCTAAGCCCATAACTATATTTGGTATGTACTTGACCTGGTTGTGGCATGGTCCTTTTGGGTTGCCTTCACCAAAGCAACTTGACTGGATGATTAATGGAGAAAAAGGTTATTATGCTTTTTTAATATATTATATGAATAATATATTAAGAGAGAAATCATATTGGTTAATTAATATTGGTCAAGAATTAATTTTGTGGTCAAAAGATATTAATTGAACTTAGGGGACTGGAATTGCAATTATAAGATAATTGGATTTTGGGTTGTGGATCCTTTAGGAAGGGGTGGAAGAAATCAAGGGGGAAGCCCACATTGATTTCGTCCAAGTCCTTGTTCTGGAAGGTTCCTTTGGGCTGCTTTATGTCTAAGCAATCTAATTAGGGTTTTAACTAAAACCCTAGCAACTCACCTATATAAAGGACCCTAGGCTTTGTATATTCGGCTACCATAAGAACCCTAAAGATATAAGAACCGATTTTGAGACTCTTTACCCTCTCTCCAAGATCATCCAACTTGCTTTGGTGTTTGCAATCGATTAGAGGTATTACACTTGTGATACTAAATCTCTTAAAGGTTGAAGATTCTTGCTACAATTGAAAGGTAATCATTTAAACTTGTTTTAGTTGTTGTTTTCGATTTTTGTATGCTAGAATTAGGGATTACAAGCTTTGGATGATTTGCATGTACAATTAGAGTAAACAAGATCCAAAGCTTTAGGGTTTGCATGTGCATCATAAGATTGATGTAATGCTCAAAACACATCAATGGTATCAGATCCTAGGTTGTTTTCTATTCTATTTGATGCATTGTTTGATCAATCATTGTTTGCAAAATCGAAATTTCTGCCCTTTGACAGCTGAACTCGACGAGTCAGATGAACTCAACGAGTTGGAGGGTCAGAGAGCTGATATTTCGGGATTTTGGCCTATTTTGGATTGGGATAATTACCAAAAACGATTTTGATTAATAAAATCCGATTTTTATTAAATTAATATGATTATCCTTATCAAAATAGAAGATAATTGTCAATTAATTAGATAATTGTTGTTTTATATGATAACCTTTATTATTTATATTCTTTGGCCAAATTATATAGCCATGAATTTGAATTAGGTCAATTTTAGATAATCACAAATTAATTGGTTAATTAAATTATTTGTAATTTGATCTAGAAAGTTTTGAAAAGTTTCAAAACCTTCCCTCAAGTTTTGGAATTTAAAATTTTGATTAAAAGTTTACTTTTGAAATATTTAAATTCTAAACCATAGAATTTTACAAGTTTAAAATTCAACCGTTATACTATTACATTATTATAAGATTAATATATATATATATATATATATATATATATATATAAGATTAAGCTAGTCTTACCTTAGTAGGCCTCATTCACGAAGCCAATCTATAAGGGGGGGGGGGGGTATATGGTTGTTGTCACACCCCTAATCCGAAACGGCGGAAACGTTCGGGGGTGGATGACGTCATATGTAGTATCACAAAAATTGCATAATAGGAAACAAAGTAAACACAACAGTTACATTGAATATATATAAAAAGGTTTTTACATCTGTTTGATTCATATTTATGTACATCAAAGGTAGCAAAATATAAAGACGTGACTATATATGCTCCGTCTTCTCAAAAGTCCACTGAAGTATATGTCTAATGATTTCCTGATAATACAAGCGGTTTTGAAAAGAGCATCTGCATTAAGCTGGTGAGTTCATAAGCATGTTTTAGTAATGAAATCCTGTTATTGAATCAGTGAGAAAGTTTGTATGTCTTCTAAGAAAATCCAATATTTTCTATCATATGTGTTTGTTACAGTGTTCCATGAAGTATTTGTTTAAATGCGTAATTACCACCAGATGAATTGTATATGATGGTTTTGAATGCAAAACCCCTTTTCGTATGAAAACCCTAGATATCACCAATATATATGTATATGTATATGTATATATATATATATATATATATATATACTAGTCTTATTAATTAAAATAAAACTGTGAATAGAAATCCCTTGAATCCTCCAGTTGTATTATGAAATAGTTCTATTACTGAAGATAAAACTAAAGAAGAATGAAATCCCATAAACAAAAAGGTTAGTTTATACTATTGTGAGTCATATAACCATGCTTGATATGACCTAGAGACCTTTACGACGTTCTTCAAGTGTCGGATATATGACATTTGTCACCCCAGGCATGCCTGCCTAACCGTAGCTAGCAGTTCAGGTGTGGGATTTTCAGTCCTGAATAGATCTATTCACAAATCTCATGCTCTACCTCCAGGAGACTCTGGTTATACTATGATAGGATTTAGTTCAGTACACCATAGGGTACAATTTTGAAGTGATGTCTCACAACCCTGTATTAACTAGTTTTCGTGCAAATCTGTATTGATCTATTGTATTTAAACTCGAGTGTATACTTTATAGAGTAATAATTATAATTAAATAATTATGTAATTAAGTATCCTTGTTACCCGAGAATATCATAAACTATGTCTGTTATAGTTTATATGTTTAACAATGAATAAGCTATGAATTTGTAATATTGTATATTGAAACCCCAAACTATACCTATTATAGTTTGCATGAATATTATGTATTTAGTTCATGAATTGATCTAAAAACTATGCAATTTCGTAGTAAGTCGAAAACGTCCCTTATGCTCAGCATAATACAAAAGGGATAAAATATCTAAATATTTCATGAAATGTGGAAACCGTATGACTATACCCATTGCATCAGTTTTAAGTGTTTTGAAGTCCTTTTATATAACTTCACAAAATCATTTGCGTTTGGATTGTATTCACCCCCTGAAAACATTAAAACCATAGAAGATAGGGGTATGAATTCACTGTTGGTTACGTGAAATGTCGGACAACGAAGCTGCAAATGAGGACCCTCGAGTTGATGTACGTGGCACTTAACGGGATCCTAATAACAATTAAATACATTTATGTATTTTTATTAGTGAAACCATTATTTATAGTGTTGGAAAAACGCTTACTTTTGCCTTAGGAATGTTACCGGGACTCGATTGAATCGGAGAGAGCGGATTTTCAGCCAAAGGCACCACTTAGGAAGTTTGCGGCCGTGAAAGGGATTACACCCATGAACTATTCTCGGCCTCGAACAACCCCTTGAAGGGTTTACGGCCATGAACGGTGTTCTTGAAGGAATTATGAATTTTTGAAGGGTTCACAGCCGTGAACGGTTTGCGGTCCTTGAGGCTTTGAAGATTTGAAGGGCGTACGACCGTGAACTCAAGAACAACTATGTTTGAATCGATGAAAAGGTTGGTGTTAAATGCTCCTAAATGTGTTTTAAGGTGAATGGAGTGTTAGATGAAGAGAAAACTTGAGAAATCTTGGGTTTTCGGGTGGGGTTTTTTTACAGAGAGGAAGTGTGTTCGGGGTCAGAAAAGTATAAATGAGGGTAGAGGTCACGTATATATAGCATAGGAGTATGATCAGTGGTGGGGTCCAGCCATGAATGGTTCACCAACCTTGAACCGGTTTACGTCCGTGATCGGGTTCACGGCCGTGAAGACCAGTCAGGCCGGAAACTATTGATTTTTTTGAAGGAAACTCGAGTTTTCGTGCAATTTTGGTTCCAACTTGTATGTAAATTTAATTATATAAAACTTAAATGATTTTGCATACCATAGAAATGTAACGGAACAAATAAAAATGTGAAGTTTATTTAACAGAAAAAGGTTCGGGTTGCCACATCATCCCCCCGATAGAGGGAATTTCGTCCCGAAATTCAAACATAGAATACAAATCATGGACGCAGAAAAAGATGAGGATACTTATGTTTCATTTTATCTTCGCGATTCCAAGTGAATTCAGGTCCCCGCTTGGCATTCCAGCGGACCTTCACTATTGTTATGCGACTTTGTTTCGTTCTTTTGACTTCTCAATCCATGATTTCAACTGGCTCTTCCACGAAATTAATGTTCTTGTTGATCTCAATCTCGTCAAGAGGGATCACAAGGGTTTCATCAGATAAACACTTTTTAAGGTTTGAGATGTGGAAGACGGGAAGGATATTGCTAAGCTCTTGGTGTAAACAAAGTTTGTATGCTACGGGACCGATCCTAGTGACGATCTCGAATTGTCCTATGTATCTAGGATTCAACTTTCTACGTCTTCCAAAGCATATCATGCCTTTCCAGGGTGAGACTTTCAATAGGACATGGTCACCAACCTGGAACTCTAAGGGTTTTCGTCTCTTATCGGAGTAGCTCTTTTGTCTATCTCTTGAAACCTTTAGTCATTCCCAAATATGTACGATCTTCTCTGTGGTTTTACGAATGATTTTTCGGCGTATGAGAGAGCTATCAGGAACTTGACCTCTAGCGAACTTCATGTCACCCACCTCAACCCAACACAGAGGGGATCTGCACTTAAGACCATAGATGACTTCAAACGGCACAACTTTGATGCTAGTGTGATAGTTGTTGTTGTAGGAGAACTCAACCAAAGGAAAATGGGTGTTCCATGACTTGGCAAAGTCTATAACACATGTCCTCAACATGTCTTCCAAATGGGTGTTCCATGACTTGACTTAAATATCTCCTCAGTAACCAAAATCTGAAAGTGGCTCAAATGATGAATGTCCCATTTTCTAAACTGGAACAAATCCCTTCTATCATGTAGACAAATGCACCCTTCCTTTAGTTTGATGACAATAGATGTTGTGGTTTCATCAAAAACCCAGTAAAGCATAGAGCTTAAGGATCCATCCGGTTAATCCTGAAGCACGGGAATTTGTTTGACCTGATTTGTAGCAGGTCACATCACCACCTGAAGTGGATGACCAGTCTTGGGATCAATAACATCAGGATACTGTTTTATCACAGATTTAGCAGTCTTCATGGATGGAAAACCCTTCTTTACTTGATCTTCCAGAAAGTGTTTGAAGTTAGATGCTTGCGGATTATCTATTGGGTTTGAGAATGGAGATTGAGACAACTCTGAGAGATCCACCCTGGTCCAGGAGTTAAAATCGTGAAAATCTTTATAGAGCTCCTTCTTGCCGCTCTTTCTACGAAAAATCCACATTTTCATGGGATCATGAAAACCCCAAGATATAATTCCTGACCGATCACCATACGTGTCTCTGAAACATGCGTCTTCGAGATCCGTAATAGTGATTGTGGATGGATTTCCTGGTGCGTTCTTGTCGAAACTTCTCTAGAATAAGAGTTGTCCCTTCTCGGCGGCTTTCTCTTGTCTATCTCGAATAATTTCTAAAATATGAGGAGCATGAGCAGGCTCATCTTCAAAACGATTCACCACTCGAGAAGTCTGAGCAGTTGGCACGGCAATGGGATGAGCTTGAGAGTGAAGATCGATTCTATGCGCATCTACGGATGTCTTATACTTATCACCAAACTCTTCTTCAAGCTTCTTCTTGAGATTGAAGTAGCTAGAGGTTAGAATATTGAAGTGATCCTGGAGCTCAGAAATTTGCCTGGACTTGATTGCTTTATTTCCTTGAAGATCAAAAACTTGAATTTTCAAATTCGTATTCTCATTCAAGAGATCTTCAACTCGAATGCTTAGCTCAATATTTTTCTGATCTAGCACATTCACCCTTTTCTAGAGTTCATCAATCACATAGTCATCTTCTCTTGGCTGGCCTTCATTAAAAGTAATTCCTTTGCCCTTAGAGGAAGGTGCAGCAGTTTTTTCTTGAGCAAGATACAGGACCAAACTTACAAAAGCTGCATCAAGATCAGTTCTTGGAGGAGAGAATCCTGGTGGAATAGAGGAACCACCAGCCTTCATGAAAAGGTTCTGTAGTAACAATAGCTGGAGTGGTAGTTGGAGTGATTGGCAAGCCCTGAGACAAACTAGAATCCATATGCCCAAATCTAGGATCTCATCGTCTTCTTTTGTACGGAGGTTGCGAAGTCTAATCAATTGAGAAATCACCCTGAAGTGGCTCAGATGTAGGTGAAACAACACCAAGGGGAGGAATCCCTAAAACTGTCACCATTGAAGAGATAGCCACTTGTTCTGTAATAATGGGGGTTGGTTCGAGAGCGTCTTCTGAATCCCTACTCTCCGTTGCTGTGTGAGCAACATCACTGAGATTATCTAACAACGAGTTGAGGTTGACATTTGACAGAAAATCGTCGTTAGTTCCAAAATTATGTGGAATCTCATCTCTGTCGAAACGTATGAGATCGAGGTCTTCAAGTTGATTTGGCTCAGCAGTGATTTTAGAAGACCCTTCATTACAATCTCCATCAACTTGATCATTTTGTAAGTCATGCTCCTCTACAACTGACACAGCAGGAGCAACAGTCTCTTCTCCTTCTTGATCTGATACGGTGATCACATCTCCTTCTGAGATCACCTTTTCCGATGAAGTATGCTCTGATGAAATCTTGCCTGAAGATCCATGTGACTCGGTGGCTTCGTTCGGTTCAGCAAATCGTCCGAACTTGACCAATGGATACAACCTCTGAAAGACCACCTTCCCCTTGCGGTTTTGTTTAATGATCCCAATGGTGTAAGGGACCAAAGACTTCATATCGAGTGTTTCTCCATCCTTTACCAAATTAGGAAACTGTTTATTGATGAAGAGCTTAACGAACTGAGGTTACATTAGGAAAGTATCTCGAGTGGTGGCATTAATGTTGACCACAAACTCGTCTAGGATAAACCTAGAAAAGTTGAAGCCGGTCCCCGCAGCATGAGAAACAATAGCGCCCGTGTTTCTCAGGGATATCTCATCAGCACCTGACCTTCTGCCGGAGATGCAGCTCATGAACACGTGGGCTAGAAATCTCTAATAGGGTGGCATAAGTTTCTTCATTGTTGGTGGAGAATCACCGTCGTACCCCATCTTCCTCAGTATTGTTTGAGCATCATCAATACCAATCTCAGTGGGAAAAATCGGGAGGTCTTTGATCAGCAAATTCTGTCTCACAAAGGTCTCATCGACGACAATCTTGCATCCTTAAACGACCGCATCCACAATGACAGCTCCATTATCGTGCCTTGTCATTTTGGCAGTCTGCCAGAATTCCCGAATGATTTTCTGGTAGAAAACTGTGTTCATAGTGATGGCAGAGGCCAGACAACACTCTCGTAATCCATGGATCATCGACTTGAAGTCCCCATGGGCCAACGGAGGATCAGCGAGAACCATAGCCAGGTTGTGCATATCTACAAATTTTAAGGCTGCCATTTTATCTGCACTAAAACACACCAAGTAAGATAGGAGAAAAACTTAATCAAATAATGTTTTAAATAATTTAATTTTGAGCCCAAAAAGGGAATTATTAATTAATTAAAAAATTAATTTTCGTGGTTAGTGGAAACTTTACGGTCAACGCTAGGTTTACGGTCAACAAGAGTTTCCCAAGCTTACGGTCGTAAGGAGTTTACGACCGTAAACTCAGTTTGTGGCAACAGGATTGCGGTAATGAGTTTACGGCCGTAAACTCATTACCGCAATCCTGTGGCCACAAACTGAGTTTACGGTCGTAAACTCCTTACGACGGTAAGCTTGGGCCGTAAACTCCGACACATCATTTTTCGTTGATGTCAGGCTCAAAACACGGTTAATCACCGAAAGAAATGCATATTTCTGGTCGAAAACATGGTACCTTCAAAGCTATCGGAGTAATTTCGCAAAAATGGAGAATTTTTTTTTCGAGAAGAGAGAGAGGGTGGGAGGGTTTGCGGCCGGAATTAGAAAAATGAGAGGGATTCTGGCTGTAAACACCTTTTATACCTTGATTCCATTTACCTGATGTCCACACAGTGTAAGGCAGAGTCCAATGCAGTCCAATATTTTTCAAAAATTTTAAAAACAAATCTTTTTAAGGATTAATATTAAAACTAAAATTAAAAATAAAACAAAATAAAATAAAATTAATCTGCAAAATTTAAAATTAGAAATAATTATTAGATTTTAACAGTTAATAAAAATTAAATTAAATTAAAAATAATAATAAAAATAAAGATAAAAATAAATAGAAATAACACCAAACAGCTTAAAAAATTTAATTACAGAGAATAAATTTGTGACGCTGGGATCGAAGTTGTTGGACAGCCTTATTCCACTTGTCGGTACCCTTATTTTCACGTCTTCGTCTGATCGATCGTCAGTATTGTGGTACACTTAAACACGAAACATTTGTGACACAATTTTGGACAATTTACCAACAACATGACATTTTTAGCCCTTATTCTTAAGTAAATTTCTTAGGGACCATTTAGCTGACGACAACCAGGGATATTGTTGTCCACCTAAATTAAGAAGTGAGATCTACAGACAATCTATATGTGTTCAATTTTTAATTGTGGTAGAACGTGTTTCCCGCTTCCTGATATGCTCCAGCCATGAAGGACTTCCAGAATACTCCTTACACTGGTGAGCAGACAATTATTAAGAAAGAAGATAGATTTAGAATGCATATGCTATACATCCAGGTTGGATCTATTTCAATCACGCAGATGATGAAACATATGACTAACTGAAGTTTTTAGAGGGATTGAGAAGATAATGGTGCATATATTGTATACCAGGTCGGATTTTGAGTCACGCAAAAGAGACAGTATATGGCTAACAGATAGATAGAATTGCATAGTGAGAAGATGCAGAGAGATAGAATTGCATATGTTACAGTCCAGGTCGGATCTTTCGATCATGCAAAGGAGGCAACATATGACTAACAGACAGAAAGCAAGAAAATAACCTTCTACAGACCTAATTTATTGGAATTCCCCAGTCACCCCATCAAAACCGGAATTAAGGACAAAATCCGCACATCAAGGAAAAGTGAATCCACATTTCTAGATCCAAGTTTTTTAGTGTGACCAGTAGATTCCCGTATATATCTCTCTGGTTAACCTATCCGAGCATGGTATTGTTAGGCTAAACGGATCTAACTAGGTTAATGTTTGTCAAGTCCTTAAATTACGTAAGTTTTAAATCTTCCTAGTCAAGTCCATTTAAAAATCTTTCGTGCCTACCAGCGCATCGAGCACAGAGCGTTGACAATTCAACTTAGGTACGTTACACAAATTCAGATTGTCCGTTATCACTTGCTAATTTCATTTTCCGTCACAACACCTGCAAACAAAACTATCAACAATATTTTTAATTTTCTGGATTTTTTATTGTTTTTGGATTTTTGAATTTTTATTGTTTTTGGATTTTTGAATTTTTATTGTTTTTTGTTTTTTGATTATTTCTCCCCACTAAATTTGTGCACAGGTGAGAATAAATATACAAGAAAGTAAAACGCACAAACTTAAATTAACCTACCTACAGAAACAAAAATATTTTTTTTTGAAGAATTAAGAAAAGAAAAGAAAATAATAAAAAACTTATTCCTCAAAACGAATCATTTTCAGAAATCCCACAAGCACATCGAAACGAGCTTTGTTAAAAGGCTTAGTGAACAGATCCGCCACATTATTAGCAGTGGGAACCTGTTCCAGCCGGATTAGTGAACGTTCATAACAATCTCTTATAAAATGAATTTTAATATCGATATGCTTCTTTTTAGAATGTTGGACTGGATTTTTGGCAATTTGAATTGCGGCCTCATTATCATAGTAAATGGGGGTTTCTAAGTAATTCAAACCGTAGTCCAACAGTTGATGTTGGATCCAGCCAACTTGAGAACAGCAGGCAGATGTAGCAACGTATTCTGCCTCCGATGTTGATATTGAGACAGTGTGTTGCTTCTTGCACTGCCACAACACTAGTCTGTCACCAAGATATTGACACCCTCCTGAAGTAGATTTCTTGTAAATCTCACAGCCTCCATAATTACTGTCAGTAAAAGAATATAAATCAAATTCAGAATTCTTTGGATACCAAAGACCCGATTTTGGGCTACCTTTGATATACCGAAAATTCTTTTGACAACAATAAGATGTGAAAGTTTAGGATTAGCCTGATAACTTGCGCATTGACAAACTGCAAACATGATGTTAGGTCGGCTAGTAGTAAGATACATCAGCGATCCGATCATTGATCTGTAGTGTGTCTGATCTATGGATTCGCCATCAGGATCTGGAGTCAGAAGAGGTCTTTCATCCATTGGTGTCGATGCAGATTTAGCGTCATGAAACCCGAACTTCTCAAGAGTATCTTCCACATACTTGGCTTGATGTAGTAGGATTCCGGTTGAATTTTGTTTGACCTGAAGCCCAAAAAACATGGTCATTTTCCCCAATGAACTCATTTCGAACCTCTTTTTCGTAACACGTTTGAGTTCCTTACAAAGCAGCGGACTGGTCGACTCAAAGATAATGTCGTCAACATAGATTTGAACCAGAATTTGATCATTATTGACATCCTTAATAAACAAATTTTGATCGATAGTGCCACGAGAGTATCCATGCTCGATCAAATGCTTTGTTAGAGTCGCATACCACGCTCGAGGAGCTTGATGTAACTCATACAATGCCTTGTCCAACTTGTAGATGTGATTAGGAAACTTTGAGTCAACGAACCCAAGGGGTTGATCAACGTAGATTTGTTCCTTCACCATGCCATAGAAAAAGGCACTCTTGACGTCCATTTGGTAGACGGTGAAGTTCATGTAAGAGGCATATGCAAGGAAGATACGAATAGCCTCCAAGCGAGCAAATGGAGCATAAACTTCAGTGTAATCAAGACCCTCGACTTGTCGAAACCTGCAAACCACCAATCTAGCTTTATTTCGCACTATAACCCCTAAATCATCCTCCTTGTTTCGATAGACCCATCGTGTGTTAAGAGACTTTTTGTCCTTTGGAAACTCAACCAACTTCCAAACCCCGATTTTCTCAAATTGATGTAATTCTTCATGCATTGGATCTACCCAGCTGAGCTCATTCAAAGCCATTTCAACATTCTTGGGCTCTATTTGAGATATGAAGCAAGAGTAAAGACAGGTATTGACATCTCCACTCTGACTTCTGGTTTTAACGCCGTCGCTCAGCTGAGCAATGATGTTGTCGATCGGATGATCATGTTGAATCCTTGAGGGTATTTCCTGGCTGATATCGTTAAGCGAGATAGGAAGATAGTGAATATTGACACCTCCTTCACTTGTTGATTGAGCCACGCAGACGACTCTGCCACAAACTCATTTGAAAAGTCTTCAGGAAAGAGTAGCTCCATAAAAGTTGAAGTAGCAGCGGAAGTATCTTTGGACATGAACTCTTTTTTATAGGAGTGAGTGATGTTGTTTCAACATCAAGAGTATCATTCTCAACTGGAGATTTCGGACTATCAGGATGTACAGATGAGTCCTCCTCAGGTGAAGCTAAGGTCTCCCCCTCAGGTTGTGAAGAGGATACCGTTGGAGGTCTGTAGACAACTTCTTCGTCTACGTCTTCACAAACATTTTTTGAACCAGAGACAGATCCAGATGAGCTAGCAGAAAACACATTTATGGATTTCAACAGAGATGTGTAATCAAACAACCAGTTCAGACCTACTCGAGCATCCGTCTCATTTTCTTCCAGCCAGCACACGTCATAAGATTCTACAACCTACTTTTTCTTCTTATTGTAGACCCTATAAGTGGTGTGAGCAACATACCCTACGAAGTAACAACCATTGGCTTTGGCATTAAACTTAGGGTTGGTCTCTAAGTGAAGAAGGGTGCAAGGGCATCCAAATACACAGAAATGACTGACTAAAGGGTTGTGACCATATAGAATCTCGTACGGGGTCTTCATTTGAGCTTTGTTGATCAACACACGATTTTGAATGTAGCAGGCAGTGTTTATCGCCTCGGCCCAAAAGAAAACTACCAGTTTGGAGTCACACATCATCGTCCTTGCAGTGTCTTTTAAAGCTCTTTTTCTCCTCTCAGCAACACCATTTTGTTGGGGTGTCTGAGCGGAGCTATATTGACGCATAATACCCTTTTCTACGCAGAAATGGTCGAGTACAAAATTCATAAACTCTGTTACGTTGTCGGTACGAAGCGTCGTCACCCGGTTGTTAGTTTGGTTTTCAATCAACACAATGAATTTCTTAATTAGATCAGCAACTCCAGCTTTGATGGATAGAAAGAAAACCCATGTGAAACGAGAGATATCATCAATCACAACCAGACAATAGGAATTTATGTTAATGCTGAGAACGTTTACTGGTCCAAACATATCCATATGTAGCAATTGAAGCACCTGACTAATTGAGTTGACCTGTTTTGGCAGGTGTGGTTTTCAATGATGCTTACCTTGGGCACATGTCACAAACTTCTGAAACGTGATAAAGTCGTTGACAGGCAAACCACAGACCATCTCATTCTTTGCAAGACGATTCAAGTTCTTGGCGTTAGCATGATCGAGTCTTCGGTGCCATAACATTGCATTTTGTTCGGAGATCTTTGAGAAGAGGCACGTAACAAGAATTCCCATCCCTTTTAGATTTCACAAGAATCCACTCTTCTGGGATGACAAATCTTGGCTTGAGAATCATACATTCCTTTTGAGTGAAATGTGTAGAATAGCCTTTGTCACATATCCGAGACACACTCAACAAACTATGCTTCAATTCGGGAGCAAAGTTGACATTCTCGAAGCTTAACACCCCATTTGTGACGGTTCCTTTTTGAGTGATTTTGCCACCTTCTCCACCCGCAAAAGAGATATATCCCCCATTAAAGGATTGAATGTTGTGCAGTTGGGCGATATCTCCTGTCATATGTCGGGAGCAGTCGCTGTCGACGAACCAAGGTCTGACGACATTCCCCCGCAACTGTCCCTGCACAATGTGCGGTTGTATTTAGATTTGGGAACCCAGGTCATTGTTTTCCTGGGTTGACCCGATGCCTTTTCAGATCTATCATTTAAAGACTTTTCATAGGACACCGATGATGGATTGGAAACTAATTTGGGCAACCATTGATAATTAGGTTTTCTAACAGTCCCGTGTGGTTTTCAAATCGGATGTTTATCAGTTTGCTTGAAACACTTGGGTTTTCTACCAGAATTCGTTGAAGACCCACTGCTGCTTCTTGACGAAACAGACCTTGTCTTGGCCATGCTCGGTTTTGGCAAACTGCTTGGGACTTTGTTATGAAAGACTTTTTCTGCTTTTGAAAAACGACTCGTTTTCTACTCCGATCATCCTTCTAATCATCATTCCGAGAAAGATTTCTAGAGGAATTTCTAGTTAAAGACCTTCCTCTGAATTCGTTCTCTCCTCTTGGTGACTCAAAATGTACAAACATACGATTTGGACAATTTCTAGCTATACGAACACCAATACCACAATTGAAAATAATATGTATGTTATTGTTATAACTTGTGCTACATTGATCAGATTTGTTTTCCATGCTAACACCCTTGCTTCTCTCACATGAACAAGAACAAGAATTAGGTTGTGAGACAAGTGAGGGTAAATTAGATGGAGAAGGTTGTGAAACTGGTGGTTTTTCAATATTATCATCACAAACATTAGGATTGCCAACCACATTATTCAAAACAGTATCAGACACTTTAAAACCATTCAAAATAGTATCAGACGATGTAGAAACATCATAAAAAGCATTGTCACTTGCAACATCAGAAAAATTATTGTCTTTGTTCAAAACTAAAACTTCAGGTTCAGACTCAGTTTTATTTTCAAAAACATATCATTCAACTTTGTGTTTTGACTGATTCAAGGATTGATCTGCAGGAGAAGTAGAAACGTTAGTACTTTCAACATTAATGAATCCTCCCGAAACCAAACCAGATGGCTTGCCGTAAACCATGAATGGTTCATTAGAAATCTCTTCTTTGGAAAAGGGTTGAAACAAATATGAATGGTTGAAAGGAGAAGGCACCTGACTATACCCTAGACCCTTTGGCTGATTTCGTTTAAATTGCATGCAGTGGTCTATCATATTGGCAACTACTTCACTCGATACATCATATTTTCTAAAATCAAAATCAATAGTTTCAAATTTGCCCTTTAATGATTCAATTTCAGCCACTAGTTCAACGTTCTGTTTCTTTATATAGTCATAATTTTTGCATTTATTACTATAGTCTTCCTGGAGTCTCCTAAAGTCCTTTATTGTAGATTCTAACTAGGCCTTAAGAGGTTTTGGTCCTTTTCTGAGTTGGTAACCTTCATACCTGAGATCCTCTACTTCGCTTTTGAGTAAGTCATTATGTTCACGAAGAATTTTAAGGTTTTCTACTTCTCTACTTATTGTCTTAATTTCCTCATGAAGAATTTTAACATAATCAATACAAGCTTGAGAGCATGATGGTAGACTTACCTTGATTTTGTTTGGTTCATGAGAAGAAGATACCATCATTGCAAACTGCAGCTCCATCATTTGATCTTCAACTGCAACAATCTCTGCTGGAGCATCATCACTAACCTGTGCCAAATGGGCATTTTCAGGTCCAGATATGTTCAGGGCCTGCATGTGATCCTCCCAGTCAAACGATTGCACAACCATGGCCTTCTCGCTGTTGACCTGAGCACCGCTTCGATTCTTTCCAACTGAAACCATTTTCCGGTCATTATTTAATCTTCTATCTGGCTGTGGACACTCACAAGCAAAATGCCCTGGCTCGTGGTAGTTCAACACCGCATCTTACCCTTGCTGAACCCAACCTTCATGTCAGCACTAATTCCCCAGTTGCTCTTTCCGGTCTTCTTGGTGAACTGTTTCACCCTGAAAACTGCCATGCCAATTTTCCATGTGATATCCATCTTGTTGGATTAATGTCTAAGTCCATAACTATAATTGGTAAGACTTGACCTGAACCCGTATGGTCTATTTGGGTTGCATGGCATCATGCATTTGGATAGACTATAATGAGAGAAATAACCCTTAAGGTCTGCTAATATATTATAAGTTCTAATATATTAAAAAGATTATTTAATTAGTATTGATCAAAAATTAATCTAGGATTAATTAAGTGATCAAAAGAAGACTAATTAAATATATGGGTTGATTGTGTAAATCATCCATACTTATATAGTGGGCTAATGCTCCATGGATTGTCAAGTTGGGCTAAAACCCATAAGATGCTCCATGGTGTATTTGTACCCATGGATCATGGAAATGATAGGACATGACAATTAGGGTATACATGGTGTAACCCTAACTATATAATGATCTTAATCTTGGAGAAAATCGGCACTATGTGTAATAGAAAGGGCTAGCCGATTTCATGAAGTGTGTATGTCCTCTCAATCTATTCCAAGTGTATTTGGTGTTGTGTGAACCATTTGAGGTGTCACACTTGGGGCACTAGGAACTCAATCTTCATTAAGATAATCTACAACAAAGAGGTATGTAATTCTAACTTGATATATTCATTTGAATCAATGTTATTATGCTAGTTAGGATAAATACCTTGGAAAGTTCATATTTGCGTGTATAATAGAGAAAACATTGATCCAAGGTATTTAGGGTTGCATGTACACTTAGGAGTGTTAGAATTATCAAAACCCAACAGTGGTATCAGAGCCTAGGCTTGTTTTCAATTATACTTGAGGCAAATTGCTGAAAAATGCTGAAAAAATCGATTTTCTGGCATTACGGGCACTAGACTCGCCAAGTCCACTGATGAACTCGCCAAGTCCAAGGCAATACTCATCCTACTCGTCGTGTAGGTTGATACACTCGACGAGTAGGAGCCCCAGACAGAATATTTTCGAGTTTTTTTGGCTAGAAATGGACTAGGAACATTACCCTAAGCTGTTTTTGGACTTATAAACTTGTTTTTGATGTGGTAATGTTCATGCTAACCCAATTTCAAAGATAATTGTCAATAGATTCATGTTTTGTGTTAGTTTAGTTTAATTGATTATGTGTTTTCAATCCATTTTAATCTAATTAGATGAAAACGTTTGATTTGAATTATCTTGTTCTTATGAGTTGCTTAGATTAATAGAAAATTTAATTGATTATGTGTTTTCAATCCATTTTAATCTAAGAGTTGATTCTAAAATGTGTTTTTGTAACTTTTCCTCAAGTTATATGAAAAGTCACATTTAAGTTTCATAAAACTCATAAAAGTTGGCAATGGTTACAAAAAAATGAAGAGTCTTGTCCTCAAGTTATGGAGGTTCAAGAGTCACTTCATTAAGTAATAAAATGTGTAACCTTAATTAATTCCATAAGTTACAAAATAAAGAAAAGGTACATTCTTTTATTAGTTTAAAGTCTTCCATAACTTGTCCTCAAGTTATGGAACATGAAGAGTCTTTTATTTAAAACTACTTTAAACACATAAGTTATGAAATTAATTAGTTTTGAATAGTTTCAAAACTTGCCCTCAAGTTTTGGAATTAGAAAAGTTTTCACTTATGAAAACTTTAATTTCAAGTTAACCCATAGAATTTTAAAAGTTAAAATTCAACCCTTATACTTTATAATATTATAAGTTAATAATATTTATATATATATATATCTTTACTATATTATTAAACATATTGTCCATTTCTTGAAATTTAAGAGGTACAAACCCTACTACCTCATGTACAACTTATTTTCCAATACAGCTACGTGAATCATTTAGGGAATTAATTCGGGAATCAAACAATATTTTTTATTCCTAACTCAAAATTACTCACTGAAACCCTAATTCAGTCGTCTTCATCGAGAAACCCTAAGCCGTTCGCTATGCCGCTTCTCCTTCTTCCCAAACTACCTTCGTACCAGCAACATCTCTTCTATCTCTTTCCTTACTCTCTTCCGTCTCCGGTATCCCTATGTTACCATAACCCTTCGTTACACAGGAAACCCTAACCTTAAGTTACCTCCACCATCGCCCCCTCTCTTGCCCCTCTTCTACGTTCTGTTACGACGACAAACCCTAACAGTCTCCACAACCCTAACCGTCACCACCAACATCCATCAGTGTGTGTATTACGAAGAATGGAGTTGGTCTTTGATGAAAACGACGATGAAAGCCCTCACCTTTCTTCCTAGACCCCAATTTGTGTGTTCATCATCCCGTTAACTGAATGAGTTGAGTCATTCATCAAAGTTAAACAAGTTTCTAGATGTTTTTGTCATTATGAAACCCCAATTATGGCTTCATAACAAAGTTTTCAATCCTATCTTGACCAGTTGACCTGATCTCCATATGTGATTCTTAGTTCTTCATCATCTTTCAACATCAAAATGATTTGGATATTTTTTGTTTTAATTTCAATTTCAGGTATACCGGTGGCTTAGACCTCAAAATAGATGGCTTTCAAAAAGCAGAAAGGCCAAGCGAAGGAAGATCGACAATATGAGAAC
This sequence comes from Lactuca serriola, assembly GCF_051521515.1. Lineage (NCBI taxonomy): Eukaryota > Viridiplantae > Streptophyta > Magnoliopsida > Asterales > Asteraceae > Lactuca > Lactuca serriola. The sequence continues at coordinate 205,372,167 of NC_136410.1, forward strand.
AAGGGCTTTTGGTAATTGGTTCTAAATTTCTGATGTTATAATTAGCACACGATTTAACATTTTATTTTTATATTTCGAAATATTTGGTTTTTTTTAATAAAAAAGAATCAATTCTTTTGCATATTAACTCACTTGCTGCCATAACATAGCTTGAGATTAGAAGTTTATGTTTGTGTTCGAGATTGATCTTGGTGTTATTTTAAAATTAGAAATCTTACATATATATTGCTTTTAAAATCTTTATTGATCGTTTGTAATTCAAAAGGGTTTATCTATCCATAGCAGAAACGGAAGCATATGTATGTTTTCACATATCACCATTTCTGTTTTGGAATTTGTTTGGTCAACAGATGGTGAGTATGCTTTTATAGAGAGCACATTTAAAGTCAAGATTTTTAACAAATCTTTCCAGGTTGGTGCACTCCCTATACCTAATGATTTTAATCAATGACCAAATTGCCCCTCTTCTTTCATTTCTATTCATTTTTTAAAAAATCTTTTCTATGGTCTTATTAATCAGGAAAAGAAGAGTATCATGCCGACATTTTCAGCTGAGCGAATATAAGGAGGATCTTTGTTGGCAATGTGCTCAGATGATTTTATATGTTTTTATGATTGGTCTGAGTACACATTCATTCAACGGATTGATGTTAATGTCAAAGTAATAGTTGTCACCCTTATCTTTATTTTGCTTATATATTGTTCACATATCACCTTTTCTCTCACCACTTCTGCTTAACTATAAGAAACAATATTGTTTTTGTTTCTTTTTTCTTCAGTTTTAGAACCTATAATGGGCTGATAGTGGTGATTTAGTGGCATTTTCCATTGATTCATCATTCTACGTACTAAAACATAATGTAAGATCCTTAATCTTTATCATTTTCACCATTTACATTTGTGCAAAGGGCAATATACAGAAAAGCATTATATCAATTTAGTCGCTTGACTAATTTCCATAGTGATTTAAAAGTGAAATACTTTAGAAAAAAAAAAACCATTTTGGCGGTTACCTGGGTTTATCTCAAGGCAAAATACAAAAAAACACAATCTACTTTTACAATATCAATTTAGCCACTGAACTATTATTATAATAAGCATAAAAAAGTAGTTCAGTGTCCACTGGCTAAATCTTTCAAATGTTGAAAATATGTTTTGTTTTTCTGTATTTTAACATTTTTCAAAACCGATTAATGGGAGAAAACGGTTTCGTAAAACATTAAAAAAAAGAGTATAAAAGGTTTAATTAAGTGGCTAATCCGATTAATGGGAGAAAACGGTTTCTTGAATCCTATATTTTCGTTATGCTTCAGGTATATAGGTAGATATGATATTAGGGGTTTCATTTTTTTTCTTTCTTTTCCATGTATCGTCTCTTCGCAGAAGTTTCACTTTTTTTAATTTTGTAATCAGGGCTTGCAGACACCAGCAAAGTGCTTACGCTATCTCAGTTTTTCCTTATCTACATGAACTTTTCTTGCTGGAAAAGAAGGTAACAAACTAAATTAATCCTTCGGCTTTGTTCTTTTTTGAGTTTTAAACCAAGTTGTGTTTCATTTAAATGATAGTAGGTTGGTTTACCAAATGGTCCTTTTTATGGGTTAGAATTTGAGCCGAATCATGTATTTTGGGTTCAACATCCTCTCTCTCTCTCTCTCTCTCTCTCTCTCTCTCTCTCTCTCTCTCTCTCTCTCTCTTTGCATTTGAACCTTTTTATAGAACTCAAGGTTTTATATTTTGAGTTCTTTTTTAGATGCATGGGTGAAGGGGAGTCAAAGTAAGAATGAATTTACCATCTTGATCTGCTTTTGGTAAGCATCCCAACTATGTTTCAGATATATATTTAATTTGTTTGAGTTAGCTTCTAGAAGTTTATGTCACCTGTGTGACTGTGTCCTCCGGGTGCTTTTTTGGGAATGTAGAGTATTAATTGGGAGTAAATTTTTGATATTTCAATCAGATAAGCTTATGAAAATTCTCACAACATTTTTATATTTGTAAATTTGGGGAAGAAAAATAGTATTTATGATATCATATATGTATTAATTTGACCATTTTATAAATGCATAACATTTCCTTCTGCTGTAAATTGTAATGTTGCTTTTTGTTGTTAGAGACTAGAGAGGCCGAACGAAAAACTTTGAAGGTAAACTGCTTTGTTTTCATGTTTTTGGAGGAGTTTTTATTCAAGATTTACATTTACAAGTGCTTATATTTTATCAAATTAAATATGTTAGAAAGAAGACTAATACTCATGGTAAAGTTTAATGTGCAATGACAACACCCAAAGCTATTAGGCAAAAACTTTGTTGATCCAAATAGTAGGATTAGGTACCGGAGGCATGGAGATCCATGTGTATCAAATTGGATTGGGTATTGTGTTGTCGCCACTCATTTCTATCCATTGATATTGTCTTTGTTTGGTTGCAGGTTTCATGAAGGTCCCCAATTGAAATTATCTTCAACAACACAAGTTCTTGTATGTGTACATTGATTTCAAGATTAAACAATTCATTTTTTGATGTAGTAAAATTACAATTCTTTTATGGTAATAATTGACATAAGATAATCAATTGTTTTATACTAAATTGGAAAAATACAATACCATAGGGACCAAATTTGTACTATTCTATTATCCTTTTAGTTAAAATTTCTAATATTTGCAAAATTGGACATTTTTTTGAAAATTTATATCGAAGTTAAATGATAAAAGAAAATTACAAATTTTGTTCATATATAATTTGTTTTAACTTTTTAAGTGCAAAATGACCATTATTACAAAATTGAAAGTTAGGATGTTCACTTAAACAACTTGCAGACCAAAATCATTAATAATTAATAACCAAAAAAACCGAGATATAATATAAGTTACTAAAAAAATTAGGATGCTATTCAAAAGAGAAGCAAATTATGTTTTACAATAACTATTTGCATATTCTTCTTTTAGAAAAAAAATTCATCTAAACTTTAAATCCAAAACACTAAACAAATATGAAACATTAAACACTATACTATAAAAGAAACCATTCCACAAAACATTACATATTCTTTGTAAGATGACATATTTCTGAAACAAAATTATTTGTCTAAAAACAATTAATCTTTCAAAGAAAACTATCTAACGCCCACAAAAAAGAAACTATCTTCAAAAATGAAATATTAGCTGCACATAAAGTATTCACTGCCCCAGATTCCATGCGTGGCGCATAAAGCTTAGAGACAAACAAACAATTCAAAATGTAGGTATTTATCTTTCATAGTCGATTTTCTCTCATGACCAAATATATTTGACATTATCTAGAGAGATATCATATATCAATACAAAAGTATTAGTAAAGTCCAGTGAATAATTCAATTCGCACCCGTCGCTTGGCGCGGGTAAACGGCTAGTATATATATATATATATATATATATATATATATATATATATATATATATATATGTATAAGAGAAAGTCAGTCTTACCGTTAGTAGGTGTCATTCACGAAGCCGGTCTATAAGGGGGGTATAAGGTTACTGCCTATAAAATGGCAGTTTAATGGGTGTCCACTCTCACCTACTGCTTCATTGACTGGTGGAGGGTCTTTAGCCGAACAGGTAGGACAAGGACTAGAATTATCCCTTCATTAAAAGTATTAATGATAAATACTAAGTAACTAAACTCTTATTAATACCCAATCTTAGTTACTTAGGAAAAATTTGAATAAGGTGCTAACCCATGAAATTAGACTTTGCACTTTGTTTAAGCCGTTACTGGAGCGTGTGTGGTTAACCGGCACACTAATCTGGACTTAACAAGGTAGGCAAAGGGTAACTTAATATTTATCATTGTATCAGTGGAGCGTGTGTGGTTAACTGACACATCGATTAAGGGGTAAATATTAAGGGTACCCAATATATTTGCATGGTTACTTCAAACCTTGTTTTGTGATCCTCGACATCCCAGTCACAAAACCTGAAGGGCACACTCGAGATTGAAACATGCCATTGAAAATTTCAATGAATCTCAAAAGATCTAGGAGTTTCAAATCCAATTAAGACTTAATAATACATTGCGTTTATCTTGGTGGAAACTAGTGAATCGCATTCACCTACCTTCAAATATTTTATAGCTTGGATTATGGCATCCCTCTTCCAAGTTATAAAAGTATTGTGTTGGGTCCTAGCCTTAATATTTCATATTAGGTGTCATATTAAGGACTTTAAATCAACTATCTTGAATATCTCCCAAAAAGATGTCTGGTTTAGACATTTATGATCTTCCCAAATCTTTTGAAACAAGTTTTCCTAAATGAAGATGATATCCCATGGAAATCATACATCTTTCACCTCCTCCAATTATTCTCCTTAGCCCACAAGTTCTTGAAAAGTTTAAGGTCACTCAAGCCCTATTGGCAAGCAAAGGTCTATGTGCGATCACATCTTGGAGATGTAGTCACATATTGACAAGCCGGGAGAGTTGGGTGTCAAAGTCTTGAGAAAGTTGGTGGTTCAATCACTTTCTAAGTCACATAGTGAGTTCCTTTGGGGCTCCTATGAAACAGACTATGACAAGACCCTTAATGATCTTATCTATTTGCTATGATCAACTTCCTAAAACTTATGGAAATTGACAATAATGACATTGGATATCCAGTAAAGCTCTCTCTTCCCAATGGAAAGGGATCGGCCATAGTCAACTCGATTGACCAAATGGTAAAGAGAAGGGCTACATCTGTGATAGTCCAATGTTCCATTACCAAAGCGTCCATATGTTAAATTTCCAAAGGAAGGGGCATTGGTTGCAAGTCTGCCAATTTACCTAAGGGTGTTAAAGTCAATAAGGTTGACTCTACTTCAGGTAAAGTCCACTATCTAACTCTGTTAAGTTTCTATTCTGAGATTATTGATACACGATGTGATTTGGTCACATGGTGATGTTTTAAGAATCAAAGAAATGTGAAGGAACTTAAAGAAAGAATATGTGGAATCTGATCGCGTAGATGGATCTCTATCGCATAGTTTGAAGATCGGATTCTTGAGCTACTTCTTAGGAGTTTTGAGATATTGCTTAGGAATAGGTAACAACAAAGTTTTCATGCTCCTTTGCATTGTAAGGATAGTTTTTCCGCAAAAAAAATTTAAAATAAAAGGAAAAATGATGATTTTATTTATTTTAAAATATCCTTACAATGGCATTTGAGGAAAAAATTGTTGCTTATATGATTCCATTAATAGCAAGAGTGGAAATATGAAATTGATTCTTTCATTTGTGGTAATGTCTAAATTTACCAAATAAGGAAAGATCCTCAATGCCCAAGTTTCAATTGGACCGGAACTTGGAATCATGAAAGTTCTATAGCATGATCAATGAGAAATTTTCATCTTTGAAAAAATTAAGACTAACTACTTGTTCACATAGATGTGTGAGTCAAGTAACGGACTAAGGTATCAAGTACACATTCTTGTGTACTGATTAAGTCCACCATAAAAGTTCGATAAGACTATTCGTCATGATTTATATAAGTTCAGTAAATATGGTTATACTTACAAGTTTAAGTATAATTCTGAAACATTGGAAAATTTTCAATGTAAGTAGAACGAATAAGAAGAGTCAAATTAGGCAGAAAGATAAAAGTTTCTCAAATCTAAAAAGATGGGAGAGTACTTTAGTATCAGTTTTTGTGATCATCTTAATGATTAAGAACCCATAGCACAATTAGTTCTCTAAGGAAATCTTAGTGCATTCTTATGATTAAGAAGAGGAATCTTGAATTGTTGAAATGGTTAAATCAAGAAGATGAGTCATACTTCATTCCAATACAAGTCTTAGAGTCATACTCCAAGATTGTAACTTGAGTGACATGTCTTATAGAAGGTTTAAAACACATGACAAATATAAGAGTAAAAGTTTTCTACTCTTGTATATTTGAAATTCGTAAGTTGTGATGCTTTGGATAAAACAAAAACCAACTAAGGCCAATTGTGTGAAGTGTTTGCCTTGATTAGAATCCACACTATATCTTGAATATCTGACAAGAAAGTCTTATATGTCAAGAGGATAGTGGGAGTCTTAAAGGTCTTGAAAGTCTCAAGAACTAATCAAGAATAAAACCTGAAGTTCTTCACTAGCACACGACTTGAGGTTTTTAACCTATCATGTTGACATATTTTGTGCCTATTCCAATTAAAGTTGGCTTTGCATAAGAGTTCTTCAAGTTCTCAACTGGTTGCATATCAACTTGGAAGCAATGGCAGGCCCTTGAACTTCCAGGTGGAAAGAAATTAAGATTGCACAAGTTCAGTCCATATGAGTTTGAATTTGTCATTATCCTTCTCTTGTGACTATGGTTTTGACAATTCACATGGATAAGAACACATACACCATTAAATCTAAGTGTCATAAGGTTTCTCTCTGATTCATGAAAATGATCGTAAGGAAACACTTTCACTAAGTAGATTTTAGCTAGATAGCAATTGTGATATTTGCATTCTCAAAGTCGTTAGTGGTTTACCGATACACTAACATGGTCTTGTGAGAAGTGAAAATGGTCTAAACAAACAAGACTATGATTACGACATCCCTTTTCATAGTTCTTAAAATTGTTTAGAAACACATGTGAGCTATCTAAGATAAGGTGTATGATTGTGATAAAGTTTTATCAAAGCAATCTAGTATCAGAAATCTGAACTTTGGAAAGGAAGTCAATAAAGTATTGATTTCTAGAAGTCCAGCTGATTTCTGAGTACGTGTCAAACCTAGTGGGAGCATAAGTGTTATGCTAATAATTATCACGTTAGTGGGTGCATGATAATTATGATAAGTATTGCAAGTCAGCAATGTTATTTATAGAAAACAAAAAGTTTCAATTGGGAAAGAGTTGTTTTGCTATAATTAAGGGAGAGGAAATAATACTTCATCTCAAATCTAAAAGCTTAGATTGAGGTTTTAATCGTATTTACTCAAGGATATATATGTATATATATATATATATGTATATATATATATATATATATATATATATGAATTTCATGTTGGAATGGCTCAACATAAGGAAATTTTGTATATGGGTCCATTATTTGCGTTCTAAAATTCGATTATCATTACGACATCCCTTTTCATAATCTGAATTATGAGAACTTGGCAAATTGAAATGGAAATGTTATAGCAAAAGACTGGTTTAGTCTTTATGTGAGATATCATGAATCGTGTCCCATATGCTTCGGATATAGGATCGATTACATGTGATATATTCATCCTTTCTAAAATTTGCCAAATGCCTAGGGCATTAAGAAGGGAAAAGATCTAGAATTGGATATGACTAAAAGGATTAAACAATTGTCGAAGACAATCTAAGGTTTACCAATGACTGCTTGCTTAAGGACAGTTGGAAGTGTAGTGATAATTCTGGAAGGACCATATTGACATAATTTGTAAGGAGGCAACTCTTGTTCAGAAGTGATAGTCAAAACGGAATCTGGAAATGCTTCAAAGTTAGAAATTATTCAATCTGTGTAAGATTAGGAAACTTAATGCGAGAAGGATGTTTCCAACGAGCTGATCTCCTTTGGAATGCTCTGTAATGGTTGTTGTCAAGTCTTTCTGACTTTGTGCATAATCATTACAAGATGATCAATGCATATATGTTTAGAATCTAACAGATTTCAGTAAATGGCATGAATTTGGAATTCTTGCATTTGCAGTACGGATTTGGGACTGTGAAATGAGAATTGATGAGTTGAAAAACTCTTTGACTGTTTAGATCTTTAAACAGGTTAATCCCAATATTACGAACAGAAATATCAAACATAGGAATGAATCAAAATATGCTGAATGATTCAATAGATTCACGCCTCAGCAGAGCTCGATAAAGAACTTCCATTGTAAAGGCTGTTTAGGGTTACAATCGATAAAAGTATTCGCTGTGAATAATCGACTCCAAAATCTTACGTACAAAGATGCATGCAAGCATCTATAAATACTAAACCCTAATAAATAAATCACGGATGGACAGGCCTAATCCGGATACAAAATTGGACTATGAACCGAGCCCAAGACGCAACACCTAATGGAGCCTACAATCTCCCCCTTTGCGTCAGTTGGAGTGAGACTTTACTTCAGTTTGCTAGGTCCAGCTGCAGGAACTTTCTTCGTGGTGTCGAAAAGACGAGGAATGATAGCAAGGATGGTTTGTCTGAAACAAATGTACCACTGGATCATATCATCGAAATACTTCTTGTCATCTTCAGAATTCTGCTTGCATCGATTGATGATCCCCGGAACATGTTCCAAGCACGAAGTGGTATATATATGCTTATCTGCCAAGGCGAAAAGGTATTTTTGGCCTTCATTCCTGGTGAACATGACTGGGTTTCGCTTTGGATCGATTCTCCCCATCTGCATCATATTCAAATCACTTGCAGAACCAACTGGAGAGATGGTAGGCTTCATCTTGAAGACACTTGCAATCTCCTGATCCATCTTGGCGACCTCTATGATGTAGCAAACCAACATCCTCTTGAAGTGATCTATGATCGGCCCATATTCTGCTTCATTGGTGAGGAGGATGTTATGCAAAATGATCCAATCATGTGGATTCAGGTTAGGAAGATCAGCGAGTGAAATGGCATGTTCGGTTATAGCTGACCCCCTAAAAACTTTGAACTTGACATTTGTGAAGTTACCCTCCCGAAAGGGTTTGAGGACCCGAACGTTTATGATCTTATGTGCACTCCATGTCTGATATTGAGGCTGAGCAGACCTCATATAGAACTCAACGAGTTCCCTATAGACCTTCGGGTGAGGATGAGGGACATCAGCAACATGGTAAAATGCATGAAATATGAAGGCCTTTCGGGTTAAAGGCATGTCGAACTGAGAGTCGACAGAATTAACCCGGTCCAAGGAAATCACTGGTTCAAGCCAGAGGATGTTGTGGGTATCGATAGATTCTTTGATAAGCTTCTCAAGAGTCCACAGAGGGAATAGGGTTTTTCTACTTTCAAGGAGATCATGAGCCTCCTTCATCTTCCTTTCGTTGGCTTCTGCCTCTCTTGCGATTCGAGCACTCATGTCTGAATCCTTATCCCTGGCCTGTTTCTTCAAGAGATCAGCAATGGTCTCTTTGTCATCATCACCATCACTATCAACCATAGCCTTTTCCCTTTATCTTGAGCACCCGAACCTGAAGCCTGACCAGTTGTTGGAGGTTCGGTTGCTTTAGTTGAAGCTGATGTAGAAGTAGGAGGTGGTTGAGATTAATTTTTGCCCTTTGAAACCCCTTCTCCCCCTTGTTTTGGATGGGCCACAAACTCAGGAAGCCCTTCAATTTCGCTAAGGAGGTCAAGGGCGGGAGCAAGCTTCTCGGCTACAGTTTGCCTCACTGAGTAGTTCAGGATTGGGTCGTGTGCTTTAATAATGTTGAGAGGGTGGCGTGGACATCCGAAACACAAGTGGAAATGACCGCTCGCTCAGATCGGAGAGACGCAACCTCCTTTTCTGATTGGGAAAGCTGAAGACTCTTCACCTTTAGAGCAGTGGTTTTACAAGCAAGCGCATCCATCACTGAGTTCTCCGAAGCAAGATCTTCTTAGAGCTTGGTCAATCACTCCTCAACAGTCGCCTGGAAGGATTTATTGTTAGCTTCAAGAGACTGACGATGACTGGAAAAAAATTGTTGTTTTGATGCGAATGAAGTAGCCAACTTCTTGACAACGGAATCGACCTTCGCTGCACTAGAGTCAGCTGCTCCCTGTAAAGACCGTAAAAGATTGTTAGCATCGTGAAATAGTTTTTCAACTTTTTCGGTCGCAGCAGCACAGGCCTTTGTGGATGCTTCTATAGCAGCAGTGGTGGAGTTGATAAAGGCTTCATGTGCCTTGGTGAAAAAATCAACTAGCCCTTGAATGGTAGCCTCTGAGATATTGGATCGAGAAGAGGAGGAGCAAGCGATGAGACTATCAATTTTCTCATGAAGTTCCTTGATGTGCTTTTTGGTGACAGGAGCATCATCGTCATCATCGCTTTGAACTTGGTAGGGACTGTAGTAGACAGAATCGAAGGTCATGTCTTCCCCTCCAAGAAAGGTCTCGGTATCTGCTGAGTGATTTGGAGATGAAGGCGAAGATGGAGGTTCAGTTATGGTAGTAGGTTCGGGTTTGGAGGTGGGTTCGGTTGCAGGTGTGTGTTTGGGTGCTGAAGTGCGAGCCCCCGTATCAGATACATTGGTTCGAACTCGAGTGGTTGTTGTGGTTGTAGCGTCTGAGAAAATGGGGGTGGTACATGAATAGAAGTGGGTGGAATATGAGTAGTGGAGGTTATGGGGGAATGGAAATAGAGATAGAGATTGGTGGAGGAGAAATAGGTTTGCTTGTAACTGGTACCTCAGGTGAAGGCGAGCGAGGAGGAGTGTCACCACGAAACGACTCCTCTGAGTTTGAACCCTCATCCTATGTTTCACTGGAGGAAGAGGAAAGAATAAGTTTTCGCTTGGGCCGTGTTTTCCTCTTCTTTGGTGGAGGTGATTGGGCTGCCTTCGTAGGTTTTCGCTTCTTAGGAGAAGGGCCTTTTGCCCCTTTTACCACCTTATCGTCTTTCCCCTTTTCTGGTTTCTTGCCCCTGGGAGCAGGTGTCATACCCCCAAACCAGAACGACGGAAACGTTCGGGGGCGGAGGACGTCATATTCAATATCATAACAGTTTATAGAAAGGAAAGTACACATCACCATATATAAAGGTTTTAAAAATGTTTACATCGTTGTATTCATTACACGTTCAAAAGATAAATTCATAAACATCTTTCAAAAGAAGTAAATAATGCCAACGCGGTATTCACCAAAAGTTGATTTCCAAACCTGCTTAACGATTCCCTGAGAATACAAGTTATTTCAAAGAAAAAAGTGTCAACAATTAAGTTGGTGAGTTCATAAGTGATTTAGAAACATTGAATGCCATTCCAAAAGCGAGTGTATATTTTCCAAGAAAATCCCATATTTCCTTATAAAAGTGTGAAATGCATGAGAATATTGGTATTGAAAAACGTAGATAGTTGAAACAAGAAAATCCCTTATTTTCCTAATAGTTGTTTGTTTAATGTTCAAGGCTAACATTTTGAAGCAATCCACATGCTTTAGAAAACATTTAAACATAGATTTATATAATAAACCTATTAGAAGTTTTCAGCTTGTTAGATAATGAATAACCGTAGTAACTACTTATTCATTATTCAAAAGTACTATAGTAGTTGTATATCCGATGAGTTTTATAACCATACTGAACATAATATGCATGTAGCGACGTTCTTCAGGCATCGTAGCGTTATGACAAACTGTCACCCCAAAAGACGGACTGTAGCTAACAGCCAGGGTGCGGGATCATGACTTCCCGTATAGATCTATACACATTTGACACGTTCTCCGAACGGGAGACTCTGGTTATAGGACTTGTAGCGATACCTTTTATCTAAAAGGCAGTGTTTGAAGATATACACGTCTCATGGATTCTCAACTAAGTCTGTATTAAAGTGATAGTTTTGTATGCAAAGTTTATCCTTTTTCACAATGTTTGACCAACATAAATCACAAGTTTTTTTTAGAATATATGAAACGGTTTAACAACGAAAGATATTTTGGTGTTACTAAATACTTTGTATAAATCTATTGCATGCAAAATATAACAAGAGTTTTCGCATAATAGAACTAAATCCCAAGTGATTCATTTGATAGAAACGAGTAAATGAGATTTTTACGAAATACACGATAATAACGGTATGTTTACTTGTATTCCTCCTCTAAAAGAGTATAAAAACATTTAAAATGTATTTAAAGAGTGTTCGAAGGGGATATGAACTCACCTGAGAGTTTGAAGATAGCGAGATGGAAAACCGGACAGAGTTTCGTCTCGGGAAACGGATTTTCCTCGGGATTCTCGGGAATCTCGGGAGTAAAATCGACCCTCGGGACTTGAGCAAAAAAGACCAGAGCTTTGGGTTTGAACGGGCACGGAAAACGAGGCAAGATTGTGAGAGAGAGGAGAGAAATGAGCATTTTTCTCGGAAGCCCTCGCATTCTATTTATAGGAAGGCTGAACCGCCTCAGTACGCGGGGCGTACGCTCGTACGCAGCGCGTACGCGTACGTCATGCATGACCGAAGCCTCGACTGCCTCGGCTTCGGATGGGACGGGTCGGTGGGGAGGCGGGTCGGATGGGACGGCAGGTCGGATGGGACAGCGGGTCGGACGGGTCGGTCGGACGGGCGGGTCGGACGGGTCGGAAGCCTCGGATAGGGCGACATGGACGTTCCGAGGCCAAGTCTCTCGGGTACGCAGGGCGTACAGGGGTACGCAGCGCGTACCTCGGATGAGGACGCTGACTCCTCTTCGGATAAGGTCCGAATTTTGATTTAAATAAATATATAATTTATTTAATAAAATTCAAAAATTCATATCTTCTTCATATGAACTCCGTTTTCGATGGTCTTTATATCCACGCGTAGGTGAGACTACGCTCTACAACTTTCGTTTAGACTCCGTCGGCAAATTCCGAAATTATTTTTTTATTATTTATATTAAACTCATCGTGTTTAAGGAATTTCTTTGAAAATTCCTAACTTCTTTATCTGATGTCGGTTTTTGCCAGACTTTTTACCGCTGAAATACCATTGTCGAGACCTTCGATTCTCGTTTAGGTCATTCCGGCCAAAAGTAGCTCGATCTCCGATTCGAGTTTTTAGCTGTCTACTGCTATATTCGGATCTTGGAAAAATCATAACTTCCTCATACGAAGTCAGATTTGGACGTTCTTTTTGTGTACGCTCACGGTTTAATGTTATCTATAACTTTCATTTAGATACCTAAGGCTAAATGCTATCGTATTGAAACATTGCGTTTTCCGTTTAATCGGTGTTGTCGGTTTTGTCGGAAATCTTAGAATGGTCATAACTTCTTCGTCATAACTCGGATTTTAGTGTTCTTTATATATTTGGAAACCTTAAGACGATATCTGCAACATAGTGTACTCCAATCAGAGCTTTTGAATAATTCATTTATCGATGATATTCCTATTACATTCCAAAGAGGTTACAAGACTCGATTTATAATGCCCAGAAATAACGGGTTGTTACAGCAGGCTTGTCAGCGTCATGGATAGACTGAATCATCTCTGGAGTGAGCTCTCTGGGACCCGAAGGAAGAAACTCCTTGTAGGTTTTGTTGATGCGACTCTCCCCTAATACACACGCATACATTGACTCAGGAATTGAGCCAACAAATTGAAACTTGGAAGGATCCGTCACAATGATCTTTGTAGTGTGGAAGGTGCCAATAGAGGAGAGTGGAGATGTAGCCATAATGGGAACATGGTACTTGTCCATTACCCATTTGGTGACGAGCGTCCAGAACCTTGCATATGAAATTTCAGAATGTCGAGAGGTAGAGGCAAGGCTTTGGATTAACTGTTGCCATAAAACTGAGCCACAATAGAGATTGACGCCAGTGTACAACCCATAGAGAATCGTCATGAACAGACGACTAGCCCCATCAGAACCTGCACTTCTCTCTGATAGACCCTTGAACAGTATCGTGAAAAAGCCATTCCACTGAGGAGGAAGACACGATTTCTTGAACTTCATGACGGTGGTATGAATCTCAGTGTAACCCATGTTGTAAAACATGGAGAACAACTGTCCCACAGAAATCGACTCAGGGTTAACCCTTGACTCATCAGTTTCAAACCCTAGAAACGAGCAGAATCGCTGTTTGGAGATGGAGATTTTGGTATCAAGAATGTCAAAGAAAATGCGATCAACAGACTTGTCGTAGTGGGCAGTGGAGAACATCTGGGATAAACACTACATAGGTACGATTTCGACCTTGGTCAGTGCGAGAACCAGTGCAAAGTGTTTAAGACACTCCACTATAGGGTACATGAAGGCATAGTACGAAGATGGGGTGAGATCAATGACCAAGCTTTCCTGGGGTCGGATAGGGAGAATGTGGGAGGTTTCATGAACAGAGGATGAATCCGCCATTGTTGAGTTCTTCGAAGAAGGAGATGAACAGTGATAGAAAAGTGTCTTTGTTTGCTCTCATAAAATTGGGTGCAGTAAAGAGGTAAAAGAACTTAGGGTTTACCCTTTATACCGTGTGTAGAAGAGAGAGAAAAATCCGCCCCCAAAACTTCTTGAAAAACGAATCGATTCCGGAGTTGATTAACGCGTGACAGGTAGCAACCCCTATGATTACGCATGAGAGAGAAAACCGTTTCCATTTTGCACGCCTTCCCATCAAATACCCTTTTGAATTCCTGAAACGTTTAGTCTCCCGGGTGAGTCATCATCTTATCTTTAAAATTAGCTATCTTCACTCAATAAAATCAATCACGTAAATAAACCACAACATCCCGTTGAAAATATAGCATTAAATACCAGAGCTATAAAAATAGCTTGTAGTGAACGAAACCAGACTTTTGGAAAATCAAAAAGATTTTCTTGCATAGAGTGTCAAAGATAAAGAAATAAAGCAACATATATGTGGAAAATTGTGATGTCAATAAAGACACGAAACAGTGGATCCCGGGCACGAATCTCTTCCTTCAAAGTTGAGTGAGACTTTAAAGTTTTTGTGTGGTTTCCCGTTGAATTTCGATCAAGCACTTGTTAAGAAGTGTTGAAAGGCATCTTTTAATGAGGCTTAAAGGGGTGGCTTTCGCTTCAATTCAGAATTCTAGATCTTGACATAAGACAGAAACCGAATGAAGTACTTGTGAGACCAATGTGGTCTGTTGAACAAGTAGGTTTGGATCGTATTTTAGTGACTTGTTGAAAATGCTAGGTATGAAATCTCAAGAAAGTTTAAAACTGGATTCTATGTGAAGAAATGTTATGGTATGTAAGAATTTCATAAGAATCACGCAAAGGGAAAATAGAGATTTGATGGTACAACCGCTTGAGTGGATTCGTTAAATCATAAGTGAAAGCTAGAGCAAATTTAATTGTTCACCATCAATTTATAGCGGGTATTGAATTGTGGGTTTCACTTAGCACGTAGTGACATGAAGCTAAGATCACTAACACAGAGATTGTGTAACCATAAAACTCAGTGGTAATTCTTGAGAGTCTTAAGGGTTACTTGTATGAAGTGAATATGATGGAGAAAAAATATTTGAGGTCGTGTAAGAAAACTAAAGTACCTCTGCTATAAAAATAGTGACCAAGCAGAAAACTCTTAACTCATGTGAGGAAAGAGTAAGGTAGCTCATGATTAGAATAAATGTTGCAGCCTAATTGGGAAGACAAGGTTTGTATATATCGAGTCAATAAGGCTTTATTCAAAATAAGTTGAGGCTTTGGACAACATGCAACAGCATGCTTCTAGGGACACTTAGCTAGTAAAAAGTGTGAGAATGATACCTTTTTGAGATAAGCGAAAACAAGTGCAGTGGGACCGAACCCCGAAATAGACCGAGCGTTCGATTCATTTCGATTTCCATGTGAACCAAGCCCGAAATAAACCGAGCGTTCGGTTCATTTCGCTTCCAACTTTTAGTTTTGAGAATGTGTTTTTGAAACTGACTCCGATTCCATCATACCTAGGCCTTGTTGAATTTTATTGAAACTTGCTTCAGGAAGAGCTTTGGTGAAGATGTCGGCCAGTTGATCATTGGTTCAAACAAAGTGAATCTCTACGTTTCCATCCTCCACATGATCCTTAATAAAGTGATACCTCAATGCTATATGCTTTGTCTTGGAATGTTGTACTGGGTTATGACAGATCCTAATTGCACTTTCTGAGTCGCAATATAGTGGGATATTTTTCATATAGAGTCCTAGTCCCGGAGTTGGCTTTGGATCCAAATCACTTGAGATGTGCATGAGGCGGCTGCAATGTACTCTGCTTCGGCTGTAGACAGAGAAACACATGTTTGTTTCTTAGATTGCCAGCTCACCAACTTCCCGTTGAGGAATTGACAGCCTCCTGTAGTGCTTTTCCGGTCTAAACCACATACTCCTAGGTCTGCATCTGAGTAGGCTTGAACGAAGAAACCTGAGTTTGAGGGATACCAGAGACCGAGAGAGGTGGTTCGCTTCAAATACCAGAATATATTCTTCACTGCCATCATGTGTTGTTCACAAGGATTTGCTTGAAACCTGGCACAATAGCACGCTGAAAACATTATATTGGGCCTGCTAGCTGTGAGATACATCAGAGAACCAATCATTTGGCGATAAAGCGTTATGTCGACTGCTGGTTTTTCCAAAGATGGTGTGAGCTTGGTACCGAATGCCATAGGGACTTTGACCTTTGAGTCTCCCATCATGTCGAACTTTGTAAGAAGAGTCTTGGTATATGTTTCCTGGTTGATAAAGATGCCTTCGGGTCCCTGTCTAATATTTAAACCAAGGAAAAAGCTAATTAGACCCATTGAGCTCATTTCAAATTTAGTCTCCATCAGCTTTCTGAATTTAGCTGTTAGGCTAGGATTCGTTGAGCCAAAGATGATATCATCGACATAGATTTGAACGATCATAAGGAGGTTACCTTCCTTTTTACGAAAGAAGGTTGGGTCAACCGAACCTTGTTTGAATTTAGACATCTTTAAGAACTTAGTTAATGTTTCATACCATGCCCTAGGTGCTTGTTTCAGACCATAAACAGCTTTATCCAAGATGTAGCAGTGATCTGGATGCTTTTCATTTACAAATCCTGGAGGTTGCTCCACATACACAGTTTCTTCAAGTTCCCCATTCAGAAAGGCGCACTTTACATCCATCCGGTAGACCTTAAAGTTCTTGTGTAAAGCATAGGCAAGAAATATATGAACGGATTCCCGCCTTGCCACCGGAGCAAATGTCTCTTCGTAATCGATTCCTTCTTCCTAGCAATATCCTTTCACCACTAGCCAAGCCTTTTTCGAATCACATTACCCTCCTTGTCCATTTTGTTTCGGAACACCTCAAATTGAGACCGACAACCGAGGCATCTTTTGGTGTTGGAATTAGTCTCCAGACCTTATTTCTTTCGAACTCATTGAGTTCGTCTTGCATTGCCTGAACCCAATCAGAATGGTCGAGAGCAATATTGACGGTCTTCGGCTCTATTTTGGAGATGAAAGAATTAAACATGCAGAATTCTACTTTGGAGAATAAGGCAGTTTGCTTCGCCTTCAGTTAAGATCGAGTTAGAACCTTTTCAGATGCATCACCCACTATTTGAGACACAGGATGATCTCTGGTCCATTTGGTGAGAGGAGGATAATTTAGATCATTGGATGGATCCAATTCAGCATTTACCATTTCTTCCAACTCTGATTGAATATCATCATCATAGAGCATATCCGAGTTCTCCCCCTCGACAGATGATGAACCATTTGGATGTGAACCCAAAAATCTTTCTTCGACTGGGCTTTCAGGCTGATCCGGACTTTCGGTTGTCACTGGACTTTCAGGTGCTATAGGACTTTTGGGTCCGTCAAATATTGGATTCTCCCCCTGAATATGTGAGTCCTGTTGATTTGAAGAAAATAGATTCTCCCCCTCGACCGAAGTACCGATCTGGGGAGGTTCGATTCGAACTGGTTCTTCTTCTCCCATTTGTTTGGCTGCATCTTCGACAATCTTCTTAAGGTGATCAATCTTGTTGTCTGCTGTCGTGGCCTCAGAGTGAGCAGCTTTCTCAGGTTCATCAAATAGATCCATGAACTGGTAAAAGAGATTGGCGATCGAGGCTGTGACTTGACCTGTTTGAGAGAAAATCTCTCCAATTGCATCTTCGGTAGACTTCAACTTCTTGACATAATTGTCATCGAACGTCATATAATAGGTTTCTTCAATTCTTTTAGAGCGCTTATTCAAAACCCTGTATGCCCTTGAAGTAAGAGAATATCCTAGAAAGATACCTTCATCAGCTTTGACATCAAACTTGTTGCGATGTTCTTTGGAGTTGAAGATGAAGCACCTTGAACCGAATACGTGAAAGAACTTGACATTCGGCTTCCTGTTGTTAATAATCTCATAAGGGGTGAGTGAGAAACGCTTGTTGAGATAAGATCTGTTTTCAGTAAAACAAGCTGCAGCAATGGCGTCGGCCCAGAAATACAGAGGAAGTGAAGCAAAGCTCAGCATATTTTGGGCCACCTCACACAGGGATCGGTTTCGCCTTTCGACAATTCCATTATGTTGAGGTGTATAGGGGGCTAAGAAGTTGTGACTGGTGCCTTTTTCTGCTAAAAAATCTTAGAATTCTTTGTTCTTGAATTCCAGTCCATTATCGCTCCTGATGTTTCGAACGACTTTTCTTAGTTGCACTTCGACTTTCTTGATAAAGATCTTCAGTTTGGGAGTCGCCTCAGATTTGTGCTTTAGAAAGAAAACCCAAGTAAAACGTGAGAAGTCATCAACAATCACAAGGATGTACTTGTTACCGCCAATGCTCTCTATTGATGATGGACCATATAAGTCGATGTGAAGCAACTCAAGTGGTTCAACAACTTTGGTGTTTATGATTGTTGGGTGACTTTTGCAACTTTGTTTCTCCATTTCATATGCAGCACATAAGTGTTCACGATCGAACTTGAGCAGTGGAAGTCCCCGAACATAACCACCGGTGACTAGTTTGTTGATGTCTTCGAAGTTGAGATGTGAGATCCTTCGGTGCCACAACCAACTTTCGTCTAAATGAGCTTTGGACAAAAGACATATTGCTAGATTCCCTTTGATTGGTCTGAGATTCAGATGGAACATTTCACCTTTTCGTTCAGACTTGAGAATGACTTTGTTGGATTTCTTCTCTGTTATCTCTAAACCTTCATCATCGAATGAGACTTTGAGACCTGTTCCTCCCACCAGTTGAGACACACTGATGAGGTTATGCTGCAACCCCTCTACATACGCCACCTTCCTGATTGTAAAATCTCCATTGGTTATCATCTGATAACCCTTTATCGTTCCATAAGAGTTGTTACTAAACTTGACATTGCCACCGTTTTGAAGTGACCGAAACTCCCTTAGCTCTTCCTTCCTTCCTGTCATGTGACGTGAGCATCCACTGTCTATGTACCATTCTTCATCGAACTGCTCGTCACTTATAACCTGCAAAAATTAAGCAGATTTAGGAACCCAAAGTTTCTTGGGTCCTCGTGAGCCTTTTACATAAACAAGAATAGTAAGAGAAACATCAACAAGATATGTTCGTTTTATTAAGGTTGTTTCATATTTCCTCTTAATGTTAAACACTTTGATTTTATTAGAGTTAGATGCAGGTATTTTGGATTCAGGTTCGGGCATTTGGACATTAACTTACTTTCGGTCTTCATTTGCTGAGGAAATCTTCCTTTTTCCTTTCAAATCCTTCGACGATTGCGAGTTTGGTGTAGGAAGAGAATTAGGATTAGAAGAAGAATGAGAATGAGAAGCATTAGAAGAAAAGAAATTAGAATGAGAATCTTTCCTGACTTGAGGTTCGAAATGCCCCTTTCGGTTTTGGTCATTTGAGGGACCGAACCTAGACCTTCGGTTGCTGTTTGATGACGGACCGAAACTGTTTTTCCGGTTGTTTTGAGTTGCTGGACCGAAGCTGGGTCTTCTACTATGAAAGCTTGATGGGCTGAACTCTGGTCTTTGTCTGTTCTTGTTTGTTGGACCGAAACTAGCCTTTCGGTTGTTGTTACTTTCGGGACCGAACCTATCCTTCCGGTTTTGTTCTTCCTGTGGCCTGAAAGTCTTCTTCTGGTTCTTTTGATGTGATGGATCGAAGCTCCTTTTACTCTTATTTTCTTCTCCTTTTGGCTTGGAGTTTCTGTCATAGTGAGTATAGTGAGGGTTTTGGGAGCACCAGAAATGCCTCCGCTCTGAGAGATTTTTCTTGTATCTCAAATTTCTCTGCTGCTTTTGATTTTTCACCTTTTTAAGTTGTCTGTGAATATTTGCCTTTTGTTTCTGCTTCTTAGCAACAGGTTCACTTTTCATGGAAGAGGTTTCGCTAGTTGAGGAGACATATTCCACTGGAACCTCTTTTGTGCCGCTGGAACTGGGCACGTCAAAGTTGGTACGTTTATTTAGTGGTTCTGCCACGTATCTACCTTTGGCCTTCCATGATGTTCGCTCCGACAAACCAACTGTTTCTTCTGCGTTGTCTATCGGTGCAGACCAGAAAAACTCATCACAGCCATCTGCATTATCTTCATTCACTATGGCAGTGAGTTCGGCTGTCTGATGTTCGGTTACTCCTGTGACCTTATAAACCTGATTGGGAGTGGTTCGAACCTTTTGGTATACAACGACCTTTTCTTTAAGGATTGGGGACTTATGTTTGGACCAACGAGCGAATTCCATAGAATTTTCAGAAATCAAGTTTTTGTGGTTTTCAGTTTCGCTCCTAATAAACTCGGAACAGTCAACCTCATCCTCTACAAAAATTTCACTCATATCATCGTCCTCATTAAGTTTAGATGCATTTTCAACATCAATTTTATTTTCTAAACTTAATTTGGTATTCAATGAGTCAAATTTTTGTATAGTTTCGGCCCTAGGTTTCAACTTATCATTTTCATCCAAAAGATTCTTAAGCATGTCCTTATGGTCTTTGGACTTTATAAAAGATTCAATTTTGTCCAGACCATACATATAAGTGGGATTGACATCATCTGAAGATACAACACTTTCATAGTTGTATGCTTCGGCATCGATTTCATCCTCCTTTAACTCAAGGAAGGGTAAGATCATGCGATGTATCTTCTGGCCTATTTCACAGTCTAAATGTAGTTGAGTAATGTTAGTATAAAGTCTTTTTGCAATTAAACAAAAAAAAATCTCTGTTTTAACAATTTAAGATTGTCTCTTTGTAAATAGATATTTTCATCCCTAGTTTTAACCAGCTCCAACTCCTTCTGCTCTATCCATATCCTTCGCTCCTCACTCTTGGATGACACCCTGCTTATTTGGTCAGTTAGATTAGAATTCGTGACACGTGTTTGAGTTAAACAACTATCTAGATTTGAAATTCTTGAATTCAAGTTATTTAATTCTTTTTCATATGATGTTTGTGGAATTTTAAATGAAACAAAAATAGATTGTACCTTCTTGATCAGTTCGTCTAGTTCACTGATCTGCACATTGAGAGGCTTCGCTATAAAGAACATGTCCTCTCGCTCCTTAGCCTCTTCATTTCCACCATCAGTGTTGTATCCCCTCATCTGGGATACATCTGACACCATCAGACATCTTCCACCAACATCACTACTCTTATCCACATAAGCCTTTCCATGAGAAGGCTTTCTCACTTCATCATCTTCTGAGTCGGTTGACCACACCTGTACGCCACCGAACTCATCATCATCTACCGAATCCTGCACAACAAGAGCATTCATAGAAGGATTAGTAGCAGCTTTCTTCCTCTTAATCTCCTCCAGTCTTTTCAGGAGACTTGCTTCTTCATCCTTCTCCTCATCTTTCTCTGCCATCTTCTTCGACACGCAATCTTTTGTGTAGTGATTTTTCCCACCACAGTAAAAGCAACTGACACCAGAGTTAGCTTCACCCATCGCTTCTTTCTTTGATTCTTCAACCTTCGGCTCCTCTTTCACCTTTTAAGAAGTATAGCTTCCCTATCAATTTCGGTTCTTATTGGTAAGGAACTTCTTCTTAATGAACCTACTGGGATTTGACACCATCATAGCATAGTCTTCATCTATTAAATTGTAGTCTCCCAGATTTGAATCTTCTTCTTCTGCTGCTGCATTCTTACCTTTGGACAGAAGTGCCAAAGACCTCAAGTTTGAAACCACGCTTTTCTCTTGTAACACAATCTTTTCCTGGGATTTCAGAATCCCCACCAGTTTTGCCAAAGAGTACAATTTGAACTGCTCATGCACTTTAACCGTCGACACAACTGCCCTCCATTCGGGTCTTAGGCCATTTAAGAAAGTGACCTTCTGTTCGATGAGCTTTCTTTCAATGTCATGTTTGATAATCTTGCTGAGAAGATGATTGAACCGATCAAATGTTTGTGTAACAACCTCCTCTGGCATCTGCTTGAATTCTCCAAATTCAGAGAGAAGTAGGGTCTGAATTGAGTGCTCTAGATCTTCATCTGTGGAGTACAGCTCTCGCAGTCGATCCCAGATTTCTTTTGCTGTACCACAAGAACTTACTAATCGAAACATGTCGGATTGAAGAGCGAATCGAATTAGTCTCAATGCCTTAATGTTGCATTGGAACTTTTCCTTTTCGTACTGACCGACGTCCTTCACATCTTTTAATAGATCGTTATACTCCTTTTGAGTTTTTATGATTCTAGAAGTGCTTGAATGAGCGAAAGGGCCATATGTGATAGCTTCCCATATCAGATATCCATTATCTTCATATCCAATAACGTAATATTCAAAGTGGTGCATCCACACTTCATAGTCTTGTGTGTAGAGGATAGGAATCTTGGTGGTTGATCCGATGCTATTAGAGATGTTGATGGGATTGGATTCAGAATCATCCATGCATGATCGTTTAACATGTTATAAGATCAGACTTTGTAAAATGTAATATTAGGGCAAGATGAATAATTAATGAGATACGTTAATTATGGAGTGACGGCTCAATAAATATCAATGAATGCGGAATAAACCCTAATCACTTCTTTTACAGAAGAGATGTGTATGAATTACACAGTCTCCTGCTTTGATACCAATTGATGAGTTGAAAAACTCTTTGATCGTTTAGATCTTTAAACAGGTTAATCACAATAATACGAATAGAAATATCAAACACATGAATGAATCAAAATATGCTGAATGATTCAATAGATTCACGCCTCAGCAGAGCTCGATAAAGAACTTCCGATGTAGAGGCTGTTTAGGGTTAAAATCGATAAAAGTATTCGCTATGAATAATCGACTCCAAAATCTTATGTACAAAGATGCATGCAAGCATCTATAAATACTAAACCCTAATAAATAATTCACGGATGGACAGGCCCAATCCGGATACAAAATTGGACTATGAACCGAGCCCAAGACGCAACACCTAATGGACCCTACAAGAATCATTGGAGTTATGTTCAATTGGTCTATTTCGCAAAGTAAAGATCATAGACAAACATTGTATGCATACTTTGTGTATGGCATGACTACTGTTTAGAAAACATAGTGTACATGCTTGGAGGATGGGACAACTATTGTTTTAAATTCAAGAATAATGTTGATAGCTGAAACAATATACAATGAATAATGTGTAACAATATGGTGATAAATTAAAAGTGTTTTATTTGTGTTCATAGGTTTTGATACCATATTGGATTCAATTATTATTGTGTTTCACTTTGCATGTTTTTTTTTTAACTTCCTGAATAACTAGGTTATTGTTCTGGATGTCTAAGTTATTCAAACCATCTACAGTCGGTCATATGTTGGAAATAGATATGATTTAAGATTGTCATGAGTTGGCTTGTAGAGGTCTAAGATGTTGGACAAAGGGCTACAACACTCATGAGTGCTCATAAGTTCTGAGTATTGGATTCAACCCGCACTCA
This sequence comes from Lactuca serriola, assembly GCF_051521515.1. Classification (NCBI taxonomy): domain Eukaryota; kingdom Viridiplantae; phylum Streptophyta; class Magnoliopsida; order Asterales; family Asteraceae; genus Lactuca; species Lactuca serriola. The sequence goes on from NC_136410.1 coordinate 205,395,661, forward strand.
TTGGAATCACTTCATGGATTTTATCATGAGTGATCATGGGACGATAATATCTTATATTCTTCAAACATAGAGATATGAGTTGTTACTATGAGTTGGTTATACATTGATTGCGCGAAAACGCATTTGGTAACTCGATGTTATAAAATGTGCCTTTGTGTATGATTCAACAAGTAGTAGAAAAAGCCAAATGAGTCGATGTTTGTACATTCCTTTTACCTTTGGGATAAAAGCGATATTTGTGGGCCCCTCGATGATTTTGTGATGACAAATGTAAGTGCTCGGTTGGGCCTGGACTGATTTGATTTGTTCAATTAGTCATTCGTCATAAATTGGAAATCGGGAAACAACAAATGGACAGAGAGAATGATTATAATCCATGTGATATCTAGAATGGAGGAATATATGATCCCTTGTCTAATGGACAAGTCATTGACAAGGGTGAGAGTTCATCTACAAGGTCAGAGTTCAACAGAAGCTTTTGAGAGCTACGATTCCCAGTTGGTTCTTGAAGTCATACTTGCAATAATAGTTTTAGACTTATCCAAGTGGGAGACTGTTGGATTAATGTCTAAGTCCATAAATATAATTAATAAGACTTGACCCGACCCGACATAGTCCATTTGGGTTGCATGGCGTCATGCATTTGGATAGACTATAATGAGAGAAATAACACTTAAGGTTTGCTAATATATTATAAGTTCTAATATATTAATAAGATTATTTAACTATTATTGATCAAGAATTAATCTAGGATTAATTATGTGATCAAAAGAAGACTAATTAAATATATGGGTTGATTGTGTAAATCATCCATACTTATATAGCGGGCTAATGCTCCATGGATTGTCAAGTTGGGCTAAAACCCATAAGATGCTCCATGGAGTATTTGTACCCATGGATCATGGAAATGAAAGGCCATGATAATTAGGGTATACATGGTGTAACCCTATTTATATAATGATCTTATTCTTGGAGAAAGTCGGCACTATGGGTAATAGAAAGGGCTAGCTGATTTCATGAAGTGTGTTTGTTCTCTCAATATATTCCAAGTGTATTTGATGTTGTGTGAACCATTTGAGGTGTCACACTTGGGGCACTAGGCACTCAAGCTTCATGAAGATAATCTACATCAAAGAGGTATGTAATTCTAACTTGATATATTCATTTGAATCAATGTTATTATGCTAGTTAGGATGAATACCTTGGAAAGTTCATATTTGCATGTATAATAGAGAAAACATAGATTCAAGGTATTTAGGGTTGCATGTACACTTAGGAGTGTTAGAAATCTCAAACCCCAAATCATCTCTTCTACGTCTTCAGGGTGAATCTAATCGAGATCGGAAAAGGACAATTGGGGCGGAAGATCTCTAGCTACAAGTGCATTGTAGAGGTTGACAAGCCCTGTAGCAAGAGCAAGATTTTCATCACCCTCCTTTCCTTTTGAAGAGGAAGCCACATTGGAGGAAGAAACAGCTTGAGCAGCTACGAATGATTAGTTCTGAGAGAGAGGCATGGCTGATGCAGCAAGAAGAGAATAAGCTGATGGAATGGAAAAGGACTAAACCTGAGCTTGCTGAGCAGAAAATGGTTGAACTGCAGAAGAAAAAGTGAGAGATGAAAGAGCATTGTTAGAAGAGATCCCAAGGTTCACAGCTGAGTATGAATTCACATGGTTTATCTCTCGCTGCTTGTCATCAATATCACAAGACTTGATGACAGCCATCACTTCAGCAAGAGAGAGCCGGCTAAGATCCTTAGTCTTCTTTATAACAGCTACATTCATGTCCCAAGACTTTGGGAGAGCATTCAGTAGCTTCTTGTTTATCTCAGACTTGGTGTAAAAGATCCCGGCTATAGTCATTTCAGTGGTAAGAGATGTGAACTGCTGCATCATATCTTGGTGACTCTCCTTCATATCTTCATTCCCTATATAAACCTCGATTAGGGCTTCCCACAAAGCCTTAGCAGAGATGTACTCCCTAAAACCTTGAGCAATGTCCGGAGATAGAGCCATGGTCAAAGTGGCCAAAGCCCTTTCTTGCTCTTCAACCTTCTCGAAGTCTTCATGTGTGTAGTTCTCAATCTTCTTGTCAACCACTTGTCTTGCAACAGTGGTGGTTATTCTGACATGACCTTTTATGATACTTCTCCGGATTTTTTGAAGTCCTTCATCTTGATGTACTTTTCAATTCTATACTTCCATTCTGGGAAGCCTTCAGCAGACAACAATTTTGGAATTCGGATGGTTGTGCCCATTATAGAATCCAGCTCATGGTGGTGTGTTTGACTTTGAGAATCCATTAATATTGACTTATTATTAAATAAATATTTAGTTATTTAAAAATAAATTAAGTTTCTGCTCAAACACGAGTTCACAGTCAATTTAGGTTTGCGACCGTAAACTATGTTCACGGTCAGAGAGGAGTTTGCGGCGGTAAACTTTGTTCACGGTCCAGAGTTTACAGCCACAAGGTGTTTCCGATCTAAGTTCACGGTCCAAGAATTTAAGTTTCCGGTTGATGAGAAATCCTTATTCACGGTTCAAGAACTGATGGGAGTATGCGGCCGTAATCTAAGTTTACGGCCATAAGCTATGGCCGTAATCTCCCAGAAACTTGAGAAAAACGCAGTTTTGAACGAAGCTTGAAACCCTTTTGTAGCAAACACCAACTTCAGTGGCACACAAAGAAGAACACGGTCAAAAATCGATTGTAGAATGCTTTTGACGCTGGTTTCACTTTGATATCAATTGTAAGGTCCTGAAACGGATCTTACTAGTGATCAAATAGCAAACACAATCAGTTAACAATAAAGAATAGGTAGAATTAAGAATGAACAAGCTTACACACGCTTTTCTATTAGAATAAAGTCCGATAGAACTTGTCATAAAAGCAGCCATGAACTCTGAGGCATCACCAAATGACAAAAGACCTAGCACACCTCTATATATACTGGACTTGGCCTGGCCTTGGGTTTACGGCCATAAACTCATTGTCGGGCCGTAAACTACACATAAACTACCAAAAGCTTTAAATTGACTTAAAAGAACCTATTACATAGAAAGCCTAGACCAAACCACTAATTAGACCCTTCACTATTTTCAAGTAAAGATAGTTAAAAACTAGGGAAAACTTACATCATTACAAACGACAAACAGAACAGTCAAGTCTTGGTACATTCCGTAGTGAGGGGCGTATAATGCTAACTTTATGATTCCTTAGTTTATACATCAGGGATATATATATATATATATATATATATATATATATATATATATATATATAAATTGAGTCTAGCAGATAGTAGGATATGTGTTTTCCGCTTTATTTCCTGTTACTTGTTTGGTTGTGGGCTTAGAGACGATGCACCCAGTCTACTATCGATCCGAACTTAGTTATATATATATATATATATATATATATATTCCGTATACACCAAGTAAGCATATAGAGTACCAGGTACAGGTCAGGTCATATCATACAAATTCAATACACCGTTTTCTAGTACAAAAATATACTTTTCAAATAGAACATTTAGTAGACTAAACTAGAAACTTATCAGAAAAAGGGCTTAATCCATTTTATTAATCCAGTTTAACTTAAATCACCTTTAGTTGTTAATTCTAGAATACCTTAGTTTATACATCATGGGTTATATATAATTAACATCCAATAAGTAGTTGGATGTGTGATTTCCTCCATACTTAATGTTCCTTGTTTGGTTGTGGGCTTAGGGCATATTCACCCAATTAACTATCCATTCGATATTAGATTTTATATAGATTGTATAAACTAAGTGATTATAGAAGGAACTATTGTGGTTACTATTTTTACTAAAGGAAATAAGGGTTTTCCTATTTCTTGTTTGGTTGTAGGCTTAGGGCAGATTCACACAACCGATTGTTTGTTTACTCTGGGTTTTATATAACTTGCATCCATTTAGCACTCATAGAAAGGATTGTAGAGCCATTTTTACTTAACATTCATCGTATAAGAAGATTTAGGATATTTTGGAGGAAGATGCGAACTTTTCTAAAAAGAACTTTCAACTTACTTTACATCACTAAAATGTTATGAACTCACCAGCTTAAATGCTAATCTACTCTTTCAAAATAACTTGTACTCTCACGAAACTAGCAGATAGGTACGCGCACTGGGATTGAGAAGATGAAGTATAGTAGCTTCATGTCTTATTTTGTTATTTACTTTTAGATTCAATCTTTTGTGAATCACTACTTGTAAACACTTTAATATTAATGTAATGGTTGTTTGTTACTATGATTGTTATGATACATGTGTTGTGATACTAAACATGACGTCCTCTGCCACCAAACGTTTCCACCATTCCGGTTTGGGGGTGTGACAGATTGTTATCAGAGCATTCTTTATAGTGAACTAAGTATATCAACCTATAAAAGAGATACAACTGTAAATGCAATGGGGTCGAAGTGCTCTGTATAATAGTATATTTTAAAGATATAACAATACCTTATAAAAGTATACATACATGCTTATACATATATACATACTAGAACAAGTATCACAAGAAGAACCAAACAGAAGTATTTAAAGGTTGAACACTGCGGTCAAACCTGGATTGTTATGTAATCATATCTAGGATCAATATAGCATGATCAACTATATTCATTCGAGATGTGACCGACAAGTGTTTGGGAGTGATCTAGTGTTGCAACACTCTTAAAACTTACCTAACACTATTCAAGGGATTTATAAATCCAAACAAAAAGTTAAAATACTATAGGAGTATTTTAAGATACTATAAGACAATAAACAAGTTTAAAATATTCCAAGTTCATTACATTAAAATACTATAAGAGTATTTTAGGCACTATCAATAACTTATGTGAGAACCTAAAGACCCTTCTGGTAGGTCTATGATTCCGGAGTTTATACTTCCAAGGTTTTATGTAATTGGGATTTTATAGACATAGAATTTGTGATCTATGCTTCACTACCTGTTCCTTTTTTGGTTGTGGTTTTGGAGTAGGATCACTTATTCGTAGGTCTACTTAATCTGAAATTATATACAGCTTGTATACATTGCGCAATTATAGGAGGCCTGATAAGGATCAGCCCATAAAGTTACACTTAATCTCATAGATTCTTTAGACACTTCCATTCTCGTACGAAAATCCTGGATAGATGTAACCACTTCATCATAACAGTCAGTAGGGGAGCCAAGGAGGAAAAAGAAGAGATTCAACTAGAGATAGAAGTGATCAGCCCGGAGAAACTAAAACGTCTTATGCGTCACACTAATAAATAATTACCTTACTTGACTTAATTAGCTAGTGGACACACTACTCACACTATGTGTTAGAATTATTTATTTTCATGCAACCAGTATCAATTGTTCAATTCACAGAGATTCATTCGAGGATAGCCACTTCTAGTTCATAAAGTTTATTTTATGTAGACTCTCTTTTATGAATTGTTTTTAGAACCCTATGAAAGTACGAACCAAATACATTCAGAACTAGGATAACTTAGTCTTTCAACTTTCGGCTCATATCCACTGCTATAGACTCATTTCCATCTCATCTTTGTATTCTTTTTAGCATGATGCCTTCACGTCTATCAACGAGACGCACTACTCTGATAACTCCAACTCAAACTCCACCACCTACTCCATAATTTGATCCGGCTCCTCTCCAAGCAGTGATATTAGCCGCAGTAGAAATGGATCTAACTCACATTAGCGAAAGTGGTATCAACGAAACTGGTAGCGGTACCCACGTAACAAACTCAGGAGTTACCCACGGACACCCATGAGAGTGTTTGTATAAGGACTTCATGAGCTGAAAACCCAAATCCTTTAATGGATGGTGGAGTCATTTCTCTGATGCGATGGTTCGAGAAAACAAATTTGGTCTTCACAAGTTGTTCGTGCCCAGAAGGGAGCAAAGTTATGTTTGCTGTCTGCACCTTCTCCGACAGAGCCCTAACATGGTGGAATAGCTGTGAGAAGTCACTGAACCTATCAGTGGCTAACTCCATAGGTTGGGACAACCTGAAAAAGATGATGTTGGAAGAATACTGCCCAAGGGGCGAAGTTCAAAAACTGGAACATGAACTATAGGAACACACTATGGTCGCCTCGGACATTGTGACCTACACTGACAGGTTTAGCAACCTGGGAGCACTATGTCCAAGGATGGTTAACACGGAAAGTAAGAAGATAGAAATGTACATATGGGGCTTATCTACCCCGATCCAAGGAGATGTACTGTCTTCTAACCCAACTACATTTGATAACACCAAACAGCTGGCCCAGAGACTCAATGACCATGGAGTCCGCCATGGCGTGATGGTCCTTGTTCCAGAGCCAACAAAGGGAGGGGACTATATACGGAAATCGGGGAAAAAAAGGAAAGCGCGAATAACCTAGGAAACCCCACAGGAGCAACAAAAGGGTTCTATATACGCCGCCACAACACCTGCTACTCCAGCACCTGCCATTCGTTATGATGGGACTCTCCCGCAGTGTGATGGGTGTAACTACCACCACACCGGAGTATGTCGGGGAATGCAATGCCTGAATTGCCACAGGAAGGGGCACACTACCCGGTTCTCCAGGGCATCAGCTCAACCGATCTCCCTAGTCGCCGGAGTATAAACAAACCAAGCCTACTATGACTGTGGTGAGACATGACATTACAAGAGGGACTGGCCGATAACGAGGAAATCTAGTGTGGATGGAAGGATTCTGATGATCACCACAGGAGAAGTAACCCCGGAGTCACCAGCGACCAGCGGTACGTCTTCGAACTAAGACTTGCTTTAAAACATAATTTATATTTATAGAAGATTAAAACTTGGGGAAAACACTTTAAAGTAATTATAATAACTCACTAATCTGATCAAGTCACAACATTCATAAGGGAATTAAAGATCCGTTCAGGGAAGCTATCATGGTTTAGCTTATACATCATGGTTGTGTATACCTGAGATGTTGCAGATTTAGAGTGAGTGATTCTGCCTTAATTCTTGTTCCTTGTTTGGTTGTGGATTTAGGGTAGAGTTACTCAGTCGACCGTCTTACTCATCTTAATTATACATAACTTATATATGTTAGGCGATCATAATGGTACCAAGGAGAATCAAAATATAGATTATCGACACTAGTTATTAAAACACTTGCACTGTTTGTACTCGTTTATCGTGGTACAAGTGTGACAATGGTAACACCAAGGAGAAAACAGAAAGCAATAGAACATTTACACAGAGTACATTGTCGAGCACACTAGAGGTACACCGTTGTATAGTAAACATTTCGTTCAAATCGGCCTAAACTTTGTTTTAGTAAAAGTGCCTATTATCATCATTTTTCATGAGTTGGCGTGGTCCTCACCATACTATGGTCATATGTTTCCACTGCCTCGACCGTCAAATTCACGAAACCCTCATCATTCGTAACGTCAACCCGACATAGAACTCAGATTCATCTCGCTCACATTCCAAACCCTGAAGTACCCATATGAGGAGTACCTTGCCCTCCGAAACCTTACCTCCATATATTCAACAGACCTTCCCGAACTACCACTCGTCCGACAAATCAAGTTCAGGCACAGAGACTAAGGACGAGTACAACCCACTTATCAGTAATAAGTATATACACAAGAGTGGTATATAATTATGATTATGCAGATTTAGTATGTGTGTTTCCGCCCTATCTCATGTTATTTGTTTGGTTGTGGACCTGGGGCAGAGTCGGACGTCCAACCGTCATACTAATCTTAATTATATACAACTTGTATACGCGAGGTAATGATAGATGGACCAGGTATAAATCCTATCATGGACATTAGGGCAAAGTTGCCCAGGTCTACGAGTGATTATTCTGCCAATCAGAGGAGCACAACCCTAGTAGTACTCCTAAGAAAGCTAATTTCGGGAAGAAATTTCATCTAACCGGGGGGGGGATGATGTGACAACCTAAAATTTTTTGTCTTGTAAGTCTAACCATTCAAATCAACCAAGATTCAGACTCGTTTCTGCTATCAATTAACATTGTTAAGGATCATTTTTAGGGTTCTATGCCTAGTACAATCAAGTTTTGGGTTTAGGGAAGTGTTAGCCTAGCGTCTTCTCTTTGAAATCAAGCCATACACTCCTTCAAGAGGAGTGTACGGCCGTACACATGGGTGTACAGCCGTACACACAATGTGGTCGTACACCACTTCCCATTTATAATCCATCCCTTCCATTTTATTCATTTCTTCAACATCCAAGTCAAGAACTCGAATTCTCTCTCAACTATCATCAAGATTTTTCACCTAGATCATCAAGGAAATAAGTATTCTTCCATTGTTAGTTGATTCATTGCTATATCTAGCAAGGATCCATGATTTCATCCATGAAGTCATCTTTAGAACTTAAGAACACAAAGAACATCAAGAGTGTACGGCTGTACACTCTATCTATGGTCGTACACCCTTTTTAAGACCATAACCATGAGCCTTAAAACACTTCTAGGTACTTACTATCCTTTAGAACTCTTGAGCCCTTGAACCCCTATGATTTAAGACCCAAAAATACATTCATCTTAGAAGGTGTACGCCCGTACAATCTATCTATGGTCGTACACCCTTTTTAAGACCATAACCATGAGCCTTAAAACACTTTTAGGTACTTACTATCCTTTAGAACTCTTGAGCCCTTGAACCCTTATGATTTAAGACCCAAAAATACATCCATCTTAGAAGGTCTACGACCGTACACACTTAGTGTGGCCGTACACACCTCAAAACCATCCAAAATGTTAGATTTATTCATCCTCTTGTTGTGTAATGGTCACCTTAGCCTCCCTATGGATCAAACACCTTTCCTTTTGCATGTTCTCCATCCATGGTGTGGCTGTATACACCCTTTAGTTAATCACATGTGATTGTAGCACCTAGTCCAAGTTTTTCCTAGTCCCAAGAGGTGTTTCTTTGCATGTTAGTTGTGTAAAACACTAATTTCATGCCTACATATGCCATTATATTGCGTTTAGGACTTGTTTGTGTCTCGGGAATTCATTCGTGGAACTTCTCATCCTTACACGGATCTGCAATTGAATAACCCACATAAAGTCAGTTCATACCCCTATAATCAATCTTTTAAAATGTTTTAAATGATTTTAAGGGGGGGTTACAAGTTGAACACAATGGTAATTGTGTAAATGTTATTTGTGATAACTATCATATTCAAAGGATTTCTTATGCTTTATAAGCGATCAAAACCATTTCAAAAACTCTTTTAAAGTTATGTTACTTTATTGTTTATAAAACACCGTTTTTAAAGTACAATCATAACTCAGTAGATAAATGAGTCTTTTATTCAATTTAGATTCAGTTCAAGTAAGCATACTAGTAAACTATAATAGGTATAGTTTAGGGATTGAGAACATACTATATAGAGAATCAGGGAGGATCATACTATAAATAGAAACAGGGAGGATCATACTATAAAGAGAAATAGGGAAGAACATACAATAAATAGAAATGGGGAGCGACATACTAAAACAAGAATACAATAACATTAATGTGAGCCACTACTTCATGGCTTAACGATTTGTTGTTAAGCCGCGTTTTGTAACCAGAGTCTCCTTGACGGAGAACGTTATTAGTATAGTTACAACCACATCACATTTTTTGCCTTAATAATATGAATTTGTTTTAAGGTTGCCAGTTCTTTAGTAGTCAGTTTAAAAGACTACTGCATACTTTCATTTTCCCATTACTTTCATATTGTGATTCTCTCACTTGAAAGGTAATGCAAACTATTTTCAAGTAAACAGTCAAGTCTTAGTACATTCTATAGTGAGGGCCCTCTAATGCTAACTTTATGATTCCTTAGTTTATACCTCAGGGATATATATATAAATCGAGTCCAACAGATAGTAGGATGTGTGTTTTCCGCTTCATTTCCTGTTCCTTGTTTGGTTGTGGGCTTAGAGAAGATGCACCCAGTCTACTATCTATCTGACCTTGTGTGTATATATATATATATATATACATATACATATATATATATACACACACATATATATATATATATATATATTCTTTATACACCAACTAATCATAAGGAGTACTAGGTGTAGGTCAGGTCATAGTATACAAATTCAATACACCGTTTTCTAGTACAAAAATAAACTTTTCAGATAAAACATGTAGTAGACTAAACTAGAAACTTATTAGAAAAAGGGTTTAATCCATTTTATTAAACTAGTTTAACTTAAAGGACCTTTAGTGGTTAATTCTATAATACCTTAGTTTATACATCAGGGCTATATATAATTAACATCCAATAAGTAGTTGGATTTGTGATTTCCGCCTTACTTCCTGTTCCTTGTCTGGTTGTGGGTTTAGGGCAGATTCACACAATTAACTATCCATTCGATATTAGATTTTATATAGCTTGTATAAACTAAGTGATTATAGAAGGAACTATTGTGGTTACTATTTTTACTAAAGGAAATAAGGGTTTTTCTTCAAGAATGTTTCATCAAATATAAAGAAACAATTACAGTTAACTCCGTGAGTACCAAGTGAATACACCAGGGTTATATAAAACAAAGACCTAACAAGCAATAGGATGTGTGACATCCACCTCATTTCCTGTTCCTTGTTTGGTTGTGGGCTTAGGGTAGATTCACATAAACGATTGTTTGTTTACTCTGGGTTTTATATAACTGGCATCCATTTACCACTCATAGAAAGGATTGTAGAGCCATTTTTACTTAACTTTCATCATATCAGAAGATTTAGAATCTTCTGGAGGAACAGGAAAACTTTTCTAAAAAGAAGTTTCAACTTACTTTACATCACTAAAATCTTATGAACTCATCAGCTTAAATGCTGATCTACTCTTTCAAAATAACTTGTATTTTCAGGAAACTAGTAGACAGGTACGCACACTGGGATTCAGAAGATGAAGTATAGTAGCTTCATGTCTTATTTTGTTATTTACTTTTGGATTCAATCTTTTGTGAATCACTACTTGTAAGCACATTAATATTACTACAATGGTTGTTTGCTACTATGATTGCTATGATACATGTGTTGTGATACTAAATATCACGTCCTCCGCCCCCGATATTTTCCGACGTTCCGATTTGGGGGTGTGACAGATTGGTATCAGAGCATTGTTTATAGTTAACTAACTATATCAACCTATAAAAGATATACAACTATAAATGCAATGGGGCCGAAGTCCTCTGGATAATAATATATTTTAAAGATATAACGATACCTTATAATAGTATACATACATGCTTATACATATATACATACTAGAACAAGTATCACAAGAAGAACATAACAGAAGTATATAAAGGTTTAACACTGCGGTCAAACCTGGACAATTATGTAATCATATCTAGGATCAATATAGCCTCACCAACTATATTCATTCGAGATGTGACCGACATGTGTTTGGGAGTGATGTAGTGTTGCAACAGTTTTAAAACTTACCTAACACTATTCAAGGGATTTCTATATCAGAACAAAAAGTTAGAATACTATAGGAGTATTTTATGATACTATAAGACAACAAACAAGTTTAAAACATACCAAGTTCATTACATTAATTAAAATACTATAGGAGTATTTTAGGCACTATAAATGACTTATGTGAGAACCTAAAGACCCTTCTGGTAGGTCTATGATTTCGGAGTGTATACTTCCAAGGTTTTATGTAATTGAGATTTTATAGACTTAGAATTTGTGATCTATGCTTCACTACTTGTTCCTTGTTTGGTTGTGGTTTTGGAGTAGGATCACTTATTCGAAGGTCTATTTAATCTCAAATTATATACAACTTGTATACATTGCGCAATTCTGGTGTGGGGGTGTGACAAGGGTTGAGTCCGTCAGGTTTTAGATCACGTGCTTTGCGGATGTTATGTGCTAAGTAGTCCATGAATAGGGTGGGCAAGGATTAGTATGCTTCACCATGATAGACCCTTTTGGGGAAACGGTAAAGGTTTGAATGATCACAATAGACCCTTCGGGGGGAAGTGATCAGTCCTCAGTAAGTTCCATGTATGAGATATATTCTTTTAGGGAATCAGTATGATGGTGTATAGTTGATACGTGAAAGGAATATATTGCGATCGTGGATAATAATACGTTGAAAATCAGAATTGTGCGTCAAAAGTCTCCAATTGAGTTCAGCTACCAGTAATGGAGTACTAGTTTTGAAAACTATATGCCATTAGACTCACAATAATGTATGATGATGATCTATTGGAAAAGACATACACCTACTCCAGAATAATAGTTTAGATATGACAGAAGTTTAATGTTATCTTATTGTTATACTTTTGGGACCAGTGACATAGAGATGACTTGTCAGGAAATCTAGTATACATTAGAAGCCCTTTGTGGAGATCGACTCCAGATGCAGAAATATGTTGAGCTTGCCTTATCGAAATGTTCTTGGATAATCGTTTCAACGTAGATTAGAATATTCCTCGTCGTTTGAAGGATTAGTTTATGGGTATATCTAAAGAACTTTATTTGTTAATTCATTAAAAGAATTCCACGAGAGTTGTATTCTTTGAGATACTCGAAGCGGATTTCGAGGACGAAATTCAATTTTAAGTGGAGGAGAATTGTAACGCCCGTTTCCATTTAAGAATTTCGAAATAGCATTGATAAATTATAGCAAGAAATTATATAATTAAAGACTAATCCTTATAAGTTTGGCATGTAAATTAATTAAATAAAATTCATTATATAGATGTAAAAGATTAAATTAATAATAATAATAATAATAATAATAATAATAATAATAATAATAATAATGATTCAATTTATTTAAGATAATCATATTGTATAAGTATAGGGGTCAATTGTTAATTTTCAGAAACTAAGTTTGTTAGATAAATTAGGCTTAAGGGAGTAATGTGTCAACATGAAGGTTCTGAGGACAAAAGTTGTCAACAGTCATTTCTTTTTGATAAATTCCTAGTAGCAATGTATATACGGGATTGTCTTGTTGCTTCTTTTTGGCCTAATGTTTGAGATTTAAACGAAAGTAAACTAATTCATAGCATCCAATATTTCGAATCTTGATCTTAAGACCAATCTTTACCTAATGCGAATATGAATGGTCGTCTCCTAAGTTCCAAGTTGGATCATGTGTTCGAAGTGAAAACCTTCAAGATGGGTGTTGGGTACGAGAATGGAGCTTTAATTTGGGTGTGGAAGATCATTTGGGTGCGAAGGGTCATTTAGGTGTGAAGGCTCATTTGGATGTGAAGGGCCATTTGGGTGCTAAGAGTGATGGATGCGAAAAGGCAAATGGTTGCGAATACAATGTTGGATATGAAAGGATTCATTGCAACTGGATGCGATTGATCACAATCCATCACAATCTGAAGTCACTGGATGCGAACGAGAACCACTTCGGAATCGTGGATGGGAACCGTGGACTCATAAGGGCCTTTTTCACGGAGCTTGCATGGTGGTGGATGTCGGTTAAAGCTGTAATATTCTAGACATATTTTTGGAGTTATTTTTAGATTTTATTTTATAGTTCTTTTTATTTAAGAATTTCCTTTTATCTGTTAGTTTCTTTTATTTTGTGAGCATTGTAAGACTATAAATAGTCCATTATCTCCAACATTTTTTAGTATTATTGAATGAAATTGAATTTGAAGAACATTCTTCTTTTGAGTTGTGTACTCGCCCCATTTTCAAGTCGAGGACGCGTATTCTAGTTTCATATAGTTTCATATGAATTCAAATTATTAGGTCTCTATTTGTTTTCATCGATACTCAATCTATAGGCCTAGATTTTTTATCACATCTATCATGTTCTTATTTTCTTTTTCTTGTTTCTTATTTTTCTTATGCAATTTTATCTCAGAAAATCCAAAAAGAATTTAAGCCCTCGTACACACATACTATGTGGTATTAGAGCTTAAAATTCCTATCGAGTTTGTTTGTCTAGTTCAAATTTGATTTTTGATGTCGTGTTAAAAAAATCGTTGTTTGTTTGGGTGGAAATTCGATTTTCTACTGTGATTTCGCATGTAATTTTTCTTCCTAGATCTTGTTGTTTGTGTTATTGAAATCGCATCAAGAAACCACATATGTTGATGATCCGAACTTCATTAACGCCTTGCGTGGATTGCAAGAAGAAAGGAGACAACCTAAGCGTAGACCATTAAAGGTTATTGAATATTGCAAGATAAACAAATTGCCCAAATTAATGGGTGGAACCGATGCAGAATATTATTTAGAGTGGGAGAGAAAAATCAATCAAGTCTTTGAGTGCAAAGACTTCGACAATGAAAAGTGTTGTAAGTACACGATCTTAAAGTTGAGTGGAGGAGCCTCGCTTTGGTATGAAGCTTTGAAGGCCAAGAGGGTTCGTGAAAGAAAAGAAAAGGTTGCTTCTTCTGTGTCTTTGAAGAAGAAACTTCGAAAGAGATGTGTACCAACTCATCATAGGACGACCACTTATAATAAAATGGCGATTTTGGTGCAAGGGAAGATGAGTGTGGGTGAATATATTAACGAGTTTGAGAAGTTAACGCTATTGGTAGACGTTGAGGATGTGGAAGAATAAAATATGGCTAATTTTCTAAGTGGGTTGAATCATAACATCTTTTGTATGATGGAACTTTACCCTTTTTCTGATTTTGATACACTTTGTAGCCTTTGTTTGAAGTTTGAAGGTTAGATGAAAAGAGATTATGAAGCGAATCCTGGACTAGAGGTTGTGAACTCCCAGAATGACGCCTCTACTGTGATGGATGTGAATGGATTTCGGTTGTGGGTGCAAAAGCGTCATCGTCAGTAGCGAAAACTACTATTCCAGCCAAAGAAATGAAGGAGTCCTGCTTATCAAAAGTTTGATGTGTCAAATGTCAAGGTTTTAGACATTATCATAATGTTGTCGAAATAGAAGAGTGGTAACATTGAGGGATGATATTGAAGTTCAGGATGAGTTACTTGTGGAAGAAGAAAGAATTAATAATACTTTTGAAGAAGCATGTATAGGCGAAGAAGAAGATTAAAGGTACATTGCACCAAAATGTGATGCGATTTTGGCTCATAGATCATTGCAAACACAAGTCGTTCAAGTTGATAGCGAAAAAAGAAGTCAGCTATTTCATACAACATGTCGTGTGAACGACAAGTTGTGAAACACCGCAAATTTCAAAACAATTTTTCGCTTTTTATAAAAACATAATTCATTTAATATTCATAAAACATCAATGTTTGAAACTCAATCCATGACATATAAAAATCCCAAGATCTCATAACATAAAAATCCCATGTGTGTACTGATCAAGTCGGCGCCTTCCCACGGTCATCACTAGTACCTGAAACAAATAACACCAAACACTATAAGCACAAAGCTTAGTGAGTTGCCCAAAATACCACACATAGCACATATTAGCCACTCGAGGCTATAACTCTGTGGGTCCGTGGACCCTACTCTGTGAACCCTCTGGTTCTAACTCTGTGAACCTTCCGGTTCCAACTCTATAAACATGCACAGCATAAAGCACATAAAAATAATGCAGTACAACACATAACATACATATAGCATACAAATACTCTGTGACATAACTCTGATTACCTACTCAAGGTAAAGTGTAGTGAGAAGACTCACCTCGCGTATCTCGATAACTAGCAAATCCCTAAAATCACTCGCGCTCGATCCCCCGAGCTATAGTCCTCCTATAACACAATGTATCTCCAACTAACACTTTCACAACTAAGGTTGACTAACCCTATCAAGTCAACACTGGTCAACTCTGGTCAATGGTCAACAGTTAACTTTGACCGGACTCAGCGAGTGCACTAGAGCGACTCGGCGAGTCTATACGTGTTCACTGACTTCCTCGGATCCTCTCTCAGCACGTCGAGTACTTCCCTAACTCGACGAGTTCCACCTGGCATGAATCGCAGGGCCACCACCACGCAACTCGCCGAGACTCAAGAACAACTCAGCGAGTTCCGGCTTGACTCAGCCCCCCTTTGACTCTCCCTGACTCACTGGGTCATCCCCCAACCCGACGAGTCTACTTCTTGAACCATTTACATGAAACCCAAACCCTACTCGCCGAGTCTCAAGAACAACTCGGCGAGTTCATGCCATGCACAAACTCTATTAACCTCCTGAGGTCAGATCTGCTTCCCCAACCCATAGATCTAGCCTTCCCAAGCATGAATGTCACGTAAAGTTCAAAACTTGATGCTTGTATAACCCCCACAAGGCATCAAAAGGAGATTTGGTCCCAAAAATGACAACCTAAGCCCAATAACTCCATACTAACCCAGAAAGCTCCAAGGGTGAAGGTCTCTGGACCTCTTTGAGTCCATATCCAAGGCACAAACTCGAAGAGGGACCATTTGCTTCACATAATCACTCTCCAAAGGGGTTAGAAAACCCTAACTCTAAAGATCAACCCTAAAACTGAAGGAGGTTCGAACTATTACCTCAAAATGAAGCCTCTGGACTCTGAATCTGCTGGAATCTCACCTCCTCCTTGCTCTTGCCACCCTCTTCTTGCTAAACAAAGGATACAAAGATCCAAAAACGACTTCCTCTCTCTCAAAGCGATTTAGCTCTCTTAGGGTTCTCTCAAGGGACTAGTAGCCGCAATGGGAGGCTATAAGTGCCCTTAAATAGTCTCCAAACCCGGGGAATTAGGGTTTCATTAAACAGCATGGACTCGCCGAGTCCAGACGCGAACCCACGCCCAAAACCGTGATCATACTCGGCGAGTTTGGGCTCCAACTCGCCGAGTCTCTAATCACCAAAAATACAAGAATAAATAATACTTGGGAATCCGGGCTGTTACAATTCTCCCCCACTAGAACTAGACTTCGCCCTCGAAGTCTCGCTCTGCAAATAACTCCGGAAGTTGCTCACGCATCTCACGCTCCGGCTCCCAAGTCATCTCGGACCCCTTCCGATGTTGCCACTGAACCAAAAGCAAGGGTACCTCCTTGTTCCTCAAAACCCTGATTTTCCGATCTCTGATCGCCACCGGTTGATAAGTTAATAACTAAACTTGAAGATCGATAAGATCTTAAACAGGTAATATAAAGAACAAATAGCAAGAACGCGAAAGCAGTAAACAACTCAGGAATGAATCAAACGAGTCGAATGATTATAAAACAACCCTCAGAAGGGCTCGATAAAGAACATCAACTGTAGAGGGTTAGAAGGTTTACAGGAATGATAAAGAAAGAACTTTGTAACACTGTCTTCTTCTATCAATCATATTCTCTAGATCGTTAACCTAATATGCATGCAAGCATATTCTTATATAGTAAACCTAACAGCTCACGGTTGGACAGGCCCAAACCGGAGTACAAAATAATTGGACTTTTAACCGAGCCCAATGACGCAATTCTAAACGAATCTGCAACCCAACAATCTCCCCCTTTGCGTCAATTGGAGCGAGATGTTCACTTCTTACTTGGGCCAACAGCAGCAGGAACCTTCTTCTTTACAGTCTGAAACAGACGAGAGATAAGGGCAAGGATCGTCTGTCTGAATCAGATGTACCACTGTATCATATCATCGAAGTATTTGATATCATCCGCTGTATTCTCTTTACACCGATGGATGATCCCTAACACATGCTCAAGACAAGCAGTGGTATAAAGATGTTTATCCGCTAAGGAAAAGAGACATTTATGTCCTTCAGCCCTAGTGAACATGACCGAATTTCGCTTTGGGTCAATCTTTCCCATCTTCATCTGATTGAGATCACTAGCTGAGCCAACAGGAGAGATCTTCGGTTTCTTCTTGAAGATTGTGGCTATCTCCTGATCCATAAAGGCGACCTCCATGATATAACAAACTAACATCCTTTTGAGATGGTCTATAATCGGACCATATTCAGCTTCACTCGTCAAGAGGATGTTATGCAGAACGATCCAATCATGGGGGTTGAGGTTCGGCAGATCTGCTAAGGATATGAGATGTTCGGTATATGCAGACCCTCTGATCACCCTGAACCGAACGTTGATGAATCTCCCTTCGGTATATGGCTTCAAAACCCGAACATTAACAATCTTCTGAGCGCTCCATGTTTGGTATTGTGGTTGAGCGGCCTTCAGATAAAAGTCGATTAACTCCTGATCAACCTCAGGATTAGGATGAGGGACTTCAAAAATGTTGGAGAAGGCGTGGAAGATAAACGCCTTTCGGGTTAAAGGCATATTGAACTGCGAATCGACAGAATTGTAGCAGTCAAAGGAGATCACCGGTTCGAGCCATAGGATGCTTGGAGTATCTATGGCCTCCTTTATCATTATCTCTCTAGTCCAAGCAGGGAAAAGAGTCTTCCTGCTCTCGAGGAGATCGTGGGCTTCTTTCTTCTTGCGTTCAGCTTCTTCAGCTTCTCGCGCCACACGAATGTTGTCATTTTCAACATTGCGACTATTTTTGCGTTTCAGCAAGTTAGCAATGGTTTCTTTATCATCTTCATCCTCTTCCTCAGCCATCTTCTTTCCTTTATCCTTCACACCCGAACCCAAAGTTTGACCAGTAGGAGGAGGTTCGGTTGTGTGAGCAGCTTTTGAGGAAGGAGGTGGTTTCGATCCGGACTTCACTTCTCCCCTTGTTTCGGAGTGGAAACGAAACTAGGTAGCCCTTCAATTTTGCTGAGAAGGTCCAGGGCAGGAGCAAGTTTTTCAGCAAGGGTTCGCCTCACCGAATGATTGAGAATCGGATCGTGTGCTTCCAGGATGTTGGATAGGGCAGAGTGTATATCCGAAACACATGTTTTGATAACCTCCCGTTCGGATCGAAGAGCGTCAATTTGTTGCTGAGAGTTGGAAAGCTGAGCGCTCTTGACCTTGAGGTCGGTGGTTTTACTAGCAAGAACGTCCATTAATGAGTTTTCGGCAGCAAGATCCTCTTGAAGTTTAGAGAGGCGCTCGTCAATGGAGGCGCGAAGGGCCGAGTTGTCGTCGCTGATGGATTGGTGAAGGGTAGCGAACGACTTCAACTCCGTTGAGACAAACGTGGCCAATTGTTGAACGATTGGTTCCAACATTGTCTTTGTTGCATCGGCGCTCTCCTGTAAGGACTTTAATAGGGAAGAGGCTTCAGAGAATAGTTTATCGACTTTTGCGGTCGCTGCCTCACAAGCTTTTGTGGAGGCGTCAATTGCTGCAGTGGCAGAGGCGACGGAATCATGCTGAGCCCTGGAGAAGGCATCAACAATCTTCTGAAGAGCGGCTTCAGAGAGAGAGGACTGAGTGTTGGAGGATGATGCAATAAGCATGTCAACCTTTTCGTGCAGCTCCTTAAGATGCTTCTTTGTTACCGGAGCTTCCTCATCATCGTCGCTTTGGACCTGAAACGGACTAAAGGAGACCGAATCGAAGTTGGGGGTGTTGTGGTATGAGTAGGTTCAGGTTGAGTGTTGGTGGGGGTAGTTTCGGGTGGTGGTTGAGTGTGGATAGGTTCGGTTGATGGTTGAGTTTCGGTTGTATGAGGAGGTTTGGTTACAGGTGGTGTTTCAGTTGCATCGGTATGAACCCCCGTATCAGATACGTTGGTTGTAACCTTTGCAGTTGTTGTTGTTGTTGTATCAGTGAAAATGGGTGGTGGTATAGGGAAAGAGGTTTTAGGAATGGTGGTAGATGGGTTTATGGTGGGAATGGAAGTAGGGATTATTTGAGTAGGAGAGGGAATTGGTGAGACATGGATTTCCATGTCCGGGGTAGGTGATCGGGGTGGGGTGTTGCCTCTTGTAGGGGTTTCGCCTCTTTGAGAGCCGTCCGAATCCGAACTCTCACCTTCTGACTCACTCGAAGAGGAAGCTATTATGAGCTTGCGCTTCGGTTGAGTCTTTCGCCTCTTCGGCTGCGGGGATTGTGCAGCTTTGGTTGGTTTCCTTTTCCTGGGAGAAGGACCTTTAGCCCCTTTGGTCACTTGCTTCCCTTTATCTGCCTTTTTGCCTCTATGAACTGGCTTATCAGGATCATGGATGGACTTGAGCATTTCCTGTGTGAGTTCCCTAGGTCCAGACGCCTTGAACTCCTTAATAGTCCTGATGATCCTGCTGTCAGATGGAACATCGCCGTACATGGTCTCCGGAATTGAGCCAATGAAAGACAACTTGGATGCATCTGAGACGATAATCTTCGTGGTATGAAAAGTACCGATCGAAGACATCGATGCACCGGCAGCAGTGGGGACATCGAACTTATCCATCGCCCACTTGGTGATGAGAGTCCAGAACCGTGCATACGACACCTCAGAATGTCGTGAAGAAGAAGAGAGGCTCTGGATGAGTTGTTGCCAGAGAACAAACCCATAGTTAAGATTGACACCGTTGTAGACGCCATACATTATCGACAAGAAGAGTCGACCAGAGCCGTCAGATCCTGAGCTCCGTTCAGATAAGCCCTTGAAGAGGACAGTGAACATGTCGTTCCACTGTGGCGGTAAGCATGATTTTTTAAATTTCGCGACGGAGGTGAGCGCCTCCGTGTACCTCATATTGTAAAACATATTGTAGAGATTCCCAATCGGAATCGTCTCCGGATTAATCCTTGAAGGGTCAGCAGCAAACCCTAGCAATGAGCCAAATCGTTGCCTTGAAATGGAGGTCTTGTGATCAGAAACCTCGAAGAAAACCCTATCGACTGCTTTATCGTAATGTGCAGTCGCATACACCTGCGATAGGAGCTCCATGGGCACAGACTCAACCCTAGAAAGTGCAGGAGCGATTGGTGAGTACTTCAGGCACTCGATGATCGGAAACATGTAGGAATCGTACGCCTGAGGGGTTAGGTCAATCACCAAACACTGTTGAGGGCGAATGGGAAGGATGTGTGAGGTGGCATGGACTGAGGATGATTCTGCCATTGTTGAAGTTAGGAAGAAGAAGATGAACAGTAAAGGCTTTAGGGAATTTTTGCTCTCTTGGAAATTTGGATGCAGTAAAGAGGTAAATAGGAGACGAGACTGCCTTTTATAGTGGGTGTTTAGGAGAGAGAAAAATTTGTTCAAATCTTCTATGGAAATACGAAAAGATTTTCCCAGAATGACAGATGCGTGACAGTTAAGGTATGCGATGATCACGCATGAGAGAGAGTGTCAGATTCCTTGGAACACGCCGCCCAACAAGCGTCGTTTCAGAAGAAACCGTTTCAAATCCACACGCGCCTGTTTAGTGCCAGAGAGGAACCGCTTAATATTCTCCCATGCATCCACGACGTCAGTTATGGAATGGGCGTTTCAAATTCGCATGCGTCCCTTTTTACCGCCGTTTGAAATTCAATTCATTTATCTCCCGCCTGAGTCAGCAACCCTTTCATCTTATCCATGTAACGGCATCTTTTGAAGGATACTCCCACGTGGATGATTTTTGACCACGTCTTAATAATTAACCACCAATGCAATAAAACAGCCTGTAATTATTAGTACAAGAATTTCGGAAAATCAAAGATTCTCGTGCTAAGAGTGTAAAAATAAGAGACATAAAGCAACTCTTTTTAGGAATAAATGTGATCTCAATAATGACACGAAACAAATGATCCCGGGCACGAATCTCTTCCTTCAAAGTCAAGAGAGACCTTAAAGTGTGAATGTGGTTTCCCGTTGAATAACGATCAAACACTTATTAATAAATGTTGAAAGGCTTCTTTTAATTAGACTGCTCAAGGGTGGTTTTCGCTTTGATTCAACTATTCTAATCTTGAAATAAGGTAGAAAGTGAACAAAGTACTTGTGAGACCGGTGTAGTCTGTTGAACAAGTAGGTAGGAATTAATTTTAAATTGGCTTGGAAAATATAAAATCTCAACAAAAAATTAAAAACTGGATCCCAAGGGAAGAAATGTTATGGTGTTTAACAATTTCATAGGAATCACACAAAATAAAAATTTGAGATTTCATCAAGATACATCCGTCAATTCTTTGGTGAAAACTTGAGCAAATTAATTGTTCACCGTCAATTCAGATTTGGTTTTGAATTTTGGGTTTCACTCAGCTCGTAGTGGCACGAAACTAAGATCATAAACACAGTTGTTGTGTAACCATAAACCTCAGTGGTAATTTCTGAGAGTCTCAAGGGTTACGTTGATGAAACGAATGTAATGGAGATGGTGTAAGAAATTAAAGTACCTCTGCTGCAAAAATAAGGACCAAGCAGAAAAACTCTTATCTCATGTGAGAAGAGAGTGAGGTAGCTCACGATTAGAATAAATGTGATAGCCTAATTGGGAAGACAAGGTTTGTTTATACCAAGTCGTTAAGGCTATTATTCAGAATCTTATAAGGCTTGGGACACATACAGCAGCATGCTTCTAGGGACACGTAACTAATCCAACAATTATATCCCCACAAACGAACGAACACACAAATAAAATAAAAAAATATTTTTGGAGTTTTTGATATATATTAAAAAAATAAAAGAAAATAAAATAAAAAAATAAGCAAGAAAAAAATAAGACTTAGAAAGAGTAAAAAGAAAACTTTGGAAAAATTTGTTAACCGAACCCGAACGTTCGGTTGGTTTCGGTTGAGAAAAATTTTGAAAAACCGAACACAAATGATCTCTGTCATACTTGAGCAATGGAAGACCTCAAACATGACCTCCAGTGACAAGTTTGTTGATATCTTTAAAGTTGAGATGAGAAAGCCTTCGGTGCCACAACCAACTTTCGTCAGATTGTGCTTTTGATAACAGGCATATAGTTGGGTTTCCTTTGATGGGTTTGAGGTTTAGAGGAAACGTTTCACCCTTACGCTCCGATTTAAGAATAACTTTCTTTGTCTTCTTCTCAATAATTTCAGAACCCTCATCGTCGAATGAGACTTTGAGACCGGTACCTCCAACAAGCTGAGATACACAGATGAGGTTGTGTTGTAGTCCTTCCACGTATGCAACCTTTCTTATCGTGAAATCACCATTAGTAATCATTCCGTATCCCTTTATGGTGCCAAAGGATTTGTTTCCAAATTTGACGTTGCCACCATTTGAAAGAGACATGTATTCCCTCAGCTCTTCTTTCCTCCCTGTCATGTGACGCGAGCAGGCACTATCGATGTACCATTCTTAGTCAAACTGCTCCTCACTGATAACCTGCAAAAGTTAAGCAGATTTAGGAACCCAAAGTTTCTTGGGTCCACGTGAGCCTTTCACAGGAACAGGAATAGTAAGAGAGATGTCAATCAGATATGTTCGTTTTATTAGTGTTGTTTCATCTTTCCTTTTAATGGTAAAAACTTTGATTTTATTAGGATTAGGTGCGTTCGGTTTAGATTCTGGTTTGGATGCTGAAACCTTCTGTTTGCCTTTTTGTTCAGCTGAAGAATGAGATTTTTGAGAATGAACATAATGGAATTTAGAGCGAGATGGAGATGAATTGGAAGAATTAGAAGAATTAGATGAGTGAGAATGAGAGAGCTTAGATTGAGATGACTTCTTGGCTGAAGACTCTAGGTGACCCTTTTGTTTTTGATCATTGGTGGGACTGACCTTAGAGTTTTGATCTCTTTTGATTTCAGAACCGAACCTTTGCTTTCGGTTGGAATCATTCTCTGAACCGAACCTTTTCTTTCGGTTGGTATTCTTTTCTGAACCGAACCTTCGCTTTCGGTTGTTGCGGCTCTCGTGCGTTTCAACAGGATTATTCTCAAACTATAGGTTCTTGTCTTGATGTGAGAAATAAGCATTCTGGGATTGCCAGAACTGTTTTCTTTCAGAGAGATTCTTCTTGTATCTCTGATTCCTTTGACGTTTCTGATTTCTCATCTGCTTTGGTTGATGATGGATGTTGGCTTTTGGTTTCGGTTTTTCTTTGGCTGGTTCACTTTGAACTGAGGAAGTTTCACTTTGAACTGAGGAACTAGAGGGAATGTCTTCTTTTGCCGAAGTTCCATTTTCTTGAGGAATGTCTTTCGTACCACTGGTACTTGGCACATTAAAATTATCAGGCTTGTTCAAGGGTTCTGGCACGTATCTACCTTTACTTTTCCATGAGGTCCTTTCAGATAAGCCTACCGTTTCATCAGCATTATCGATTGGAGCTGACCAGAAGAACTCATCGCAGCCATCAACATTGTCTTCATTTACAATTGTTGTGAGTTCAACAGTCTGATGTTCGGTTACTCCGGTGACCTTGTATACTTGATTTGGAGTAGTCCTAACCTTTTGATATACAATAACCTTCTCTGCTAGGATCGGGGACTTTTGTTGGGACAATCGAGCGAACTCTACTGAATTTTCTGAAATTAGATTCTTGTGGTTTTCAGGTTCGCTGTTCACAAATTCTGAGCAGTCAACCGTGTCCACTACAGAAATTTCACTCATATTGTCGTCCTCATTAAGCTCAGATGCATTTTCAACATCAATTTTGTTTTCTGAGCTTAAGTTTGCGTTTAAAGAGTCAAATTTTTATATGGTTTCGGTTCTCAGTTTCAGTCTATCATTTTCATCCAAAAGGTTTTTGAGCATGTCCTTATGGTCCTTGGACTTAATGAAATATTCTATTTTGTCCAGTCCATACATATAAGTCGGATTAACGTCCTCAGATGATATCACACTTTCACAATTATATGCTTCAGCATCAATTTCGTCCTCCTTAAACTCAAGGAAGGGCAAAATCATGCGATGAATCTTTTGTCCTATTTCACAATCCAAATGGAGCTGAGTAATATTAGTGTAAAGACGTTTTGCAATCAAACAAAAAACATTTCGCTGTTTTAAAAGCATTAAATTGTCTCTTTGTAAATAAATGTTTTCATTTTTTATTTTGACTAATTCCGACTCCTTCAATTCGATCCACATGCGCCGTTCCTCACTCTTCGAAGACACCCTGCTTAATTGATCAGTTAGGTTAGAATTGGTGACTCGAGTTTGAGTTAAACTACTATCTAGATGAGAGATTCGTGAATTAACATTTTTTAGTTCTTTTTCATTTGAGCATTGTGGAACTTTAAATGAGACAAAAACCGATTGTACCTTCTTGATTAGTTCATCGAGCTCGTTGAACTGTACGCTGAGCGGTTTGGCTGTAAAGCACATATCCTGTTGCTCCTTCAGTTCATTGCTCCCACTATCAGTATTGTATCCCCTCATCTGAGATACGTCAGACACCATCAAGCACCTTCCTCCACTGCTTTCCTCTTTTGCCACACAAGCCATTCCATGGGAAGGCTTCCTCACTTCATCATCTTTAGAGTCGGTTGACCAAACCTCCACACCACCGAACTCGTTATCAGCAACCGAACCCTGCACAATTAGAGCATTCATAGAAAAGTTAGCGGTAGATTTCTTCTTCCTGATCTCATCAAGCTTTTTCTGCAGCAAAGCTTCTTCATCCTTATCCTCATCCTTTTCATCCATCTTTTTGAGGACACAATCCTTTTCATAGTGGTTTTTCCCTCCACAGTAGTAACAGCTTACTCCAGAATCACCCTCTGCCTTCGGTTCCTTCTTAGACTCTTCAACCTTCGGTTCATCTTTAACCTTTTCTGAACTATAACTTCTCTGCCAGTTTCGGTTTTTGTTGATGGGGAATTTCTTCTTAATGAACCTCTTGGGGTTAGACACCATCATAGCATAATCCTCAGACGTGAGGTCATACTCCTCCAAGTTGAGGTCTTCGTCCTCCATCACAGCTTTACTTTTTGACAAGAGGGCCAGCGAACCTAGGCTTGAGACCACATTCTTTTCCTGCAACACAATCTTCTCCTGAGATTTGAGAATGCCCACCAGTTTCGCCAAGGTATATGATTTAAACTGCTCGGGGGCTTTCACTGTGGACACAACTGCTCTCCACTCTGATCTGAGACCATTCAAGAACGTAACCTTCTGTTCAATAAGCTTCCTTTCAATGTCATGTTTGATCATCTAGCTGAGAAGATGATTGAAGCGGTCGAACGTTTGGGTCACAGATTCATCGGCTCCTTGCCTGAATTCACCAAACTCAGACAAGAGTAAGGTTTGAATTGAGTGTTCAAGGTCTTCATCTGTAGAGTATAATTCACGTAGCCTGCCCCAAATCTCTTTTGCCGTCGTGCATGAACTCACCAGCCTAAAAGTATCGGACTGAAGGGCGAATCTGATCAATCTTAACGCCTTGATATTGCACTGAAATTTATCTTTTTCATCTTGCGCAATATCTTTAACATCCTTCAGGAGATCATTATACTCCTTTTGAGTTTTAATAATCCTTGAAGTTGCAGAGTGAGAAAATGGTCCATTAACAATTGCTTCCCAGATGAGGTATCCATTATCCTCGGATCCTACAACATAATCTTCATAGTGATGCGCCCAGACTTCATAATCATGGGTGTATAGGATGGGAATCTTCGTGGTTGATCCAATGCTGTTGGAAATATTGATGGGATTCGATTGCGACTCATCCATTATGATCAAATAACCTGTTCAAAGATCAGACTTGTAATAAATCAAATTAGGGCAAAACAATAAATATCAAGATACGTCAATAATGAGATGACGGCTCAATAAATATCAGTAATTGCGGAAAACCCTAACTGAAACCTTTTTCACAGAAAAGAAGTGTATCGATTACACAGCCTCCTGCTCTGATACCAATTGATAATATAATAACTAAACTTGAAGATCGATTAGATCTTAAACAGGTAATATAAAGAACAGATAGCAAGAACGCGAAAGCAGTAAACAACTCAGGAATGAATCAAACGAGTCAAATGATTATAAAACAACCCTCAGAAGAGCTCGATAAAGAACATCAACTGTAGAGGGTTAGAAGGTTTACAGGAACGATAAAGAAAGAACTTTGTAATACTGTCTTCTTCTATCAATCGTATTCTCTAGATCGTTAACCTAATATGCATGCAAGCATATTCTTATATAGTAAACCTAACAGCTCACGGTTGGACAGGCCCAAACCCGAGTACAAAATAATTGGACTTTTAACCGAGCCCAATGATGCAATTATAAACGAATCTGCAACCCAACAATGGTCTCTTAGCATAATTCAGGCTCGCATCCACCTGAATATCCTCTAATGGAACCACTGCCGACTCATCGGCTATACACTTCCGCAATTGCGACACGTGGAAAGTGTCGTGAATCTGACCCAACTCTGTTGGCAACTCCAAACAATAGGCTACCCTACCTACCCTCGCGACCACCTGTAATGGACCAATATATCGGGGTCCCAACTTGCCTCTCTTCCTGAATCGAATCACTCCTTTCCAAGGAGAGACCTTCAGGAGCGCAAAGTCGCCGACCTGAAACTCAAGCTCGGACCGGCGTCTATCCGCATAACTCTTCTGATGACTCTGAGCGGTCAACAACCTCTGTCTGACCTGCTGGATCTACTCTGTCGTCTGAAGCACTATCTCTGTACTGCCCATAACACGCTGTCCGACCTCTCCCCAGCAAATGGGGGTCCGACACCTCCTCTCATACAACAGCACAAAGGGTGGCATACCAATGCTCGAATGATGGCTATTGTTGTAGGAAAACTCTGCCAAGGTCAAATAAGTATCCCAACTTCCCCCGAAATCCAACACACATGCCTGGAGCATGTTCTCGACCGTCTGGATCGTCCGCTCACTCTTTCCATCTGTCTGGGGGTGTTATGCGGTACTAAAATGAAGCCTAGTACCCAACTGCTCGTGAAACTTCTTCCAGAATCTGGAAGTAAAACGTACATCCCGGTCTGAAACAATCGAGATCGGCACCCCATGCCGAGATACCACTTCCCTCACGAACATCTCTGCTAACTTCTCTGCGGAGGAGCTCTCACTGATTGCAAGGAAGTGGGCGCTCTTTGTCAACCTGTCCACAATCACCCAAATTGCACCGACTCCCCTAGCAGTCCTTGGAAATTTGGTGATAAAATCCATCGTAATTTGTTCCCACTTCCATTCGGGAACCTCCAACGACTGCAACTTACCATGCGGTCTCTGGTGCTCGGCCTTAACCCTACGGCAGGTTAAGCACCTCTCAACAAACCACGCAACATCCCTCTTCATATAGGGCCACCAATACTCTCTCCTCAGGTCCAAATACATCTTAGTGCCCCAGGATGGATCGAGAATTTCGACCGATGAGCCTCTTCCATCAAAATGGTACGCGTCCCTCCCAGAAACGGTACCCATATAAGCCCCTGAAATGTCATAAGCCCCCGACCATCGGTAACGAACTCCGATACCAACCCAACAACTCGCTCTCTCTTCTGGTTCTCCAATCTCACGGCCTCAGCCTGTGCTCCATGAATGGTGTCCAACACCGGAGCCATCACGATCAATCGCAAACATACATCTCGCAATGGGGCGCTCTCCGCCCTGCGACTCAGGGTGTCGGCTACCACATTAGCCTTGCCCGGATGGTACAGGATCTCACAATCATAATCCTTGACCACATCCAACCACCTCCTCTGCCGCATATTTAGGTTGGGATGATCCATCAAATACTTTAGGCTCTTATGGTCCGTGTATATCGTACACCAAACCCATACATATAGTGATGCCAAATTTTGAGGGCGAACACCACTGCCCCCAACTCTAGATCATGGGTGGGATACCTCGTCTCATGAGGCTTCAGCTACCTCGTTGCGTATGCTATCACATGCCCTCTTTACATCAGCACCGCTCCCAACCCCAAGATCGACGCATCACAGTATACCACAAAGTCCTCCATCCCCTCTGGGAAGGCTAACACCGGGGCTTTCCATAACCTTTGGCGAAGCGTTTCAAAGGAGGCCTGCTACTCGGGGCCCCATGAAAAAGCGACACCCTTCCGGGTCAACCTGGTGAGTGGCACTGCGATCTTAGGGAAATCCCTGATAAATCTCCGATAATAACCTGCCAACCCTAAGAAACTCCTGATCTCGGAGGGTGAGCTCGGCACCTCCCAACTCATCACTGCCTCAACTTTGGCCGGGTCGACCAATATCCCTTTCTAGTTAACGAGATGCCCTAGGAACTGGACCTCTCGCAACCATAAATCACACTTGGAGAATTTGGCATAAAGCCTCTCCGATCTCAGAACTCCGAGGAACTCCCTCAAATGCTCCTCATGCTGCTCTCTAGATCTCGAATATACCAAATTGTCGTCGATGAATACAATCACCGACCGATCCAGCATCGGCCAGCACACTCGGTTCATGAGATCCGTGAACACTGTCGGGGCATTGGTGAGCCCGAAAGGCATCACCACAAACTCGTAATGCCCATAACACGTCCTGAACGCTGTCTTCTGGATGTCCTCATCTCGCACCCTCACCTGATGATATCCAGACCTCAAATCGATCTTGGAGAACCAAGATGCTCCCTGTAACTGATCGAACAAATCGTCGATCCTTAGCAACAGGTAACGGTTCTTGACCGCCAGCTTGTTCAACTCCCGATAATCAATGCACATCCGGTGTGAACCATCCTTCTTCTTGACAAAAAGGATAGGCGCTCCCCACGGCGAGCTGCTCGGCCGAATAAACCCCTTTCCCAGTAGCTCCTAAAGCTGTGAGGATAACTCTTGCATCTCTGGAGGTGCAAGGCGATAAGGCACCTTGGCGATAGGCGCAGCCCCTGGAACCAAATCGATACCGAACTCCACTTGCCTCACGGGAGGCACACCCGACAACTCCTCTGGAAATACATTCGGGAACTCATGCACTATCAGAACCTCCTCAACTGACCTCAGCCTCTCTAAATCAACCTGCGTATCCATCACATACGCCACAAATCCCTTACAGCCCTGCTGTAGACACTGCCTCACCCTAGCGTCGAACAAAACGCTGACCAAAAACGTGTACCCTCACCGTACACTGTAAGAACTCCCCGACTAGGGTCTCGTATGGTCACCAGCTGCTGCTCGCAGTCGATAACCGCACCGAATCTGCTCAACCAGTCCATGCCCACAATGACACAGAGATCACCCGTCGCAATAGGAACCAAATCAATCGGGAACTCAACACCGAAAATCTCGAATACGCACCCACGGATAACCTCCGTGGCATATATCACCCTCTCGTCAGCTATGGAAACTCTCAGAGGCCGACTCAACGCCTCATGACTAACACTGATATGCTGACTAAAAGCCAAGGATACAAAAGACCGACTCGCACCCGAGTCAAATAACACCTAGTCAGTTACAGAATTCACAAGGAAAGTAGCTACGCATAACATAATATAAGCATAATATCTCAACATCAAAATAAATACACGAAAGAATACATACCAGCCATGACATCGGGCGCTGCGCGGACCTCCTCCGCGGTCAACTAAAAGGCTCTCCCTCGTGCCCTCGGCGCCTCGGCCTTCACTGGCCGACTCTCGGTAGCTCTGATGGCGGCAGGGGCAGATCCCTGAGGTGCTCCCTGAGCTGATCCCCGCAACTGCGGACACTCTGCCTTCCGGTGTCCGGTCTGGTTGCAGTGGAAACACACTACAAACCCCTTGGGGCAGTCCTTGGCCATATGCCCCTCCTTGCCACACTTGTAGCAA
This sequence comes from Lactuca serriola, assembly GCF_051521515.1. NCBI lineage: Eukaryota > Viridiplantae > Streptophyta > Magnoliopsida > Asterales > Asteraceae > Lactuca > Lactuca serriola. The sequence goes on from NC_136410.1 coordinate 205,426,115, forward strand.
GATCCAGCTCTACAAACTCCATCATGACCCTTGCCGCACTTCCCACAAGTGTGGCCCCTCTGGCTCCCTGATTTGGGATCAGTAGGCTTGGCCCGCTTGGCTGCCGGCTGGGACTGTGCCGGTCGCCGATCCCTCCCCTGAGACTCTGCCTCCTCCTTAGCCTGAGTCTCGAGCTCAATATCCCTCTTCCGGGCATTTTCCTGAAGCTCGGCAAATGTCCGGTACGAGGAGTTCGCCACGAACTCCCAAATGTCTCGCCTCAAGATACTCAAATATCGGCTCATACGTGCCTGCTCAGTGGACACGTGCTCAGGGCTGAACATCACCCTCTCGTGGAACATCCTGGTAATCACCGTAACAGACTCAGTACCCTGCTTGAGGGTCAGAAACTCCTAGGACAAATGCTCCCTCTCCACCTGGGGAACGTACTCATCTTGGAACATGGCAGTGAACCTCTCCCAGGTCACTGCCGCAAGCTGAACAGGCGTAAAGTGCGCCGTCACAAACATCCACCAGTCCTTCGCTCCCAAGCGAAGCTGGTTCAGCGCGAACCGAACTCTCAAATGCTCAGGAGATGATCAAGTGAAGAAACACCCCTCTATGTCTGAAATCCATCTCATAGCCGCCACGGGGTCCTGGGTCCCATCAAACTCCGTCGGTTTTGTGTTGCTGAACTCTCGAAACAGCAACACATCACCACACTACGGCCTCGAGGCAGCAAAAGTTGCGGTGGCTGCTGCAACAGCAGCCTCAGAAAGAGCAGCATAACACTCGTCGAAAGTCTCAGTCAACATGGTCTTAATAGACCCGAACATCTCTGGTATCTCTTGCTGGATAAGGTGTCTAAGTCCATAACTTATTTGGTATATACTTGACCCGACCCGACATGGTCCATTTGGGTAGCACTTCACCCGAACAATTTACGAATAATTTTATGAGAGTTATACACATATGTTTATTAATATATTATAAGTTATAATATATTAATATGAAGTTATGTTATTTAATTAGTCTTAGTCTTAAATTAATTATCAATTTATTTAGAGATTAAAAGGAAGACTAATTAGATTATGGGCTATTGGTTGTATAAGGTGTGGGCTAACACTCATTTGTTAATGGGCTAGGCTTGGATGGAAGTCCATGGATGATCCATGGAGCTTTTAACCCATGTATCCTTGGAAAAGGAAAGGTCATGGGTTATTAGGGTTTCACCCTAACCATGTACACTATATAAGCATGCTTATGTTGCATGAAATAGCCACTAGTGTGTGTACTTGTGTGTGGCCGAAAATTGCAAGTGTGTGTACACTCTCTAGAGTTTTCTAAGTGTTTGTGGTGATTTTTGATTTCCATTTGAGGCATTCACACTATTGGTGCTTGGCTCTCAAACTCCAAGGAATCAATCTCATCAAAAAGGTATGTAATCTCATCTAACTCTTTTATGTTTATACGTTCCCCATGCCATGTTAGATAGGTTATCAACCTTGGAAAATTATTATTTTGCATGTATTTAGACAAACATAGATCCAAGGTTTATTAGGGTTGCATGCACACTTAGGATGTGTTAGATTGCTCAAAACCCAACAGTGGTATCAGAGCCTAGGCTTGCTTGTTTGATACTTGATGCAAAATAGTGAAAAAAGTTGAAATTGTTGCTGTCTGGCTGATGGACTCGCCGAGTCCATGGGGGGACTCGCGAGTACAAGGCAAAATTCATCCTACTCGCCGAGTAGGTTCGTGCACTCGGCGAGTAGAATGATCAGAATGCAGAATTTCGACTTTTGCTGCTGGAAATGGACTAGAAACATTACCCTAAACTGTTTTGGTGTTTTAAAACTTGTTTTAGTTGGTGTAATGGTTGTTCTAATCCATTTACAATATCATATATCAAAATTCCATGATTTTATGTGTTCATATAATTCTTGAAATTTTGATGATCATGTTCATGTTCTTATGAATTTAGAAGATGATAGGAAATATTTGCTGAATTGTTTAGAATTAATTCTTGATCATTTATGTGTTTTATTGGAGTCCATAATTTGTCTTCAAGTTATGGGTATCCAAAGGTCACTTTTCTTTAACACACATTTAAACACATAAGTTACATGAAAATGAAGAGTCTTCATTTTTATGAACCTTTAATTCATAAGTTATGAAATGAAAAGTTTTTGGATAGTTACAAAACTTGCCCTCAAGTTTTGGAATTTGTAAAGTTTCACACACTTTAATAAACTTTAATTCCAACCCTTAGAGTTTTAATAGTTAAAATTCAAACCTTATACTATTTATAACATTAATGGTTAATTATTATATATATGTATAAGAATAAGTCGTTCTACCGTTAGTAGGCCTCATTCACGAAGCCGGTCTATAAGGTGGTATAAGGTTGTTTCCTATAAAATGGCAACTTAATGGGTGTCCACTCTCACCCACCGCTTGCTTGACTGGTGGAGGGTCGTTAGCCGAACGGGTAGGACAATGACTTTAAATCCTCATTAAAAGTATAATGATTATTATAAAGTAACTAGACCTTTTAATTCCCAATCTTAGTTATTTTAGGAAAAATGTGAACACGGTGCTAGTCCATGGAATTCACACTTTGTACCTTACCAAGTCGTTGGTGGAGCGTGTGTGGTTAACCAGCACACTAACTTGGACTAGTAAGGATCACGAAGGGTGACTTAATGTTTGTCATAGATCAATGGAGCGTGTGTGGTTAACCGACACATTGATTAGGTGATAATATTATGGGAACCAAGTGAATTAGCATGGTTATTCACACCTTGTTTTGTGATCCTCGGCATCCCAGTCACAAAACTTGAAGGGCACAATCGAGATTAAAACATGCCATTGAAAAGTTCAATGAATCTCAAAAGAATCTAGGAATTTCAAATCCAATTAAAACCTAATAATTCATTTTGTTTTTCATGGTGGAAATTGGTGAATCGTCATTCACCTACCTTTCAAATATATTATTACTTAGATTACGGCATCGCTCTAATAAGTATAATATATTGTGATTGGATCCTAGCCTTAATATTACATTTGGGTGTCTTATTAAGGATTCTATATATGTAATCTAAACTTGCTTTCTTCTTTCAGATGTCTTCCAACACTAATCCTTCGGGCTCTAACCCAACTGGTTCTTTCTCACTCATGAATCTTTGTGGGAGGGTCATCTTTGATGGTTCCAACTTCATGGATTGGATTAGGAACATCAGGATGGTTACTCGTTATGAGGACAAGGAATATGTCCTCGATAAGGAGTTAAAAGAGCTTGATGAGTCTACTGCTACTCCTGAGGAGATCGTTGAATTCAGGACACATGAGAGAGATGCTACTAAGGTGGCATGTATCATGATGGCCACGATGACAGCCGAGCTCCAAAAGTCATATGAAGATTTCTACTCTTTTGAGATGCACCAAGACCTGATGGAAAGGTAGCATCATAGTGCTCGTCAGGAGCGGTATGAAATAATCTCCTCCATAATAACTACCCGCATGAAGGATGGTGATTCCGTCACGGCTCACATGCAAAAGATGCAAAGGTATGTGGACCGTTTGCTGAAGCTGAATGTGAACATCCCTAAGGAGTTGGCAATTGACATCATTTTGCACTCCTTACCTTCTTGTTATGACCAATTTCTTATGACATATCATATGAACAAGGAGGAAGTTACCCTCAGCAAGCTTCAAGGACTCTTGAAGACCGCTGAAACCGGTCTTAAGGGCAAGGTGGTTGTTACCTCTACTACTCCTACTCCAACATCTACCCCTGTTTCGGCTATCGGGCAAGGCAAAGGGAAAAAGAGGAAGCACCTTTCGAAGGGTACCAAGGGAAAGTCTCTTGAAGGCTCCTCATCGAAGACCAAGAGCGGTTCTGTCACTCCTTCTGCCATTCCCAAGGATGCTGATTGCTACTATTGCCTGGACAAGGGGCACTGGAAGCGAAACTGCCCTAAGTACTTGCAAGATTTAAAGGATGGGAAAGTGAAACCCACCCATGCAGGTATTTACACTATATTGTCTAATTACTCAACATATTCTAACTCTTGGGTGCTTGATACAGGATGTGGTATTCACATATGTTCTGATTTGCAGGGCCTAAGAAGAAGTGAGGATGTGGAGCACGGGAAGATAAACTTGATCATGGGGAATAGGAAGGCTTCACTTGTTTCCAATATTGGAGTTTATACTTTGTTGCTTAATAATGGGTTAAAATTAGATTTGAATAAATGTGTGTACTCGTCTGAAATGGCGAGGAATATTATTTCTTTTCATGCTTTGTACAAACAAGGTTTTACCTTTTCGTTTGATAATGAATGTGGTGGTATTAATGCTTTCTTTAAAAATGTGTTTTATTTTTAAAGCATTACCTTGTCATGGTGTGTATGAAACTGTGTCGATTGTAGACAACTTAGGAAATAATGTGTTGTATATTGATTCTTCTACTAGCCTAGATAAAGCATCATTGTGGCATTGTCGTCTTGGACATGTAAACAAGAAACGCATAGGCCAACTCCAAAATAGTGGAGTCTTGGAGTCATTCGACCTTAAATCGGATGATAGTTGTGAATCTTGTCTACTTGGGAAGATGACAAAATCACCCTTCACTAGAACTTGTGAAAGGGGTGAGGGATTGTTGGACCTAATACATACTGATGTATGTGGGCCATTCAAAACCGCCACAAGGGATGCTAATCGGTATTATGTGACTTTTATTGATGATTTTAGTAGATATGGGTATGTCTACTTAATCAAACATAAGTCAGAAACCTTTGAAAGGTTTAAGGAATTCAAAAAGGAAGTAGAAAATCAATTGGGCAGGAACATTATGATGCTTCGATCCGATCGAGGTGGTGAGTATGTTAGTACCGAGTTCCTTGACTATCTTAAGGAGCGTGGGATTGTCTCACAATTGACTCCTCCCAGGACATAACAGCTGAATGGTGTAGCTGAGAGGCGTAATCGAACCTTGTTGGACATGGTTCGCTCTATGATGAGTCGAGCTTCGCTACCAATCTCTTTTTGGGGGTATGCCTTAGAGACTGCCGCCCATATCCTTAATCTAGTCCCTACAAAGAAGGTTACCAAAAAACCTCATGAGATGTGGACTGGGAAGGTTCCCAATTTAGACCACATCAAGATTTAGGGTTGCGAGGCTTTCGTGAGGCGTGAAACTCATGATAAGCTCGAACCCCGAAGTGAAAGGTGTATTTTCATCGGCTACCCACAGAAATCTTTTGGTTACCTCTTCTACGGACCCAGTGAGAATGTGGTCTTTGTAGCAAGAAGAGGGGTCTTCCGTGAGAGGGAGTTTATAAGACAAGGAGACAGTGGGAGGCAAATTGATCTTGAAGAAATTCAAGAAGCAATTGGTGAAGGAACCTCAGACACTAGCAATCAACCTGAGGAGGAAACTCCTGTTGAGCAAGCTGACAAGTCGGTACCTCCGAGGCGTTCCACACGGGTTAGGAACACACCTTCATTTTATTATGGCTTTCATATTACTACGGAAGTTGATATGTTTATCAGCGATAGTACATTGGTAAATTTGGATGAACCTAGCAGTGTTAAGGAAGCCATGGCAGGCCCGGAGTCTGCTAAATGAAAGGAGGCTATGGACAGCGAGATACAGTCCATGTATGACAATCAAGTTTGGAACTTGGTTGACAATGTACCAGGCCGTAAAACAGTCGGGTGCAAATGGATCTTCAAGAAGAAGATCGACATGGAAGGAAAAGTGCATACTTATAAGGCTCGACTGGTTGCGAAGGGTTTTACTCAGAATCAAGGTATTGATTATGATGAAACCTTCTCGCCGGTAGCAAAGATTAAGTCTATTAGGGTTATGCTGGCCATTGCTGCATTTTATGATTATGAAATATGGCAAATGGATGTCAAAACCGCTTTCCTTAATGGAATGTTGGCTTAGGATGTGTACATGAATCATCCAGAGGGTTTTGTCAATGCCGAGTACCCTAATAGAGTATGCAAGCTTGAGAAATCCATTTATGGATTGAAACAAGCATCTCATAGCTGGAATCTTTGTTTCGATGAGAAGGTCAAAGAGTTTGGCTTCTCGAGAAGTGAAGATGAGTCTTGCGTGTATGTCAGAGCTAGTGGGAGTATAGTTAGCTTCTTGGTACTGTATGTGGATGACATACTACTTATAGGAAATGACATCCCAACCTTGCAGGAGGTTAAGTCCTGGCTTGGAAAGTTCTTTGCTATGAAGGACCTAGGGGAGGCTGCCTATATCCTAGGGATAAGGATATTAAGAGAAAGGAGTAAAAGACTAATTGGACTTAGTCAGAGTACCTACTTGGATAAGGTGTTGAAAAGATCCAAAGCAATGCCAAACTGAGTAAGACTCAGAGTCCGAGTACAGAGGCAGAGATAGCTGAGATGAGCCAATTACCGTATGCTTCCGCTTTTGGCTCGATCATGTATGCAATGACTTGTACCCGCCCTGATGTGGCCTTTGCTTTGAGCATGGTCAGCAGGTATCAGGGGAACCCTGGCAAGGCTCATTGGACCGCGGTAAAGAACATTCTCAAGTACCTGCGGAGGACTAAGGATTAGATCCTTACCCTTGGTGGGAGTGATCACTTGAGAGTATTAGGGTATAGTGATACTAGTTTTCAAACTGATAGGGATAATTTCCGCTCTCAGTCGGGCTGGGTCTTTACCTTTAATGGAGGGGCAATTTCTTGGAAGAGTTCCAAGCAGGAGACGGTGGCTGATTCAACTTGTGAATCAGAGTATATAGTAGCGAGTGAAGCAGCGAAGGAGGCGATATGGCTGAAGAACTTCATCGGAGACCTTGGAGTTGTACCAGCTATTAAAGAACCTATGGAGATTTTCTGTGACAGCAATAGTGTGGTTGCCTTATCCAAGGAACCAATAGATCATGGCAGATCCCGACACATTGACAGAAAATATCACTTCATAAGACACAAGATTGAAGAAGGACTCCTCGTGGCAAAGAGGGTATCGTCGGATGAGAATCCTCCAGATCCCCTTACGAAGGGACTGTCGAAGGTGAAGCATTTTCAGCATGCGAGGCGCATCGGGCTGAGGGACGATATTAGTTTTACATATTAGATAGTTTTCCTGAAACTTGTAAAATGTAATCGACGTTTGATGATGAATAAAATTTGTGATTTATGTATGAGTAAAATGTTACTATCATTGTCAATTATTTACTATTTTTTCAGTTTTTGCATGTTTTGACTTCCAGAATAATTAATTTATTAAAACGTCCACAATCGGTCATACATCGGAAGTAGGTATGAATCAAGATTGTCATGAATTGGGTTTGTAGATGGCTAAAGGTGTTTGGACATGGCAATGGTTGCTGAAACGTTCATGAGTACTCATAAATTATGAGTATTGGTATAAACACACGCTCACTTGTATCACTTCATGGAATTTATCTCGAGTGATCGTGAGACGATAATATAATATAAGTCTTCAAACCTAGAGATATGAGTTGTTACCTATGAGTTGGTTGTGCATTGATTGCACGTAAATGCATCAGTAACTTGATGTTATAAAACGTTCCTTTGTGTACAATTTAACAAGTAGTAGAACAAGCATATGAGTCGAAGTTTATCTGTTCCTTCTAGAAATAGAAGCAATATCTGGGCCCCTCGATGATTTTGTGTTGACCCATGTACCGTGCCCGGTCAGAACTAAACTGATGTGTTCAGTAAATTTTTTTGTCAAACAAATCGGAAATCGACAAACAACTGCCAGACAATAAGCAAGACATAGTTCCATGTGTTTGTCCGGCTGATATCATGAGAATAGAGGATTATATGATCACTTGTCTTAAAATGGCGCTTCATAGTTTAACAGAGTTTTCGAGAGCTACGATTGTTGGTTGGTTCCTGAAGTTATATAGGCAAATACAGTTATTAGACTTATCCGAGTGGGAGTCTGTTGGATAAGGTGTCTAAGTCCATAACTTATTTTGTATATACTTGACCCGACCCGGCATGGTCCATTTGGGTTGCACTTCACTCGAACAATTTATGGATAATTTTATGAGAGTTATACACATATGTTTATTAATATATTATAAGTTATAATATATTAATATGAAGTTAAGTTATTTAATTAGTCTTAGTCTTAAATTAATTATGAATTAATTTAGAGATTAAAAGGAAGACTAATTAGATTATGGGCTATTGGTTTTATATGGTGTGGGCTAACACTCATTTGTTAATGGGCTAGGCGTGGATGGAAGTCCATGGATGATCCATAGAGCTTTTAACCCATGGATCCTTGGAAAATGAAAGTTCATGGGTTATTAGGGTTTCACCCTAACCATGTACACTATATAAGCATGCTTATGTTGCATGAAATAGCCACTAGTGTGTGTGCTTGTGTGTGGCCGAAAATTGCAAGTGTGTGTACACTCTCTAGAGTTTTCCAAGTGTTTGTGGTGATTTGTGATTTCCATTTGAGGCATTCACACTACTGGTGCTTGGCTCCCAAACTTCAAGGAATCAATCTCATCAAAAAGGTATGTAATCTCATCTACTCTTTTATGTTTATATGTTCCCCATGCCATGTTAGATAGGTTATGAACCTTGGAAAATTATTATTTTGCATGTATTTAGAGAAACATAGATCTAAGGTTTATTAGGGTTGCATGCACACTTAGGAAGTGTTAGATTGCTCAAAACCCAACACTCTGCCCTGATGGCCGCAGCTACCTCCTCATGGATGATCCGGCGAATCTCCTCATCACTGGCCCCACTGCTCTCAGGCATAAGACGTGTCCTCACCATGATCTACCTCTGAAATACAACATACGATAAATTAGAATCCATTCGAGCATACTCACACTCGACAACTCATTCCTCCTTGATCCTTGGCATTCCAAAGATTCTTACTTGGGCTGTACACCACCCCGGTGCTTTCAGTAGTACGGGCCCAATACTACTGTCCGCACCGTATCAAAATACACCCCAAGTCCCCTCTTCGGATCCCAAGTTCCAAGTACTTTATTATGCATAATCCACTCTGTAACAGATCTCTCATAAGCTCCTTGCTGCTACTTACTCACTCTCAAGCATCTCATAGCAGCTCACCTCTCCCTAGGCTAAGGCATCACAAATCAGGCCACCCTAGTCCAAATAGGAGTACCTAGCCTACTCTAGCATGAGAATACATCATATCGATATCATAACACATAACATGAGGGTATCTTGGGAAATCACCGTTTGGGCGCGGACTGATCGTACACACATCTCTGCTCTGTGTTTTTCCAAAACTCTTTTACTCTTTTTGAAAATGTTTCTCAAATCCTCAGTTTGAGTTCAAATACGCCCGATGGTGTACTCGAATCCCTCAAACCAAGGCTCTGATACCAACTTGTAACACCGTAAATTTCAAAACAATTTTTCGCATTTTATAAAAACATAATTCATTTAATATTCATAAAAACATCAATGTTTGAAACTCAATACATGACATATAAAAATCCCAAGATCTCATAACATAAAAATCCCGTGTGTGTACTGATCAAGCCGACGCCTTCCCACGATCATCACTAGTACCTGAAACAAATAACACCAAACACTGTAAGCACAAAGATTAGTGAAAATACCATACATAGCACATATGAGCCACTCGAGGCTATAACTCTGTGGGTCCGTGGACCCTACTATGTGAACCCTCTGGTTCTAACTCTGTGAACCTTCCGGTTCCAACTCTATAAACATGCACATCATAAATCACATAGAAATAATACATTACAACACATAACATACATATAGCATAGAAATACTCTGTCACATAACTTGGATTACCTACTCAAGGTAAAGTATAGTGAGAAGACTCACCCCGCGTATCTTGATAACTCGCAAATCCTTGAAATCACTCGCGCTCGATCCCCCGAGCTATAGTCCTCCTATAACACAATATATCTCTAATTAACACTTTCCCAACTAAGGTTGACTAACCCTATCAAGTCAACACTGGTCAACTCATGTCAATGGTCAACGGTCAACTTTGACCGGACTCGGCGAGTGCACTAGAGCGACTCGGTGAGTTTATACGTGTTCACTGAATTCCTCGGATCCTCTCTCGACACGTCAAGTACTTCCCTAACTTGACGAGTTCCACCTGGCATGAGTCGCAGGGCCACCACGACTCAACTCGCCGACTCTCAAGAACAACTCGGTGAGTTCCGCCTTGACTCAGCCCCCCTTTGAGTCTCCCTGACTCACTGGGTCATCCCCCAACCCGGCGAGTCTACTCGCTGAACCATTTACGTGAAACCCAATCCCTACTCGTCGTGTCTCAAGAACAACTCGGCGAGTTCATGCCATGCACAAACTCTATTGACCTCCTGAGGTCAGATCTGCTTCCCCAACCCATAGATCTGGCCTTCCCAAGCATGAATGTCACGTAAAGTTCGAAACTTGATGCTTGTATAACCCCCACAAGGCATCAAAAGGAGATTTGGTCCCAAAAATGACAACCTAGGCCCAATAACTCCATACTAACCCAAAAAGCTCCAAGGGTTAAGGTCTCTGGACCTCTTTGAGTCGAGATCCAAGGCACAAACTCGAAGAGGGACCATTTGCTTCACATAATCTCTCTCCAAAGGGTTTAGAAAACCCTAACTCTAAAGATCAACCCTAAACCTGAAGGAGGTTCGAACTATTACCTCAAAATGAAGCCTCTGGACTCTGGATCTGCTGGAATCTCACCTCCTCCTTTCTCTTGTCACCCTCTTCTTGCTAAACAAAGGATACAAAGATCCAAAAATTACTTCCTCTCTCTCAAAGCGATTTAGCTCTCTTAGGGTTATCTCAAGGGACTGGTAGCCGCAATGGGAGGCTATAAGTGCCCTTAAATAGGCTCCAAACCCGGGGAATTAGGGTTTCATTAAACAGCGTGGACTCACCTAGTCCACTTTTGGACTCGCCGAGTCGAGACGCGAAGCCGCGCCCAAAACCGCGATCATACTCGGCGAGTTTGGGCTCCAACCCGCCAAGTCTCCTCACAAATCACCAAAAATACCAGAATAAATAATACCTAGGAATTCGGGCTGTTACAATTTGTGTAGCTTAATTATTGATGGTGGGAGTTGTGTGAATATTACTTCTACAGAGATGGTTGCGAATTTGGGATTAGCTACTGTTAACCATCCTAAGCCATGTGTACTTCGTTGGCCAGATGATGAGGAAAGGGTGAAAGTAACGAAATAGGTTCGTATTACTGTAACGATGGGCTCGTATGAAGATGAAGTCTTGTATGATGTGCTTCCAATGGACGCTTGTCATATTGTTTTCGGACGTCCGTGGGATTTTGATAATGATGTGATACATAGAGGACGAAGAACTGAAAATGATTTGAAACATAAATTTAAGAAAATTGTGTTATCGCCTATGTCTATTACTAAAGTGGGATCAATGCTTAGCAAAAAATCCATAAAACCAAACCTCGCCATATTGGTTAACAATGGAAAAGATGGAAAAGTTATTGATTAAGACGATACAATGTGAAAGTTGATTCTCAATCATTTCTTAAAATGAATGTTCAATATGATCTTCATTCGATGCCAGAAGATGTTGAAGAAGTGTTAAGTCCCACTATGGTTTTGTAATTTAATCCTAATCATATTAAATATGTCTACTCTTTACTTAATAATGTTGCAGATTTGTCCGAAGGTGCAATTGAGGTTGTTGGTGATCGCATGGAATTAAGGACAATTCCTTCCAAAGGGGGAGGGAATGATGCGAATGTGAATGCTTGTCTCCTATTTCCAATTCGGATCATGGTGAAGGGAAAACCTTTGAGATGGGTGTTGACTGCAAGAAGGGAGCTTTGGGTGCGAAAGATCATTTGAGTGTGAAGCGTCATTTAGGTGCAAAGGGTCATTTGGATGCGAGGGGTCATTGGGGTGTGAAGGGTGATGGATACGAAAAGGAAAATGGATTGTGACGTTGGATGCGAAAGATGCGAAAGGGTTCAGTGCAACTGGATATGATCGATCGCATTCCACCGCAGTCTGAATTCTTTGGATGCGAACGACAACCACTGCGGAACCTTGGATGCGAACTGCGGACTTCTAAGGGTTTTTCTTTCATGGAGCTTTTGTCGTGATGGATTTCGGCTAAATTTGTAATTTTCAAGACACATTTTTGTAGTTATTTTTTGCTTTTATTTTATAGTTATTTTTATTTAATAATGTCCTTTTATCTATTAGTTTCCTTTTATTTTGTGAGCATTATAAGACTATAAATAGTCCATTATGTCGAACCTTTTTGAGTATTATTTAATGAAATTTAATTTGAAGAACCTTGTTCTTTTGAGTTGCATACTCGCCCCTTTGTCAAGTCTAGGACGCGTATTCTAGTTTGATATGAATTCAAATCAATAGGTCTTGATTTATTTCCGTTGATACTCAATCTATAAGTGAAGATTGTTTATCACATCTATCTTTTTCTTATTTTTCCATAACAATTTTATATCAGAAAATTCAAAAAGAAGTTAAGCTCTCGTACACACATCATTCTCCCATCTATGGTTTGGGGGGGGGGGGGAATGAGTTGTAGAGCATGAATCCAACCACTTGTCTAGTATGTTTTGACTCCAATCAGTCCCTTACATCAATCCCACCCATTCCTTTCTTTTTTCGGTGTTGTGGTAGTCGGAGTTACCCCCGACAACACCGAACTTGCTTGAAACCATTTTACCGATATTTTGTTTGAGGCTACTAATTCTCGTGTGTTTGTTGAGTTGCAAACTCTCATACCATTTCCGAGAATTGTATTATTCATTTTGCAAGCTTCATAAATTTGTTGTATATTCAAACTCTTGTAAATAACCCGAAAAAAACATGAAAATCTTTCAAAACCGAGCTTATGGAATGATTTTATGTTTTGGTTGTTTTCGGTGGATTCAAATGGATTATTGGTCGATATATTTCTTGTTAATAATGTATCTTGGTCCCATTAGCATGTCAGATCTATTATATTCAACTAGATCCAAGTTTACTGCTTCAAAATGCTTCAAAAATTCCCTTTGAGTGTTGATTTTAGGATTTTTGATAGAAGAAAAAGAGTTTGTTTTCTTTCAAAGCTTTTGGATCTGTTTCAAATCTCATGTTAGGTTGTTAAGGCTGCTTTTTTGGCCTCGTTAAACCTTTTAGCCTTGTGTTGGTGCCTAGAACCAAGAAAACCAACACATTTGTTTGAGTTTTGTCCTGAAACCATCAAGCCGAAGAGCTAAATTTTTTTAACGTTTTTGAATCCATGAAATCTGACTTTTTTTACTAAGTTTTATGGTTAAAACATGTCCCATATCATGCCTTACAAGTTTAGTTGGTGTGAGCTTTTAAAACATGGAGTAAGCTTAGGTGTGGGTTATATGTGTTTGGTGTGGGTAAACCAAGGAATATGTCACATTATTCATGTCCTAATATATGTATAATAAAGTGAATAAAAAGTGTGAGTGTGTGTAGAACACGATAACATAAAAAGATTCTAAACAAAAAGTATAAGTAAAAGTACAATACGTATATTATAGGGAAATGATTTAAGTAAAATTATTAGTATGAGATGTAAGTGTCTAGAAGGGGAGTTCATCCTAGCCACTTATGTGGTCTATCCTGTACATTGTTGTTTCAGGTGAGTTCTCATGAACTTACTTATTATAGGGACTATATGATTTTATATATGTATGTTATACCACTGAAGGTCCCAATGTGGGTAGGTAGTGTAATATTCAGAGCATTGAAGATCCCAGTGTGGGTACGTGGCCAGTCGTTGAATGTCCCAATATGGGTAGGTAGTCCATGCAAGGCGACTAGCACAAAGCCTCTTAAGTGAGGGAATCTAGTTCTGGCTACTGATCAGAATGCTAGCATTCGTATGTGTTTAGTTATATGTGATAGAATGTAAGTAATATATGATTTCTTACATGATGTTTATATGTGTTATATGTATTGTATATGATTTTTCTAATTGGTGAGTGTTGTGATTACTCACTAAGCATTCGGCTTACAGTTGCTACTTTATATTTTTAGTTGTAGGTCTTTCAAGTTCGATGGGCAGGGACCTAACATGATTGGGATATCTGGACATTCTCGAAGGGGCGTGACATCTAGCTACACTTTCTTTATTACATTATGGTTTCCAAAACATGACATAAATTTCTTAATTTCATTATGTTTGTATTAATTTGACGTGAAAGGATAACATTACATTTTTCTAATGATTATCAATAAAACCTTTTGGTAAAACATTTACTATGATTTTTAAAAATGAAGGTTGGATTTTTGGGATGTTAGAGATATAGACTACGATTTAGTCTCTATCTGGTTAGGTGGTTCGTGTAGTTGATTCATTAGGCTTTAAGTATTGGATTTCAGCTCTTTAACTAGGTGAGTCTTCTCATAATATTGTAGGACACTAAGTGCTGCTATGTGCTCATTGTCTTTGTGACTCTTGATGGTATGTTGCTACGCTGGTATGATATATGTGTAGGGTTTTGAGCATTCTAACACTCCTTAGGTGTACATGCAACCCTAGAAACGTTGGATCTATGTTTGACTAAGATACATGCAAAATGATTTTTCCAACGTTCATAATCTTGTCTAGCATACATGGGGAACTTTTCAACATAAAAGTCAGCTAGAAAACATACTTTGTAGTAGTTTGGATTCCTTGAAACCTTGTGAGCCTAGCACCCTAAGTGTGATGCCTCAAATGTCTCACACAACACCATATGCTTTTGGAATGACTTGAGTGAAATGTCACACACTTAGAAATCGGCTATGCCCTCCCACTCTTGCATAAGTGGCTAATTTTGGTGAACACATTGATCCTTATATAGTTTGTTACAATTAGGGTTACACCATGTAAAACCTAATTGTCATGACCTTTCATTTCCATGACCCATGGGTTATATAACCGTCATGGAACATCCATGTAGCATCCTATGGGTTTTAGCCCAACTTGATAATCCATGAGCATAAGCCCATTATACAAGTATGGATGATTTACATAATCAACCTATATATTTAATTAATCTTCTTTTGATCACTTAATTAATTCCAAATTAATTCTTGATCAATACTAATTAAATAATATTATTAATATATTAGAACTTATAATATATTAATAAACCATAAGTGTTATTTCTCTTATTTTAGTCTATCCAAATTCATGATGCCATGCAATCCAAATAGACCATGCCAAACCGCGTCAAGTACATACCAGAAATAGTTATGGACTTAGACACCTTATCCAACAGTCTCCCACTTGGAAAAGTATAATAACTATAACAGCAAGTATGACATCAGGAACCGATCAGAAATCATAGCTCTTTCAAGGTCTCTCGGAACTGAGATGATGATGATATGCCATTTAATATAAGTGATCATATAATCCTCTGTTCTAGATATCAGTCGGACAAATACATGGAACAATGTCTTACTGATTATCCAGCAGTTTGTTTCTCAATTTTCGATTTGTTTGAAATAGAGCTTAATTGAACACACCAACTTAGTTTTGACCGGTTTCGGTACATGGGTCAATACAAAATCATCGAGGGGCCCAAATATTGCTTCTAATCCAAGAAGGAACATATAAACTTTGACTCATATGCTTGTTCTACTACTTGCTAAATCACACACAAAGCATGTTTTATAACATCGAGTTACGAATGTGTTTCCATACGATCAATGCATAACCAACTCATATGCAACAAGTCATCTCTCTAGGTTTGAAGACTTATATGATATTACTGTCTCACGATCACTCGAGATAAATTCCAAGAAGTGATACCAGTGAGCGTGGGTTGAATCCAATACTCAGAACTTATGAGCACTCATGAGTGTTGTAACCATGTCCAACATCTTAGACCTCTACAACCAACTCATGACAGTCTTCATTCATACCTACTTCAAACATATGACCGATTGTGGAGAATTTGAATAATATGATATACCTAACATATTTATTCTAGAAGTCAAAACATGCAAAATGCAATGACAGTAAACGATTGACAAAAGATAGCAACACTTTACTCATAAATAAATACACCTTTTATTCATCATCAAATGTCAATTACGCTTTACACATTTCAAAGCTATCTAACTACTATTACTAATATCATCCTTCAGCCTTATGCGCCTTGCATGCTGGAAATGCTTAACCCTACCCAGTCCCTTCGTGAGAGGATCTGTTGGGTTCTCATCTGATAATACCCTCTTTCCCACGAGGAGTCCTTCTATTTGATGTCTAATGAAATGGTATTTTTTGTCGATGTGTATGGATCTCCCATGATCCCTTCGTTCTTTCGCTAAGGCAACTGCACATTCACTATCACAGAAAATTTCCATAGGCTCCTTTATAGCTAGTACAACTGCAAGGTCTCCAATGAAGTTCTTCAGCCATATTGTCTCCTTTGCTGCCTCGCTTGCTACTATATACTCTGATTTGCAAGTTGAATCAGCCATTGTCTCCTGCTTGGAACTTTTCCAAGAAATTGCTCCTCTGTTTAAGGTAAAGACCCAACCTGACTGAGAGCGGAAATTATCCCTATCAGTCAGAAAGCTAGCATCACTATACCCTACAACTCTCAAGTCATCACTCCCACAGAGGGTAAGGACCCAATCCTTAGTCCTCCGGAGGTACTTGAGGATATTCTTTACCACGGTCCAGTAAGTCTTGCCAGGATTCCCCTGATATCTGCTAACCATGCTCACTGCAAAGGCCACATCAGGACGAGTACAATTCGTAGCATACATGATCGAGCCTACAACAGAAGCATAAGGTACTCGACTCATTTCTTCTATCTCAGCCTCGGTACTTGGGCTCTGAGTCTTACTTAATATGGCGTTACTCTGGATGGGTAACTCTCCTTTCTTGGAATCTTGCATGTTAAACCTCTTCAGCACCTTATCCAAGTAGGTACTCTGACTAAGTCTAATTAGTCTTTTACTCCCGTCTCTCAAAATCCTTATCCCTAGAAAATAGGCAACTTCTCCTAGGTTTTTCATAGAGAAACACTTCCCAAGCCACGACTTCACTTCCTGCAAGGTTGGGATGTCATTTCCTATGAGTAGTATGTCATCTACATATAATACCAAAAAGATGACTATACTCCCACTAGTCTTAACATACACACAAGATTCATCTTCACTCCTTGAAAAGCCAAACTCTCTGACTTCCTCATCGAAGCAAAGATTCCATCTGCGAGGTGCTTGTTTCAATCCACAAATGGATTTTTCAAGCTTACACCCTCTATTATGGTATTTTGTACTAACAAAACCCTCTGGCTGACACATGTAAACATCCTCAGCCAAACTTCCATTAACTAAGGCGATTTTGACATCCATTTGCTATATTTCATAATCATGAAATGTCACGATGGGTAACAAGACACTAATGGATTTAATCTTCGCTATTGGTGAAAAGGTCTCATCATAATCAACACCCAGAGTTTGAGAAAAGCCCTTTGAAACATGTCGCGCCTTATACGTGTGTACATTACCATCCATGCCGGTCTTTTTCTTGAAGATCCATTTGCACCCAACTGTCTTACGACCTGGTACATTGCCAACCAAGTTCCAAACTTGATTGTCATACATGGACTGTATCTCGCTGTCCATTGCCTCTTTCCATTTAGCGGACTCGAGGCATGCCATGGCTTCCGCATAGTTGTTAGGTTCATCTAGACTTACCAGTGTCTCATCACTGATAAGTGTCTCACCTTCCGCAGTAATATGGAAACCATAGTACTGCTCAGGTGCATTCCTAACCCTTGTGGAATACCTCAGAGGTACAGACTCGTCAATTGGATCAACGGGAGTTTCCTCCTCAGGTTGACTGCTAGGTTTTGAAGTTCCTTCACCACTTGACTCTTGAATTTATTCAAGGTCAATTTGCCTCCCACTATTTCCTAGGCTTATGAACTCTCTCTCTCTCTCTCTCTCTCTCTTTCTCTCCCTTTCTCTCTCTCTCTCTCTCTCTCTCTCTCTCTCTCTCTCTCTTTCTCTCTCTTTCTCTCTCTCTCTCTCTCAAGACACCCCTCCTTGCTACAAATACCACATTCTCACTAGGTCTGTAGAAGAGGTAACTAAAGGATTTTTATGGGGAGCTGATGAAAATACACCTCTCACTTCGAGGTTCTAGCTTATCGTGAGTCTCACGCCTCACGAATGCCTCGCAACCCCAAATATTGATGTGGTCTAGATTAGGAAATTTTCCAGTCCACGTCTCATAAGGAGTTTTGGCAACTTTCTTTGTATGGACTAGATTAAGGATATGGGCGGTAGTCTCTAAGGCATACCCCCAGAATGAGATTGGTAGCGAAGCTCGACTCATCATGGAATAAACCATATCCAACAAGGTTCGATTACGCCTCTCAGCGACACCATTCAACTGTGCTGTCCTGGGAGGTGTCAATTGTGAGACAATTCCACATTCCCTAAGATAGTCAAGGAACTTTGAGCTATGATACTCACCACCTCGATCGAATCGAAGCATCTTAACGTTCCTGCCCAATTGATTCTCGACTTCTTGCTTAAACTCTTTAAACCTTTCAAAAGTTTCTTACTTATGCTTGATTAAGTAGACATATCCATATCTACTATGATCATCTTTAAAAGTCACATGATAACGATTAGCATCCCTTGTGGCAGTTTTGAAGGGTCCACACACATCTATGTGCACTAGATCCAACAAATCTTCACCCCTTGCACAAGAGCCAGTAAAGGGTGACTTTGTCATTTTTCTAAGTAAGTATGATTCACAACTATCATTTGACTTTAGGTCAAATGACTCCAAAACTCCATCCTTTTGGAGATGGCCTATGCGTTTCTAGCTTACATGTCCAAGACGACATTGCCATAATGATGCTTTATCCAAGTTATTATTCGAAGAATCAATACACAACACATTATTTACTAGGTTATCTACAACAGACACAACTTTATACACACCATCACAAGGTAATGCTTTAAAATAAAGAACATTATAAAAGAAAGCATTTACTCCACCAACTTCATTATCAAAAGAAAAGGTAAAGCCTTGTTTGTACAAAGCATGAAAGGAAATAATATTGCTTGCCATTTCAGGCGAGTAACAACATTTATTCAAATCTAATGTAAACCCACTACTTAGCAACAAAGAATAAACTCCAATCTTGGCGATAGTTGAAGCTTTCCTATTCTCCATGATCAAGTTTATCTTTCCATGCTACACATTCTCACTTCTACTTAGTTCCTGCAAATCAGAACATATGTGAATTCCACATCCTGTATCAAGGACCCAAGAGTTAGAATAGGGTGAGTTATTAGACAATATTGTGTAAATACCTACATGGGTGGGTTTCACTTGCCCATCCTTAATATCATGCTGGTACTTTGGGCAGTTCCGCTTCTAATGTGACTTTTCATGGAAATAGAAGCATTCAGCCTCTTTTGGGTCAGAAGAATGAGTGACGAAACCTTTCTTGGTTCCACTTGAAGAGGACCTATCAAGGGTCTTACCCTTTGTGACAACCCAAAATTTCCATTCTGTACAAACCATATCAAGTCAATAGATGTTAGAACAGTTACAGTGAAGTTCCAGACTTTTGGGTATAAGTTTGACAGTTTTTCAAGATTTACACTTAAGGAGATATTAGGAGAGTGGATGCACTAGGGTTTTGTGCAACACTGTTATTCCAAAACTCTATGATATTAGAGTTCATTTCAAGAATAAAATATGTTCTGCCAAAAATCCCAGGACTATATATAGAATTCTGAACCATATTTATTCATTAGTTACATTTCCAACTAGTGAAAAGCCAAATTCTCTCTCAAGGATCATCGGACTTTCGTTCCGGAAAGTGAGTACTTTTACCTAGTGTTGTTTTAATGTTTCTTATATGCTTAATACACTAGAAATCATAGGAAAACACAAAGATCTGAGAGTTTACCGCCCAAGAACACCTTGGGGAGTAAACTCTTATAAAAGGGCCAAAGTGTGCCCAATGCCCCTCAAAGCCTTGGAACTCAACCTAGAGATACCATGACATGTTTAGACCACAAATTCATTTAGAAACAAAGACTAGAAGTGAGTTCACGGCCAAGGATGTTCTTGGGCCGTGAACTCCATTTTAAGGTGCCAAAACACCCTAAAAGCCTTCCTTAAGCCAAGAGACTAGTTTAGACATGTACCATAATGTGTTTAGGACTAGCAAACACCTTTAGAACATCAAGAGTAAGGTCTTCACGGCTGAAGAAGTTCCAGGGCCGTGAATTCCAAACAATAGTGCCAAATTGTGCTATAAACTCTTCTAAAGCCTTGTACACTAGCATAGTTTAGTTCCTAGTTGATTTAGGGACTTGAAAACACCAAGAACACCCATCCAGGGGAGATTGCGGCCGTAATCTCCATGGGATTTGGTCCCAAGGCCGTAAACTCCTAAAAGGAGTTATATAATGCCCTAAACTCTTCCATAGACCAAGCCATTAAGTAGAAATGCTTCTTAGAGTCTTGGAGAGCATAAAACACAACATTGTCACCTAAGTATGAGCTTATAGCTGTAAAGTCATGAGTTTACGACCGTAAACTCATTTGGTAGTGTCCTTAGGGCCGTGAACTTCATGGTGGAGTTTCCTTGAGCCCTACACACAACAGCTTCCCCTACAAACACTTAGATGCAATCCTAGAGGCTAATAACACTTTTTAAAGGTGTTTAGCATGTCCTAGGGTGTCTTGACTTGTTTATTAGTTGTTTTTAGACTAATTTGTTACATATATGTGATATTATATGTTAACTAGGATCATAGAGTGTGTTCAAGACTTCACTTGACACCCAGCAGTCCTACCTCTTCAGTTCATCCATATCACCCACAACAGGTGAGTTCATACCCCTTAATCAATGATTTAAATGTTTTTAAATGTTTTATGGGGGGATACAAGTAGAATCATGCTAGTTATTATATCAATCACATGTGATTAATAAGCAGCATTTAAATGATTTGCTACACATTAGCTGTTTTACCAAACAATTGTTATTCAAAGGATTTTCATATATGTTTTTATATGTTTAAAACTCCTGATTTAATTGTTCATTATACAATGTATGTTTCATTTCAAACTCATTCACAATTGTGTTTCAAACAAATGTTTCTTTGTATTTAAAATTGTTTTGTTAGATAAATACTTCCAACCTGTTTTATAGATTGACATCAAGTCGATCTTTTCTTAGATAGTAATCATTTATGCTTTGATATTGTCAAAGGGATGTCTATATATGTATGGTTATATAAGAAATGTTTAAAGAACTTAGGAAGGCTATTCACCCTATTTCCTTTTCGCGCTTAAGATATGGTCTGGTGGGATATCGGGTATCCGTCCGAAGGTCGTTTAAATATTAGTTATATATCATGTGTACATATATAGCCATAAAGGTTCTTCCAGTTCAGTTCAATACCCTTGGGTAGCAAGGGTACACATCCATGTTCATACGTACCAGTTACATTACTAGTAAGCTACCGTATGGGTAGTTTAGGAAGATACTAGGACTATTACTAGAACGCGATATCATACAATGAGTCAGTTGATTCATGAGTCAATACTTGCTAGATAGAGAGAACATACATTACATCTAGTACACACAGTACATTACTATACATGCTAGATAGAGAGAGAACACACGTTACAGCTAGCACACGCAGAACATTAAAGTACATTGCTATACTATTACATAGATATGTTTTACATGATTACGCTTACATGAGTACGTTTACATATATACATTTACATGAGTGCGGTTACATATACTTTGATAGCACAGACATCACTAGGTGCTATAGCATAGAACAAGTTCAGGATCTAACTATACTGATGAATCACAACACATTGTGGTAGTTATATCGGGTATACATGATCATAGTAATGTGGATGTTCACGGCTTGCATACAGGCATGCGTCGTGTAAAGGTCCCAAAATCCCTTTGACAGGGGAGCATTTAGCCTGGGATCTAGCCATCACATTAGGCCTTATCCCTCAAATAAGGCAATAGGAGTACAGAGGTAGTCACTTTGTAGTGGTGTTGATTCTGATGGCATGTGCGAAATTAGAATGATCTAGTGATTCATCATACAAATTCAAGAACACAAGGAGTAAATAAATCTTTTTAAGCTCTTATTAGATCTAGAAAGATTATACAAATGGGTTTGTATACAAATTCTCTCTCTAGTCTAACACTCCAAATATGAACCTTACATAATGAGAGTCACTCACTTCCTATTTATAGGAAAGACTCAACCCATTTACACATACAAGAGAGTAAGCCTAAAACACTACATCCAAGAGTGACTTTGCACCCTAACATTCTCCCCCTCAAAGTTAGGATTGGATGTCCGACTTCAATCTCCAACGAGCTAGCGCGATCAAGACCAAACTCCCCCTCGAAGTAACACCGGTCTTCAAATCCGCAAATGAATATTCGACAAACCCGAGAAGCTTCGAATACCCATCATTCTCCCCTTTTTATAATCAAAAAATGATTGTAAAACCCACTAAGGATGAGAAGCGCCCGAGGAATAGTCTTCACGATACTCCCCCTTGATGTGTACCAAAAATGAATCACCAAAAATCTTGCATGGAAAAACAATCACGAAAGAGCCACAAAAAATTTTCAATTTATGAAAAATTTTGATTTTTTGAGTGAAATTTGCAAGATTTTTCAAAATCCGGGTAGATATTATCACTTTCTGAAACTTACAGGGACCCGTTGCGCCAAAAACAGCCAAATATGCGAAACTCTAGCCCATTTGCGAAATCAGGCATAAAGAGTAAATTCGCACAAACTGTAGGGACCAGAACTGAAAATTCTGCAATTTCTTATCTTTTATTACCCATTTTCGAATTTGGGTAACAACTGTCAATTCTTAAAATTTCCAGGGATGCAAATCGAAAATGTTTCATGTTCCTCCCCAATTCACTTCGTTCCCAACACACTAATGAGTAGCAGCAACAGTCGAATATGAGTTCGACCCCACTAACCCCAGCAAGTAATATTGAGTGTCGACTAAGCATCCACAAACCTTCATTACAAACTCGATGAATTCGACATCCAAATCAAAATACAAACATTGAATACTCGATTTCTACCCAAACACAAACTATTCCAAATCAAACTTGACTCCAATGAGTTCCATCTATTCAGACCATTCGACCTTAAGCTATTGGATTTTGACACTTAATTCCAAAACGCAATTTCATATGCGAATATGAGCATCACACGTCGAGATTTCTTTTCAAAGAATTCATCATAAATCTAAATCACCAGGTACACATCGAACTACTTCCAACCATAAACGATTGATGCGAATGATCTCAAACAGCCTTCCCATTTGACATCAAACAAACCATTTACCCAGTTCACTTCGTTATCCAACCCTCTTATATTGACTTCGCTATCAACCATTGATCGATCATAGCGAATTCTCAGTTCGTTCCCAACCATCAAATCTGTTATCATCCTTTTCATTCGATGTTGACTTTAAAAAAATCATCTCTGACCATCCAATCGTCTGCAACTATCGAATCTGTTAATTAACATTCATCAATTGTTCTTTGTAACCATCGGAGTCCAATTTCATTGCAATAAACACCAATTTTTCGACTTATGATTCCTTTTCAGATCAAAGTTCCCACTTTCAACCAAATTCATCTTATTCATCGTTTGTTCTTCACCGGAAATCATCAACAATCACTTTCTGAAATTTCTCATCAAATTGAGTTGATCACAACATTTGATTCACAAATCCAATCATCAATTTAATCCCAATCGAACAAAAGAATGCCAATTAACCGATTCAATTTCAAAAACTCACGAACAAAAGACTAACAATGAACTGATCGAGAAATGAAATAACAAGAATTGGGATTGAATCAATGTTTATGCGCCAGAACAAGATTTGTAAATTGCTTTTAGAACATAAATCAAAAATCGTATAAGCAATTAGATCTGGATGTCGATGCGATTAGCTTGAATTTGATAGAACGAGCGAAGTCAGACAACAAATCGAATTTCTTCATTGATCAGTTATATGAATAGCAACACATGAAAGATCAGAGAAAAGAGATCTTAATAAGATTGAAAAACGAATTTGGATCGGAATTCAAATTAATATTGTGCTTAACCAAACATGAACTGAAACAAATGATGATTTGGGCTCTTGATGAACAGTATTTTGATTTCTCAAGATGGACTCAGTGAACAGTAAACAGATCTTGTTTGAGAATTTAATTTTGATTTTGAATTGGGTTTGATCTATGAAAGAAAACACATTGGATCTACAATTGGGCTTGAAACAAATTTGATCCAATCGAGACAAAATGATCAAAAATGAAAAACGCAAAGCATGAATTGAAATCATGGATGTTTTGGAATCCATTTGAAAATTTGAGATACCTTTTTGACAAATCGAGTTCCATTTTCAACAAACGAATCGAATTTAGAAGATCTTGGTTCTTTTGTCGGAATGAGAAAATCTCCAAACCGAACATTGTACCACCCACTATGCGTGATGTACAACTCGTTCTTCGTGTTCTTCAACGATCCAAGAACATTTTCAAAAGAACCACCAACACTTTTGGGTTTTGACTTCAAATTCAATGCAACCTTTGGAGATTGTTGCTTTGGAACCCAAATTTGTTTAACGGATTTCGGCTTCACAACGTTTGATGATTTTTGTGAGTAAACCCGCTTGTTTTTGTGATTGTTCATCTTCTTCTTTTTCTTTCTCATATTTTTGCATCTTGAAGACTTGACTTCATGAACAAACCCACTTTTCACAACTTCTTGAGTTTGAATCAAATCTTTTGGAGTTTGATACTTGTGATTTTCTTGGATCACCGGCTTCCGATAAAGAATCATTCCTTCAAACGAATCACAAGAACACAAAACATCATCGGTTTGAATTCCAATTGAGAAAAAAACTTTTTCATCATGAGAATCAACTTGAACTCCTTTTTCTTGAACATCAAGAACATCACATTGAACTCCATTGTCACGAACTTCAACAAACTTAAGAGCACGAAGATCATTTGGGTCTTCAATAAGAGAAACATATTTCTTATTGAAAAAATCTCTTTCTTCTCCTTCCTTTTGATTTCTACTACAAACTAATATAGACAAGGCAATTTTATTCAACCATGCAATCTTACAAATTGGTTGAAATACCAAGCTTCCATGATCATCCTTCAAACCTCCATAAGAAACCAAATTACCCCATGAAATCAATTTGCTTAACAACAACCCATAAAATTGATCTTCATTGACTTTGTATTTCACATCTTTAATGATCACAATCCAAGAATCATATGGCAAACCCACCATGATTACAAAAACTTGAAGAATTCTAGAGAGAGAAAGTGATTTTGAATGGGTTTTCTAGAGAGATAAAGTGATACAAACAAGTATTCTAGAGAGAGAAAGTTGAATTATGGATCAAATCAAAGAAAAATTCGACTTCTAGAACACAAAAACACTCTCTAAACATGAAGATCAATGAACAATAAGAATCACCAAATCAAAATAGCCATCAAGGATCAATTCTTGATGAAAATCAAGAACACCCGCTCTGATACCAATTGTAGTGGTGTTGATTCTGATGGCATGTGCAGAATTAGAAAGATCTAGTGATTCATCATACAAATTCAAGAACACAAGGAGTAAATAAATCTTTTTAAGCTCTTATTAGATCTAGAAAGATTATACAAATGGGTTTGTATACAAATTCTCTCTCTAGTCTACCACTCCAAATATGAACCTTACATAATGAGAGTCACTCACTTCCTATTTATAGGAAAGACTCAACCCATTTACACATACAAGAGAGTAAGCCTAAAACACTACATCCAAGAGTGACTTTGCACCCTAACATTCTCCCCCTCAAAGTTAGGATTGGATGTCCGGCTTCAATCTCCAACGAGCTAGCGCGATCAAGACCAAACTCCCCCTCAAAGTAACATCGGTCTTCAAATCCGCAAATGAATATTCGACAAACCCGAGAAGCTTCGAATACCCATCACACTTATTACAAATACTACAGTACTTACGAGATTACCCTAGACTAAAGGTAATTAGTACGGTTGTAGTTCCACACTACACAATAGTACTATTTCATTTTCCCATTACATTCACTTCGTGAACATTCACACGACGCATGGTAATGTAGAAACTATATTTTTGGTTAATGATAGTCAGATTTGGGAAAATACACACTCTTACAAGAGACACACACACAGATACTAAATGACTTGGTAGAAGGATACGATTAGTAGGAAACATAGGGCTTCCTAGGATCATACAAAAAATTTTCAATACTTACAGTTCGTATACATTTTCAATACTTACAGTTCATATACATTTTCAATACTTACAGTTCATATACATTTTCAATACTTATGGTTCATATACATAGAAATACTTAGATATGAATTAAGACACTAAATTACTTATGATCTCACCAGCTTTATAGTTGATACTCGCTTTCAAAATAACTTGTATCCTCAGGTCAACCATAGACAGGTACCGATGCAAGGTTCAGGGAAGATGGTGCTCGTTCAAGACGCAT
This sequence comes from Lactuca serriola, assembly GCF_051521515.1. Lineage (NCBI taxonomy): Eukaryota > Viridiplantae > Streptophyta > Magnoliopsida > Asterales > Asteraceae > Lactuca > Lactuca serriola. The sequence goes on from NC_136410.1 coordinate 205,452,732, forward strand.
CTTTCACTTTGATTTATTCTTTAGTGTCTATTATAATTTGACATAACACACTTGTATTAAAATTATATTATTAATGCAATGGATGATGTTGTCGCTTGTTTACTACTTTTCATTGTTGTGATACTGTACATGACGTCCTCCGCCCCAGAACGTTTCCGCAGTTCATGGTTTTGGGGTGTGACACCCTTGGTACCCTTTGAAGGGCTCTTCCTCTTTTTTCCCTCTACTTTTCCTAATTTCCAGGACAGGGGCGGAGTTTGGAGTAGGAGTAGGAGTGGTAACAACCGACTTACCTTTAAGACCTGTTTAAGCGGTCTTTAGGAGTCCTTGAAGCTTGCTGAGGGCGACTTCTTCCTTGTTCATGTGCTATGTCATGCAGAAGTGATCATAACATGATGGTAAGGAGTGCAAAATGATATCTATTGCCAACTCCTCAGGGAAGTTCACATTTAGCTTCAACGAACGGTCCACATACCTTTGCATTTTCTGCATGTGGCCCGTGATGGGTTCACCTTCCTTCATTCGGGTTGTTATCATGGATGAGATGATTTCATATCGCTCTTGACGAGCACTCTGATGGTAGCGGTCCATCAAATCCTGGTGCATCTCAAAAGGATAGTAGTCCTCATAGGACTTTTGGAGCTTGGCTGTCATAGTGGCCAACATGATACATGCCACTTTCGTAGCATCTCTTTCATGTGCCTCATATTCAGTGACGTCCTCAGGAGTAGCAAATGGCTCTGGTACCTTAAGCTCCTTGTCAAGGACATATTATTTGTCCTCATACCGAGTGACCATCCTGATGTTCCTGATCCAATCCATAAAGTTGGATCCATCAAACATGACTCTACCACAAAGGTTCATGAGAGAGAAGGAGTCAATAGGGTTTGAGCCAGAAGCAATACTATTGGTTGACATCTGAGAAAGAAAAGAACTAGTTTATATAAGATATAAAGATAGTCCTTAATAAAACACTCAAATGTAAGATTTGTTGGGTTATGAGCATTCTAACACTCCTAAGTGTACATGCAACCCTAAATACCTTGGATCTATGTTTTCTCTATTATACATGTAAATATGAACTTTCCAAGGTATTCATCCTAACGAGCATAATAACATTGATTCATATGAATATATCAAGTTAGAATTACATACCTCTTTGATGTAGAATGTCTTCATGAAGCTTCAGTAGCTAGTTCCCTAAGTTTGACACCTCAAATGGTTCACACAACACCAAATACACTTGGAATAGATTAGACAGAAATCCACACTTCATGAAAATCAGCTATCCCTTTCACATATCATCTAGTGACCGATTTTGTCAACAATAAGTTGCTTATATAGTTAGTGACAATTAGGGTGAACCCTAATTGTCATGGCTTTCCATTTCCTTGGATCCATGGGTTCAAATATACCATGGAGCATCTTATGGGTTTTAGCCCAACTTGATAATCCATGGAGTCTTAGCCCACTATACAAGTATCGATGATTTACACAATCAACCCATATATTTAATTAGTCATCTATTGATCACTTAATTAATCGAAGATTTGTTGGGGTACAAGAATATCGAGCTAGATATCCAAGTGACGGAACTTCGTGCTGAGAATGCTAACCTTAATATTCAAGTCTCCAAGTTGCAATCTGATAAGTCTAGTCTTGGGGTACAAGTGGATGAGCTTAAGAAGGATAAAAAGTTGAAGACTAAGCAGATCTCTGACTTACAAGATCACCTCAATCTGCTAACTTCAAGTTATTTTGAACTGAAAAAGAAACTCGAGGAAGACTTTGGAGACAAGTATCAAACATCTGTTGAAGAACAAAGGATCAATCTTCATGTACAAGCTTTCCCAGTTGATTTTCCTGTCGGTCAATCATCTAGTATTGCTAGTCGTGCTGATGATGCACGTCCTCTGGCTCCACATATAACTGAAACCATTCGTCGTGATCAGGATGAAGAAGCAACGAAAGGAAAATTGCTATTCAAGAGCAACTCTAATCTAAACACTTCTTGGGACGAACCATTAATCACAGTGACCGATCTTGAAGTGGTTCGGTTCCAAGATTCTTTGGAGATCAATCAGGAGTGGCTTCGTGGGGGTTCCATGATCCCCTTAAGATGTGGATTGTGATTCGAAAAAGTGGTAATTCTGAGTTATACAAGAATAGCCATGATTTTAGCTCATTCACGAGGATTGATTTGACAGAGTTGTCTCGAGCTCCCTTCATCAATCTAATGAATAATCCACAAGTCACTCAATTCAAGCACTTCCTTGATGATCAAGTCAAAAAGGGTTTTCCTTCCATGATGACTGCAGGATCTGTGATTTTTGAGCATCCAGATATTATTGATCACTCTACCGATCAACCATTACAAGTGGTTATGTGGCCCGCGACGAAACAGGTTAAACAGTTTCTGATGCTTCAAGGTTATCAAGATGGGTCTCTTGGTTCATTGGAATGATGGGTCTTTGATGAGATCACCTCTGGTGCAGTTCTGAAGCTCAAAAAATGGATGCATCAGACTTTATGATAGAAGAGACTTATTGTAGTTCCGGAAGTGGGAGATTCATTATCTCAACAACTTTTAAATCAAAGTTGTTGAAGATATCTATGAAGACCGTGCGAAGGTGTATATGACAATGGTTGCAGAAATTTTGAGCAAACGTACGTGGAACGGAGCTATGGGGCAAATGGAAGTTATGATCGTCAACAAAGGATGACCTTGGGCTAGTCTAAACCAAGGGAGAGATTGAAGGGCTTAGAATAATGGTTTGGTCTAGATATTGCAGTTATTGATAGGGGTACGTTTGTAATAAGTCTTTTTGACAGTTTACGGTTGTAATTGAGTTTACGGCTGTAAACACCTTACGGCCGTAAACTCTTCACGGTCTTGGGTGTCTATATATATAGGGTTGTGTCAGACGTATTGGATGTTGATGCCTTTAGCATTTTCCGGTTCCACCAAGTTGTATCAGACGTTTACGGTTATAAAACGTATGCAAGCTTGGTTTGTTACTTCTTTGCTTATTATTTTGCTTTGTGTGATTGTTATATGCTTTTGATCACTGGAAAGATCCGATTTTGGACCTTACAATGATTCATCATCTTCTTCTTCTTCTTCTCTTCTATTTGATCTGACATCATCCGTTTTATTGGGATTCCGCACCATCAAACGGATTTGATTGATACACATGCAAATTAGGGTCTTACAATTGGTATCAAAGCTTGGTTGTATCAGTCAATTTTGTCAGATTTGGGGCATTATTTGATCTTATTTTCGAAATATTCTTGCGTTTTTGGATAGATCTCTGAAAAATAAGGGGGGTTTGTTATTCGTGTTTTTCATAAAAAAGGGTTTTTGATCGAGTTTTGGAGCTTCAAAGTCGAAAAATCGATCTTTTTGGTCGGAGTTTGCGGCCGGCGGCTAGGTTTTCTGAGTTCACGGCCGGAGTTTACGGCCGGAAACAGTTCACGATTGCCGGAGTTTGCGGCCTCGGCTCGGCTCGGCTCGCGACTCGTAATTTGTGGCTCGGCTCGGCAGCATCAGTACTACAGGTGCGCTTCAATATATAACAAAAAGGATGCGAAGCTTGGGACGTAGGAATTGAACCCACGACCTCCATTCATCAACCAGCGCACTTAACCAACTTAGCCAGCCAATCCCTTGTGATATAACTTCAAATCTTTAAACTTAACCCATCGCTGTCGATTCCAACTTTCACATTTTTTACACTTTTAACCCCAAAACTAAATTTCTTTTAGTTTTAAATTCTATTTTCATCCAAAATAATAATAATAATAATAATAATAATAATAATAATAATAATAATAATAATAATAAAATTGTTTTTATTTTTGACTTTTTATTTCAAAGTTTGACTTTTGATTTTTTCGTTTAATTTTTAAATTTTAAAATTCAACTTTTCGGTTTGACTTTCAAGTTTGACTTTTGACTTTAAACTTTGACTTTTCGGTTTGACTTTTTCAAGGTTGACTTTTTCATGTTTGACTTTTGATTTTGATTTTTTTTTAAAATTTGACTTTTAAGTTTTATTTTTAGCTTCTAGGTGTGCTTTTTAATTGATTTTAAGGTCGAAGAGGGAGTTGAAAACATGAAAAAGAGTCGTCAAGATATGTTAAGACAAAATTTCAACATTTTCGATTATATCCTTGAAGAAACCCTCGAAACTCAGTTGCAGCGATTCACTACACTCACTACTGAGATGAATATAGCAGGGATCTTCTTGACTAAGCCCGAGATAAACAAAAAGCTGCTAAATTAACTTCTGAAATCATGGGATATGAACGTGGCCATCATCAAGAAGACAAAAGATCTCAATCATCTTAGTCTTGCTGAAGTAATTGAAGAACTTGATGCTTTAAAGTGTAGAGAAACATTGAGTTCTGATGGGATCCGGTGCATTACTGCTGACATCAAAAAGACAAAAGATCTCAATCGTCTTAGTCTGGCTGAAATACTTGAAGAACTTAACGCTTTGAATTGCCAATAAACAATGAGTTCTGAAAATATTTCGGTCACTGAAGTTACATGTACTCCAGTTTGTGAAGCCACGATTAAATTTCTTCGGGAACAAATTGATTTATTTAAAAGAGAAGTTGAGGACCTGAGATATGAAGGATATCAACTCAAGAAACGACAGAAACCCCTGAAGGCTGGATTAGAAGCAAAAACCAAGGACTTTACGAAACTTCAGGAAGAGTATAGCAACAAGTGTGAAAATTATGATTATATTAAGAGACAACTAGTTGCTATAACTGATGAACTTGACACTTTAAAAATTAAGTGTGGAAAAATAGATGTCAGTTTCCAAAATTATACGGCGTCAAGTCAAACAGTCGAGTCCTTATATGAAACCCAATTAAAATTCAAAGAAAATCAAAACAAGGGTCTAGGGTATGATAGTGTACCTCCTCCTTATAATCATAACTACACATCCATCCCTATGACACAGGACGAAACTGACAGGGAGCCACATCTTTGATATGGCAAACGAGCTGGATTTGTGTCAGGAGGATTTATTCAGGTTGAAAATACTAATGTTTATGCTTCATGTGCAGGTAAAGTAGCAGAAGATGAGAACAAGGAGAAAACCATTGAACAAACCAACATCTCCTTGAACTCAGAATCTGTAGCTTTGAATTCTGTTACTCCTAACAAACCTGCCGTTGAGAAATACAGGCCACCAATTCCAGTAAAGCAGAGTGCCTGTTGTAACTGTGAGTGTGGGAAAAGCAAGATACAAGGCAAGAATACGCCACCAGGGGCAGGAATAAATAAATTCACAGTGAAGAAAAAGACTTGTTTTCACTGTGGAACACCTGGACACATTGCCAGAAAGTGTCCTAATCGCGCATATGTTCCCTACTATGCAAAAGGCTGGCAGAACGCACCAAGACGGAGATTTTTCAAAAGAAACCCCTCAAGGTCACGTTCAGAAAATGGTGACTGGAACGCGCAGAAGGCCAAGAATCTGAATCCCAAAGGAAAGAAGGGAGTGTCGGCCAAGAAGCCCAATCCAAGAGATGCTCCAGTGAAATAAAGATCGGCTAAGTCAAAGTCGTCTCGAAGATCGGCTTCAAGTTCCAAAGCAAGTGTCGAGGAACCCATCGGATCGAACAAGAAATGGGTTAAACCTGAATATAGATGGGTACCAAAGGTGAAAACTCCCAAATCTCCTAATGCTTCTAACGTTTCTACATCTTCTGTTTGTGATAAGCAGGATATGTCATGGTTGAAAGTACCGTGCAAGGACGACAAAGGTCGACCCAGTTTCAAAATGGATTGGGTCCAAAGACCAACTAATCCCGCTCTATGTCGGAGCAGCTACGGAGGCATATCATCAGACTTCAGTTTGTTGGTAGTGGCTGTTCCTGGCACTTGATAGGAGACATCTCTCAACTGTACAACACTCAGAACATTGTTTGGGAGAATATGTCCTTTGCGGGAAGGGAAGAAAGGAAGGGATCACTCATTGGGTTTGTGCTTAACGACATGAAGAATTTTCGGATCTGTTCTAAGATTATGCGTGGTGTTCTTAGACCTTCTGGATGCAGATTCAATCGGTGAATTACGGTTTGCATTTTCTTCTCTATACTCCTGATCTTTCTCAAGCTGATTCACTTTAAAGACTAATTTTTGTTTAGGATAGTTTAAATTTGCGCATTTACTTTCCTTTCTCTCCTATGCACAAATTTAGGGGGAGAAATAAAAACAAAACAAAAATTAGAAATTTAAAAAAAAATCCAAAAACATTTTCGCTTGTGGGTATTATGATGGGAAATGAAATTAGCAAGTGATAACGGGCAATCTGAATCAGCATAACGTACCTAAGTTGAATCGTCTATGATCTATGCTCGATGTGCTGGTAGGCATGAAGGATTTTAAATGGACTTGAGTAGGAATGTTGAACCTAATGAATTTTAAGGACTTGACAAACCTTGACCTAGTTAGATCCGTTTAACTTGATGTCACGACGCTCGGATAGGTTGAGCAGGGAGATATACATGGGAATCTACTCGTCACATTAATTGAACCCGTACTTGGAACTGTGGCTTAACTTTTCCTCGATGTGCAGATTCTGTCCCTAATTCCGGTTGGATGGGGCGATTGGTAAATTCCGATAAATTAGGTCTGTAGAATATCATTCTCTTTCTATCCATCTGTTAGCCATATGTTGTCTCCTTTGCGCGACTTCTAATCCGACCTGGTACACAACATATGCAACTCTAGTTCTCTGTAGGCTATATATGTGAAATACTTCTTATATGTTAGCCATATGTTGTCTCCTTTGCGCGACTTCTAATCCGACCTGGTACACAGCATATGCAACCTTCTTCTTCTCAACCCCTCTAAAGTAGTTAGCAATAAAATTATGAATCTCTCCTCTCTCTGAATGGTTGTCTGCTCACCCGGTGTAAGGAGTACTCTGGAAGTTCTTGATGGCTGGGGCATATCAGGAAGCGGGAAACACGTTCCAGTACACTTAAAATTGAACTCATACAGATTGTTTGTAGATCTCACTGCTCGATTTAGGTGGACAACAATATTCCTGGTTGTAGTCAGTTAAATGGTCATAAGGTGAATTTATTTAAGATTTAGGAGTTATCGTAATAACAGAAATTTACAATTAGATAAATGCCTGAATCATGTCATTGGTAAAATGTCCAAAAGTGTCACAAATCTTTCGTGTTTAAGTGGACCACAGTACTGGCAATCGGTCAGACGAAGATGTGAGATAAGGGTACCAACATGTGGAATAAGGTTGTCCAACAACTTTGATCCCAAATCACTCTTAAAGTTAGATATCATTTTTATTTTTGTTAAATTTGTCATAGTTTCTCCTAATTTAAATATTAGGGGAGAATTAAAAATAAAAAAAATGAAAATATATAAAACAAAAATTCAGAAAACTTAAAAAAAATCAAAGAAAAATCAGAAAAATTAAAAATCCAAAAAAATAGTGTTATTTCTATTTTATTTCTTGTTCAGAAAAATCAAAAATCCAAAAAAATATTTTTGTTTCTGTTTAATTTGTGTGCTAAGTTTTCTTTTCATTTTGTTTTGTCTTGAAAAGTGATTTCAGTTATAGATAAGACTCATGGAGTTTGTGTTGAAGATTTTTGAGCCAAAGCCTCGTCCGTGAGCATCGAAGAATTCACAATCGAAGGAGCAAGAAATGATGATTGTTTTTTCAACATTCAATCCTTCAACCCCGGAAGCAAGGTGAAGCTGCAATTGAAGATTATGTGACGGATTGCATTGAAGCCTCCTCAATCAGTTTGTTGCTATCTTTGTACCTGCTGAAGTGATCCAGAAGATTTGTTCTCTCTGATGTTCTCTCTAAAGATTCTCAAGCTGAAAGCGCTATCTTTCAAGAATCAGTACGTCAAGCCTTCTCACCCAACATGCGTTCAATGCCAAATTCTAAAGAAAAGCACAACCGCTCAAGATGAAGTCATTCATTGAAGATTCATCAAGTTAATCTTGAAGTCGTGAAGAATTTGAAGATTAATGCTGAAGCCAAGTTCCCAATGAAGATTATCAAGAAAGCCAGCTACTTTTTAGGGGGAGCTTGTTGGTTCATTTAAGAAAAGAAAAGAAAGCTATAAACCAAGGGGGAGATTGTTGGGTCAATATTTTGGTTTATACTTTGCTTTTCTAGGAAATTGTATTGTTATGTAATATCTTATGTGTTTACGGTCAAGTTTACGACCAGGGAGGTGTTTACGGCCGTAAACAGGTTTACGGTTGTAAACCCTGTTTACGGCCCATGTTTCCCGTGTGTATATATATATAGGGGTGAGGGGTGTGAGGAAAAGGATGATGAACACGAAGAGAGTTTACGACCAGAGAGAGAGAAGAACTATTGTGTGTTAGTGTGTCTGAATCTCTTGTATCTGGGTCATCATTCTATTCATTAATACATTGAGATTCATCATCTTCTTCTTCTCCTTCTCTTCTATTTGATCTGACATCATCCGTTTGATTGGGATTCCGCTCCATGAAACGGATCTGATTGATACACAGGCAAATTAGGGACTTACAAGATTAATTCTTGATCAATACTAATTAAATAATCTTATTAATATATTATAACTTATAATATATTAACAAACCTTAAGTGTTATTTCTCTCATTTTAGTCTATCCAAACACATGATGACATGCAACCCAAATGGACCATGCCGGGTCGGGTCAAGTCTTACCAATTATAGTTATGGACTTAGACATTAATCCAATAGCGTCCCACTTGGATAAGTCTAAAACTATTATTGCGTATGACTTCAAGAACCGACTGGAAATCGTAGCTCTCAAAACCTTCCGTCGAACTATGACCTTGCCGATGATCTCCGACCTTTATCAATAACTTGTCCATTAGATAAGGGATCATATATTCCTCCATTCTAGATATCATATGGACTGAGACATGGATTATAATCATTCTCTATGTTCATTTGTTGTTTCCTGATTTCCGATTTATGACGACTGACGAATTGAACAAATCAAATCAGTCCAGGCACGGCCGAGCACTTACATTTGTCATCACCAAATCATCGAGGGACCCATATATATCGCTTTTATCCCGAAGGTAAAAGGAATGGATAAACTTCGACTCATATGGCTTGTTCTACTACTTGTTGAATCATACACAAAGGCACGTTTTATAACATCGAGTTACCAATGAGTTTTCGTGCAATCAATGTATAACCAACTCATAGTAACAACTCATAGCTCTAGGTTTGAAGAATATAAGATATTATCGTCTCATGATCACTCGTGATAAAATCTATGAAGTGATTCCAATGAGCGCGGGTTGATTCCGGTACTCAGAACTTATGAGCACTCATGAGTGTTGTAGCACCACCTTGTCCAACATCTTAGACCTCTACAAGCCCAACACATGACAGTCTTGATTCATATGTACTTCCAACATATGATCGACTGTGGATGGTTTGAATGACTTAGTGAATCACGAAGAACGACCTAGTTATTCTGGAAGTCAAAACAAATACGAGAATAATTGAATCCAATATGGTCTCAAAACTTATGAATATAAATAAATCACCTATTATTTATCACCATATGATTACACGTTATTCATTGCATACTGTTTCATCTATCAACTTTATTATTGAATTAAAACAATAGTTGTCCCATGCTCCAAGCATGTATACTATGTTTTCTGAACACTAGTCATGCCACACACCAAGTATGCATACTATGTTTGTCTATGATCTTTACTTTGAGAAATAGACCAATTAAACATAACTCCAATGATTCTCATTTCACAGTCCCAAATCCTTACAAATGCAAGAATTCCAAATTCATGCCATTTACTGAAATCTGTTAGATTCTAACTTATATGCATTGATCCTCTTGTAACTATTATGCACAAAGTCACAAAGACTTGACAACAAACATTACAAAGCATTCCAAAGGAGATAAACTCCTTGGAAACATCCTTCTTGCAATAAGTTTCCTAATCTTACACAGATTTATTGAACAACTGCCACCTATGGGATCAGATTCCCGTTTTGACTATCACTTCTGAACAAGAGTTGCCTTTTTTCAGAATATGTCAATAGGGTCCTTCCAACAATTAACACTATATTCCAACTGCCCTTGAGCAACCAATCTTTGGTACACCTTATATTGTCGTCAACAACTGTTTAATCCTTTTAGTCATATCCAGTTCTAGACCTTTTCCCTTCTTAATGCCCCAGGCATTTGGAAAATTTTAGAAATGATGAATATAGCACATTTAATCGATCCTATATCTGAAGCATATGGGACACGATTCATGATGTCTCACATAAAGACTAAATTAGTCTTTTTCTATAATATTTCCATTCTAATTTGCCAAGTTCTCATAATTCAGATTATGAAAAGGGATGTCGTAATCATATTCGAATTTTAGAACGAAAATAATGGACCCATATATAGAATTTTCTTATGTTGAGCCATTCCAACATGAAATTCATATATATATATATATATATATATATATATATATATATATATACATATATATACTTGACTAAATACGATTAAAACCTTAATCTAAGCTTTTAGGTTTGAGATGAAGTATAATTTCCTCTCCCTTAATTATAGAAAAACAACTTTTTCCTAATTGAAACCCTTTGTTTTCTATAATTAACATTGCTAACTTGCAACCTTTATCATAATTATCATGCTCCCACTAACATGATGATTATTAGCATAACACTTATGCTCCCACTAGCTTTGACATGTACTCAGAAATCAGTTGAACTTCTAGAAAAAAAAATACTTTATTGACTTTCTTACCAAAGTTTAGATTTCTGATACTAGATTGCTTTGACAAAACTTTATCAATATCATACACCTTATCTTAGATAGCTCACAGGTGTGTCAAAACAATTTTAAGAACTATGAAAAGGGATGTCGTAATCATAGTCTCGATTGTTTAGACCTTTGCCACTTCTCACAAGTCCATGTTAGTGTGTCGGTTAACCACACATGCTCCACTAACGACTTTGAGAATGCAAATATCACAATTGTTATCTAGCTAAAATCAACTTACTGAAAGTGTTTCCTCTCCATCATTTTCATGAATTGGAGAGAAACCTTATGACACTTAGATTTAATAGTGTACGTGTTCTTATCCATGTGAATTGTAAAAACCATAGTCACAAGACAACGATAATGACAAATTCAAACTCATATGGATTGAACTCAATCTTAATTTCTTGCCATCTGGCAGCTCAAGGGTCTGCCATTACTTCAAAGTTGTTGTGAAACCAATTAAGAACTCTAAGAAGTCATATGTAAAGTCAACTTTAACTGGAATTCGCACAAAAATAGAAATATGTCAACACAATAGGTTATAAACCTCACGTTGTGTGCTAGCGATAAACTTACAGGTTTTTATTCTTAATTATCCTTTTTGATCTTTAAGACTCCCACTCTCCACTTGACACATAAGACTCACTTGCCAAATAATCAAGAGATAGTTTAGATTCTTTATCAAGACAAACACTTCACACAGTTGGCCTTAGTTGGTCTTTGTTTTATCCAAAACATCACAACTTACCAATTTCAAATGTACAAGAGTAAAAAACTTTTACTCTTACATTTGACAAGTGTTTGAAACCTTCTTTAAGACATGTCAATCAAGTTACAATCTTAGAGTATAACTCTAAGAATTGTTTTTGGAATGAAGTATGAATCATCTTCTTGATTTAACCACTTCAACAATTCATAACTCCTCTTCTTAACTATCTGAATGCACTTAGAGAATGAATTGTGATAAATTCTCTTAATCATTAAGATGATTATATAACATGATACTAAAGTACTCTCCCATCTTTTCAGATTTGAGAAACTTTTATCCTTCTTCCTAATTTCATTCTTCTCAATCGTTCTGCCATGCACTGAAATTTTTCCAATGCTTCAAAATTATACTTAAGCCTGTAAGTATAACCATATTTAATACACCTTAGTAAATCATGACGAATAGTCTTATCGATCTTTTGTAGTGGGCTTAATCAGTGCACAAGAATGTGTACTTGATCCCTTAGTCCTTTACTTGACTCACACATCCATGTGAACAAGTAACTAGTCCTAATTTTCCAATGCTTGAAAGTTCTCATCCATCATACTATACAACTTGCATGATTTCCAAGTTTCTATCAACTAAAACCTTGGGTAATGAGAATCTTTCCTTATTTGGTAAATTTAGACATTACCACAAATGAAAGAATCAAATTCACTTTCCAATATTGCTATCAGTGGAATCTTATAAGCAACAATTTTCCACAAACACCATTGTAAGGATATTTTTAAATAAATAAAATCAAATATTTTCCTTTTATTTAAAACTTTGCAGAAAAACTTATCCTTACAGTGCAAATGAAAACCTTGTTGTTATCTATTCCTAAGCAATGTGTCATAACTCCTAAGTAACAGCTCAAAATTTTGATGTGATCGAAATCCATCTTGCGATTAGAGTCAGCATATACTTCCTTTAAGCTTTCTCTCTTTCTTTGATTCATATAACATCACCAGGTGACCCAGTCACATTATGTAATAGAATCTCCAAATTGGAGCTTAACAGAGTTACATAATGGACTAGTCAAACTTATTGACTTTAACATCCTTAGGTAAAGTTGGCAGCTTCGCAATTAATGCCCCTTCCTTTGGCAAGAGAAACATAGGGACTCTTTGGGAATGGTACATGGGACTATTGCAGACTTAGCCTTTCTCTTTACCATTTGGTCAACCTAGTTGACTATGGTTAATCCCTTTCCTTGGGAAGAGAAGGCTTTTCTAGATATCCAATGTTACCATTGTCAATGTCCATGGTAGTTTGGGAAGTTGATCTACTAATCAAATTTCCTCTCCCAGTGCTCCAAATTATTGGTGATTCAGCAACACCAAGCAAATATATAAGATCATTAAGGGTCATGTCATAGTCTGTTTCATAGTAGTCCCAAAGGAATTCACTATGTGACATAGAAACTGACTGAACCACCAACATTCTCAAGAGTTTGACACCCAACTCTCCCAGCTTGTCAATATGTGACTACATCTTCAAGATGTGATCACACATAGACCTCTTCTTGCCAATAGGGCTTAAGTGACCTTAAACTTTTCAAGAACTTGTGGGTTAAAGAGAATAATTGGAGGAGGTGAAAGAAGTATGATTTCCATGGGACATCGTCTTCATTTAGGAAAGCTTGTTTCAAGAGATTTGGGAAGATCATAAATGTCTAAACCACACATCTTTTGAAAGATATTGAAGATAGTTAATTTACAGTCCTTAATATAAAACCCAATATGAAATATTAAGGCTAGGACCCAACACAATACTTTTATAACTAGGAAGAGGGATGCCGTAATCCAATCTATAAAATATTTGAAGGTAAGTGAATGACGATTCACCAATTTCCACCAAGATAAACGAAATGTATTATTAGGTTTTAATTGGTTTTCAAACTCCTAGATTCTTTTCAGATTCATTGAACTCTTCAATGGCATGTTTCAATCTCGAGTGTGCCCTTCAGGTTTTGTGACTTAGATATCGAGGATCACAAAACAAGGTGTGAAGTAACCACGCAAATTACTTTGTACTCTTAAGTGTTTAGCCCTCAATCGATGTGCCAGTTAACCACACACGCTCCAAAGATACTATGATAAACATTAAGTTACCCTTTGCCTACTTTGTTAAATACGAGTTAGTGTGCCGGTTAACCACACACGCTCCACTTACCGACTTAAACAAAGTGCAAAGTGTAATTTCATGGATTAGCACCTTATTCACATTTTCCTAACTAACTAAGATTGGGTATTTATAAAAGTTTTAGTTACTTAGTATTTATCATTAATACTTTTAATGAATGGAGAATTATAGTCGTTGTCTTACCCGTTCGGCTAACGACCCTCCACCAGTCAAGGAAGCGGTGGGTGAGAGTGGGCACCCATTAAGCTGCCATTTTATAGGCAGTAACCTTATACCCCCCTTATAGACCGGCTTCATGAATGAGGCCTATTAATGGTAAGGCTGACTTGCTCTTATACATATATACATATTATTAACTTATAATATTATAAAGTATAAGAGTTGAATTTTAACTCTTAAAATTCTAAGGGCTTAACTTGGAATTAAAGTATTCATAAGTGAAAACTTTTCAATTTCCAAAACTTGAGGAAAAGTTTTTGAAACTATTCAAAACTAATTCGATAACTTATCTGTTTAAAGTAGTTTTAATTAAAAGACTCTTCACGTTCCATAACTTGAGGACAAGTTATGGAAGACTTTAAACTAATAAACTAATGTAACTTTTCTTTATTTTGTAACTTATGGAATTAATTAAGGCTACACATTCTTATTTCTTTTTTAATGATTTCACTCTTGAACCTCCATAAATTGAGGACAAGTTATGGAGTCATAAAAGCATTTAATGAAAACAAGACTCTTCATCTTGTAACCTTTGCCAACTTTTATGAGTTTTAAGAACCTTAAATGTGACCTTTCATGTAACTTGAGGACAAGTTACACAAACACATTTTAGAATCATCTCTTAGATTAAAATGGATTGAAAGCACATAATCAATTAACTTATCTATTAATCTAAGCAAATCATATGAACAAAGATAATTCACATCAAACTTTTTCATGTAATTAGCATAACTTTTAAACTAATACAAAACATGAATTTATTGACAATTAACTTTGAAATTGGATTAGCATGAATATTACCACATCAAAAACAAGTTTATAAGTCCAAAAACATCATAGGATAATGTTCCAAGTCCAATTCCAGCCAAAACAAGTCGAATATATGTTGTCTGGGGGTCCAACTTGTTTAGTGCATGAACCAACTCGGCGAGTTGGATGATTTTATCCTTGGACTCGGCGAGTCTGCTGTGCAAACAGCACCAAAATTCGATTTTTCAGCTAATTTTGCAAGTATAACAAGAAAACAAGCCTAGTCTCTGATACCACTGTTGGGTTATGAGCATTCTAACACTCCTAAGTGTACATGCAACCCTCGATACCTTGGATCTATGTTTTCTCTATTATACATGCATATATGAACTTTCCAAGGTATTCATCCTAAGTAGCATAATAACATTGATTCATATGAATATATCAAGTTAGAATTACATACCTCTTTGATTTAAAATATCTTCATGAAGCTTAGGTGCCTAGTGCCCCAAGTGTGACACCTCAAATAGTTCACACAACACCAAATACACTTGGATAGATTAGAGACAAATCCACACTTCATGAAAATTGGCTAGCCCTTTCACATATCATCTAGTAGCCGATTTTGTCATCAATAAGATGCTTATATAGTTAGTGACAATTAGGGTGAACCCTAATTGTCATGGCTTTCCATTTCCTTGGATCCATGGGTTCAAATATACCATGGAGCATCTTATAGGTTTTACCCCACCTTGATAATCCATGGAGTCTTAGCCCACTATACAAGTATGGATGATTTACACAATCAACCCATATATATAATTAGTCATCTATTGATCACTTAATTAATCCTAGATTAATTCTTGATCAATACTAATTAAATAATCTTATTAATATATTATAACTTATAATATATTAACAAACCTTAAGTGTTATTTCTCTGATTTTAGACTATCCAAATGCATGATGCCATGCAACCCAAATGGACCATGCCGGGTCGGGTCAAGTCTTACCTATTACAGTTATGGACATAGACATTAATCCAACAATATTAAGGCTAGGATCCAATCACAATATATTATAACTTAGAAGAGGGATGTCGTAATCCAAGTTATAACATATTTGAAAGGTAGGTGAATGACGATTCACCAATTTCCACCATGAAAAACGACATATAAATTATTACGTTTTAATTGGTTTTTAGAAACTCCTAGATTCTTTTGAGATTCATTAAAGTTTTCAATGGCATGTTTCAATCTCGAGTGTGCCCTTCAGGTTTTGTGACTGGGATACCAAGGATCACAAAACAAGGTGTGAAGTGACCAAGCAAATTACTTGGTACCCTTAATGTTTTTCACTCAATCGATGTGTCGGTTAACCACACGCGCTACACCGACCTATGAAAAACCTTAACTCACCCTTTGCCAACCTTGTTAAGTCCAAGTTAGTGTGCCGGTTAACCACACATGTTCCACTAACGACTTAATCAAAGTGCAAAGTGTAATTTCATGGGTTAGCACTTTATTCACATTTTCCTAATGTAACTAAGATTGGGAATTTATAAAAACATTTAGTTACTTTATTATAATCACTATACTTTTAATGAGAATTTTTTAAGTCCTTGTATTACCCGCTCGGCTAACGACCCTCCACCGATCAAGGAAGCGGTGGGTGAGAGTGGACACCCATTAAGCTGCCATTTTATAGGCAACAACCTTATACCCCCCTTGTAGACCGGCTTCGTGAATGAGGCCTACTAACAGTATAACGGTTGAATTTTAACTTTTAAAATTCTAGGGGTTGGAACTAAAGTTTACTAGATGACCTTATATGTTCCAAAACTTGATGGCAAGTTCTGTAACTTTACAAAACCTTCAATTCATAACTTATGAGTTATTTTTTTATTAAAAATGAAGACTCTTCATTTTGTAACCTATGTGTTCTTTTAATGGATTTATTACAAAGTGACTTGGTTATCCATAACTTGTGGACAAGTTATGGACTCCATTAAAGCACATCGTGATCATGAATTAACTATCAATCAATAGCACATAATTCCTATGATCTAACAAGAACTCATAAGAACATGAATATTCATATCAAAATTTCAAGAACATATGAACATATATAAAAATGGAATTTTGATATTAGACATTGTAAATCGATTAGAACAACCATTACACCATCGAAAACAAGTTTTAAAACACCAAAACAGTTTAAGGTATGTTTCTAGTCCATTTCCAGCAGCAAAAATCGAAAATCTGCACTCTGCCTGACCAACTCGCCGAGTTGGTTGAATATAGGCTTGGACTCGTCGAGTCCCCCCATGGACTCGGCAAGTTCCCTATCCAAACAACAAGAATTTCAAAAAATTTCAATATTTTGCATCAAGTATCAAACAAACAAGCCTATGCTCTGATACCAATGTAGGGTTTTGATCATTCTAACACTCCTAAGGTGTACATGCAACCCTGGAAACCTTGGATCTATGTTTGACTAAGATACATGCAAAATGATTTTTCCATGGTTCGTAATCCTTTCTAGCATACATGGGGAACTTTTGAACATAAAAGTTAGCTAGAAAACATACATTGTAGTAGTTTGGATTCCTTGAAACCTTGTGAGCCTAACACCCCAAGTGTGATGCCTCAAATGTCTCACACAACACCAAATGCTTTTGGAACGACTTGAGAGAAATGTCACACTTAGAAATTGGCTATGCCCTCTCACTCTTGCTTAAGTGGCCGATTTTGGTGAACATGTTGATCCTTATATACTGTGTTACAATTCGGGTTACACCATGTAAACCCTAATTGTCATGACCTTTCATTTCCATGACACATGGGTTATATAACCACAATGGAGCATCCTACGGGTTTTAGCTGAACTTGATAATCCATGGAGCATAAGCCCCCTATACAAATATGGATGATTTACACAATCCACCCATATATTTAATTAGTCTTCTTTTGATCATTTAATTAATTCCAAATTAATTGTTGATCAATACTAATTAAATAATATTATTAATATATTAGATCTTATAATATATTAATAAACCATAAGTGTTATTTCTCTCATTTTAGTCTATCCAAATGCATGATGCCATGCAACTCAGATGGACCACGCCAAACCAGGTCAAGTACATACTAGAAATAGTTATGGACTTAGACACCTTATCCAACAATATGTGTGTGGGGTTGATACAAACATGTTTTTGTGGGTTGAGATGAACTCGAAATTGATATGGACTCGGTGCTATGTGTTGATACAAACCGGAGGTCGACACGGACCCATTGTTGTTAGTTATAAGGTGGGATTATGCCATAGTTGTAAAACCCAATTTTGAGTCGTTTCATAATTTGGGGCCATGAATCGAAGATCAAGTATCATGAGAATTCTCGCTTTGGAAAAACAGGTTTAGAAACATATAGATGTGGGTAATGTAGATTATGTGATCCAAGAGTTCGGTTTGTGCATTGGAGTCAAAGGGTAAAAAAGGAAAAGTGGTGTTTCACACTTCTTTTATGAATTAAGGATTTTTTATTTCGATGTGTTTTAAGTCAAAAGTTATAGCATAGGGTTGTATAGCCCCTCAATACCTTTCCATGGAAATAAACATCGTTGAAAACAGAGCTGGGATGAAGAAGTTATGACCGTTAGAAGTTAGGAAGGTTTTGGACATAGTCTAGTAGGGTGTCCCTGGTATGCTAGGCGTATGCGATCAGTGCCCAAACCCTATTTTCGTGGTTTGAGCCCTATTTAAGCTCCTTAACTTCCCCAAACCCATTCCATACTCAGCCTCCACCACTCCAACACCCTCCCTTGAAAACCCTAACCCTAGTTTGAGCCTTGTGAGAAAAAGAAGGTGTTCTTGAGTTCTTTGGAGTGTTCTTGGTGCATCTTGGAGAAGATGGACCTTATTGGAGAAGTTTTGGTTGTATTGAAGCTTTTATATAAAGATTTTGTTCACTTTGATCTTTCTTCTAGTGGTATAAAGCTTGAATCATGATGATGCATTAGTTAGAACTAGGTAGTTTTGGGTGTTATGAGCTTTTGGTTACTTTAGTGAATAAAGTTTAGATATTGAAAGTTTATGACCTTGTTATAGATAAAGTTTGAAATTTTATCCACATAAACATCATATTGATGAAGATCTAAAGGTTGGAGACATGGAATTAATGAATTAAGATGAAAAAGATGCACCTTTGGTCCCTTTGAGAGTTAAAGACTAGATCTTGGTTGTTTGGATCATTCTAACTGATAAAGTTGGAAACTTTATCCATTATGGAGTTATTGGGAAACATAAAATTGTAATCTTGAACCTTAGTTTCCTTCCATGCATGAGCTAGGATGTCTTAAAGAGTTATGAAGTTAGTATTTTTAGTATTGAGCACTTAATAGCCATGCAAGATTATAAAGTTGGAAAATTTATGATTAAGCACATCATTTGAGGGATAGATCTGGAATTTGGATGAAAGAGCTTAAGGATTGAGCTCTTAATGCGAAGAAAGGGTGGCAACCACGTACATTGAGCATACCAAAGGGTACGTTGCATGTACATGGTCAGCCCCTAGACTCTGGTCAAACGCATAGTACGCCCAAAGTACTCACCGAGTTGACCCAGTTAAGTTTGACTTTGACTAGTATTTTGACCTAGGGGTACTTTGTGTATATTGATTATAGTTTAAGTTTGGTTTTGTTCCAATGAATAGGTGACCGGTAGAGCTGATATACGTAGCAGTGTACAATTTAGCAATCTTTCATATTTACAAGTGAGTCTCCTCACTATACTAAGAGGTCGAAGGCACCAATGTCAACCCATAGGATTATCTTATGTATAAAGAGCAAGTGGTGGCAGCTAGCAATTGCATGAAAGACCAGGATATGACTCCCAACAAACTATATGTAAGAATAGGGTTTGCGCTGTGACATCCCCAAATTTCTCGGCAAAAAAAGACCGATTTAGTTTATGCTTTTAAAATAAAATCAGAGTAATCTTCCAAAAGATGTGGAATTTGTCCCCAAAACTAAATACGATTAAAAATTTATCAAATCATTTTTTTAAAAAATGTAATTTTATTATATAACAAAACCTCGGGATGTCATGTTCCGATATAGACCAGAAGCATAAACAGTATACTATAAGCCTTACAACAATTATTTACAACTACTGGCCTATAATCCAAAAATCTCTCATTATCATCCAACTATGCTCTAAGTCCACTACATGTAATATAAAAAGTTGAGTGGGTCAGGCTTGGGAGCCTGGTGAACATATAGGACTTTCAACCCACAAATAATAATAAATTTATTAATTTCATCAACCAACAATAAATTTATTAATTTCATAAACCAACAATAACCCTGATTACCTGATCCCGTTATCATCACTTTATGTCCCTAATCACCTATCATAAGGGACCTAGCCTAAGGATCATCATCGGGTTGGACACTACTGCTAACGGGATTCTTCAGCGATACATGTCCTTAAGGCAACCATGATAGGGATGGAGTACACCAGCGAACATTTAGTTCACCAACACCTATAGGTTGCGAGCCTGCTAGCGCTCCATTGGACTGTCTAGAAAGGTCTGTGCTCGTCATCTATACTCCGCTAGATGACTACAACAACAACAACAACAACAAGAAGATCGAGGCCTCTCATCATTTTAACTCACATCAACTATTTCATCTACCCATGTTTTACCCAACATATTTGTAGATAAAAATACATATACAATTTAAAACTTGTATAAAGCATCTATTCAACACCCCATCTCAAATAAACAAACAATATAATTACACATAGCACGTATTTTAAAGAAAATATTGCATATCTATGTGTAGGATGAAAGTGACTATACACTCACTTGATATGATGGTGATTGGACATCACTTCGTCCCTTTAAACAATCTTTTTCGATGAAACCGAGATGTTTTCTCAAAAACCGGGCTTCACGCGGACAGAGTTTCGTCTCGAAAACTCATTTTCTCGGGAGCTTCTAGCTCTCTGTGGTTTGCTTATGATGATATAATTGGCTTGGGGTATTTAGTGTAGCAAACAGGAAAGTAGAGGGTGTGAGGAGTGAAATTTTGTAATAAAAAATCGGATGGCTTCGATCACTATTTATAGTGGCTGAACACTCGAGTTACGTTAGGCGTAAATTTATGGTATGCGACGTGTACTCCCTCTTCAACCAGTACGATGGGCGTACATCGAGTACGTTGGGCATATGAAGGGATCATATCGAACGTGTCAAGTCTATGACACATGTGTCTCATGCGAAGAAGTAGGAGGGTGACTGACTCTGGAACACTTGCACGAGTACGCTAGGC
Source organism: Lactuca serriola (assembly GCF_051521515.1). Lineage (NCBI taxonomy): Eukaryota > Viridiplantae > Streptophyta > Magnoliopsida > Asterales > Asteraceae > Lactuca > Lactuca serriola. The sequence goes on from NC_136410.1 coordinate 205,473,784, forward strand.
ATACTTCTGTACGTTGGGCGTACTCCGATTTTTCAAAATTTAAAAATTCGTAACTTTCTCATACGAGCTCCGTTTTTTACTTTCTTTATATCCACGCGTAGGCGAGACCGTGCTCTACAACTTTCGTTTAGACTCCGTCGACCAATTATGATAGTATTTGTAAAGTTATATTTTAACAGGCCGAGACTAGAAAAGTCCGTTAAAAATTCATAACTTCTTCATCTGACGTCCGTTTTTGTCTGTCTTTTTACCGTTGAACTACTATCAACAAGATCTTCGATTCTCATTTAGGTTGTTTCGGCTAAAAATTGATCGATCTAAAACTCGAGTTTCGGTTGCATACTGGTATGCCAAATCTTAGAAAATTCATAACTTCCTCATACGAAGTCAGATTTGGACATTATTTTTATGCACGCTCTCGTTTTAACATATAATACGAATTTCATTTAGATTACTAATGCTAAAAAGAATTTTATCGTAAATTCACTTTCTACGTCATACAACGTTTTGTCAGTTCTGTCGCGAAATTTCGACAGGTCATAACTTCTTCGTTATAACTCGGATTTCGGTATTCTTTATACCTCTGGAATCCTTATTTCAACCACTACAACTATCTTCATAGATATCAGATTCATCTAATATTTATTTTCAATGCTTATTTTTATCCTTAACTTATTAAATTATAATGATTAAGCATAAAACACATAATAATCAAAGAATACATTTTATTATTTCAAAACAAGTTACAAAGTTTGGCCTACAATATTACATCATCTTTAATGTCTAGCCTAGAAATACAGTCATTACAATTCTCTCCCCTTTAGGATGATTCCGTCCCCGGAATCACACATAAGCAAACAAATGTGGATAGTGACTCATCATGTCACTCTCCATTTCCCAGTTGAGATTTGGCCCATTCGTATTTTTCCATCGTACAAGCACTAAATCGACCATCTTGCACTGCAACTTCTTAGTCTTACGGTCAACAATTGCCTCTGGTTCTTCGATTAAACTCTTGCTTTCATCCAAACTTAATTCAGAAATTGGAATTATGTCGAGAACTTCTCCTGAGAACTTCCTCAAATAACACACATGGAAAATATTATAAATACCATCTAGTTCTTCTGGTAGTTCTAGCTTGTAAGCTTGGTTTCCAATCTTCTGAAGAACTTTAAATGGACCAATAAACCTTGGAGTTAACTTTTGTCTTTTACCAAATCTTATAAGTCCCTTCCACGGAGAGACTTTAAGTAAAACCGAATCTCCAACTTCGAATGTTATCGGTTGTCTTTTCTTGTCAGCATAGCTCTTTTGACGATCCTAAACTGCTAACATCCTTTTCCTAATCACTTTCAGCTTTTCAGCAGTTTGATGAACTATGTCGGGTCCCGTAAACTGCTTTTCCCCAGCTACAAGCCAACATGATGACGTTCAACACTTATGTACATCCAAAGCTTGATAAGGTGTCATCTTGATGGTCGAATGTAAACTATTATTGTAGGAAAATTCTACTAGAGGTAAATGTTCATCCCATTTACCTTGGAATTCTAGGTTACATGCTCTTAGAATATCCTCCAACGTTTGAATAGTTCGTTACCTCTGACCATCGGTTTGCAGATGGTAAGCTGTACTTAAACATAATTTCATACCCAATTCCTCTTGCAGACTTCTCCAAAACCTTGACGTGAAACGACTATCGTGATGTGACACAATCGTCAGGGGAACACCATGCGCTTTCACTATCTCTTTCACGTAAGCCTTTGCAAGCTTTTCCATAGACCACTTCTGAATGGCTGCTATGAAATGTGCACTTTTGTGAATCGATCAACGACCACCCAAATCATGTTGTGACCACTTTTCATTCTGGGCAGTTTAGTCACAAAATCCATGGTGATGTCTTCCAATTTACCCATGGGTACAAGTAAAGGTTCTAAACTCCCATACGGTTTCTGATGTTCTGCCTTAACCATCGCACATGTCACACATTCGGCCACATACTTTGCAACATCGAGCTTCATCGTCGGCCACCAGTAGTAGGGTTTCAGATCCCTATACATCTTTGTGCTGTCGGGATGAATCGAGCACATGGTCTTGTGAGCTTCCTCCATAAGAAGATCTCTTATTCCTCCCGTATTAGGTACCCAAATCCTGTCTTGGAATACCTTCATTCCTTGATTGTTTATATCGAACACTAACGTTTTGTCCAAACGTTCTTCCTTTCGGTCATTTTTCACCGAAGCTTCTTCCTGAGCTTTCTTTATGCTTTCTACAATTGTTGAGACAACTTCAATTCTCAATGCTCTTGGACTTTTCTTTTCAAGGTTTACCTTCTGACTTAGAGCATCAACATCATCATTTGCTTTACCAGGGTGGTAAAGTATCTCGCAGTCGTAGTCCTTGAGTAATTCTTGTTAACGTCGTTGCCTCATCTTGAATTCCTTCTGATTAAAGAGATATTGAAGACTCTTATGATCAGTGAAAAGTTTGCACTTTATGCCATAAAGATAATGCCTCCGTATCTTTAGGGCGAATACTATCGCTGGCAACTCCAAATCATGAGTTGGGTAGTTCTTTTCAAGTTCTTTCAATTGCCTCGATGCATATGCTATCACCTTGTCCCTTTGGGTCAGAACACAACCTAACCCAAGTCCAGATGAATCGTTATAAACTACGAAGTCTTCAACTCCATCGGGTAGAGAAAGAATCAGTGCTTCACATAATTTCTTCTTTAGCTTCTCAAATGCTTCCTTATGCGTCTCACTCCAAGTATAAGTAGCTCCCTTATGGATCAAAGATTTCAATGGAGCAGCTATCGAAGAAAAGCCTTGGATAAATCTTTGGTAATATCCAACTAATCCTAGAAAGCTTCGGATCTTCGTAGGACTCTTTGGTTGTTCCCACTTTGTTATAGCTTCAATATTAGCTGGGTCAACCATGATCCCTTCTTGGTTAACCACATGACCCCAAAATTGGACTTCTTAAATCCAAAAATCACATTTGGAGAACTTTACATACAACTTCTCCTTTTTTAGAACTTCAAGCACTTCACTCGAATGCTTGTCATGCTCCTGCTTGCTTTTTGAATAAATCAAAATATCATCTATGAACACTATCACGGATTTATCGAGGAATGGTTTCCAAACCCTAGTCATCAAATACATGAATGTTGTTGGAGCATTGGTTAGTCCAAATGACATAACCAAAAATCCATAGTATCCATACCTTGTTCTGAATGCAGTCTTCTCAATATCCTGCTCTCTCACCTTTAGCTGATGATTACCTGGCCTAAGATCGATCTTCGAGAAATAGCTCAAAACTTTCAACTGATCGAACATGTCATCAATCCTTGGCAACAGGTACTTGTTTTTTATTCTTGCCTTGTTTAGCTCTCTATAATCTACGCACATTCTCATGCTCCCATCTTTCTTCTTCACGACTAACATCGAAGCTCCTCATGGTGATGAACTAGGTCTAATGAAACTGTTGTCCAACAACACCTAAAGTTGTGTCATAAGCTCTTTCATCTCTTTTGGTGCTAATCAATATGGGGCTTTTACTATCAGTGTTGTTCCTGGTAACAAGTCTATTCTAAACTCCACTTCTCTATCAGGGGGCAATCCAGGAAGATTTTCAGGAAAAACGTCTGGATATTCACAAACCACTTGTATACTTTGCATATCGTTTTTCTCCTTCTTAGAATCGTTAACGAATGCCATGTATGAGGTGCATCCTTTAGATAAACATTTTCTGGCTTTCATTTGGGAAATGATTCCAAAATTTTTTCCGCGCTTATCTCTGTATACCATAAACGACTCATTTCAAGGAGGGTTTACCCTTAGTATCTTTTTCTTGCACAATATTTGGGCATCATTAACGCTAAGCCAATCCATTCCTAGAATGATGTCGAAACCATTCAACTCAATAGGTAACAGCTTCTCAAAAAATTCGTTTCCGTTCAGGTCGATGACGATATTCCTAATTCAATCGCTAACAGGTATGAATTTTCCACTAGAAACTTCTACAATTAGGTCATCATCAAGTTTATCTATAGGAAATGCTAGTCTTTCTCCAAATTTATGTGATATAAAGGAGTAATTCGCTCCATAATCAAACAATAAATTGGCAGGAAATCCATTTACAAGAAAGGTACCTGAAGCGACAGCCGCTGCATACTTTGCAGCTTCTAGTGTCATCTGGAAAGCTCTGGCTTTTGGCTTTGGTGGGAAATTAGGCTTCGTTGCCTCTTTCTTCTTTGGGAAGTCCCTAAAATGTGCCCCTCTTCATTGCACCCATAACCTAATTTCTTATTAAAGGCGCATTCATTGGCATAATGCCCAGCATATCCACATATGTAACAAGTGACTTCCTCGCTAATGTTTCCTCTTACACTTGTCGCACCATTTCGCTTTGGTTCCTCTTCCGAATTTTCTCGAACCAGAATTCGAGAACTTGTTCTTCTTGTTGGAACCTGAGGTTCCCTCAAACTTTCTCTTTTCACCAACTTCAACCTTGCTGGTGGCTCTCCCCTTAATCATATCTTCAACAGACTTGGCAGCCCAGATAGTTGCCTCCAAAGTAAGTGCATGACGCGCTGGCACCGCATAATCCTATGGAAGTCCCTTTACGTACCTTTCAAGTTTGTTCAGCTCATCTAGGACAATACGCAAAGCAAACCCCATTGTGTCTGTGAAGTTATTGGTGTATTCATCGATGGACATACTTCCCTTCTTCAATATCAGGATTTAGTTTTCTAACTCAAGCACATTTTGGGCTGAGCAGTACTTGCGCTTGAATGGCACCAAGAACTCTGCCGAAGTCAGTTGCAGTGGCTCATTAAGGCTTAGGGTCTTCCCCAGAGTGTTCCACCAACGAACAGTGCCACCTCTGAACTAACGCACTGCAAATATGGTTTGTAACTTACCTTGACAACTACATGTCATAAAGGTCAATTCCATTTCCAGCAAACCATGAGGGGGATGGAGTACACCAGCGAACACATAGTTCACCAACACCTACAGGTTGCGAGCCTACTATCATTCCATTGGACTGTCTAGAAAGGTCCGTGCTCGTCATCTATACTCCGCTAGATGACTACAACAACAACATCGAGGCCACTCATCATTTTAACTCACATCAACTATTTTATCTACCCATGTTTTACCCAACATATTTGTAGATAAAAATACATATACAATTTAAAATTTGCATAAAACATCTATTCAACATCAATCTCAAATAAACAAACAATATAATTACACATAGCACATATTTTAAAGAAAATACATCATATCTATGTGTAAGATGAAAATGACTATACACTCACATGATAAGACGGTGATTGGACAGAACTTCGTCCCTTTAATCAATCTTTTTCGATGAAACCGAGATGTTTTCTCAAAAACCGGGCTTCACGCGGATAGAGTTTCGGGTCGAAAATTCATTTTCTCAGGATCTTCGAGCTCTCCGGGGCTTGCTTTTGATGCTAGGATGATATAATAGGCTTGGGGGAATTTAGTGTAGCCAAAAGGAAATTAGAGGGTGAGAGGAGTGAAGTTTTGTAACCAAATATCGGATGGCTTCGATCACTATTTATAGTGGCTGAACACTCAATTTACGCTAGGCGTAAATTTATGGTACGCGGCGCGTACTCCCCCTTCAACCAGTACGCTACGTTAGGCGTACATCGAGTACGTTTGGTGTATGAAGGGATCATATCGGAGGCGTCAAGTGTATGTGACATTTCTCTAATGCGAAGAAGTGGGGAGGGTGAATGACTCCGGAACAGTTACACGAGTACGCTGGGTGTACTCCGAATTTTCAAACTTTAAAAATTCATAACATTCGCATACGAGCTCCGTTTTTTATGTTCTTTATATCTACGCGTAGGTGAGACCGTGCTCTACAACTTTCGTTTATACTCTGTAGGCTAATTTTAAATTTATTTTTAAAGTTATATTTTAACAGGCTGAGACGAGAAAGGTCCGTTAAAAATTCATAACTTCTTCATCTGATGTCTGTTTTCATCTGTCTTTTTACCGTTGAACTACTATCAACAAGATATTCGATTATCATTTAGTTTGTTTCATCTAAAAATCACTCGATCTAAAATTCGAGTTTCGGTTGCATACTGCTATGTCAAATCTTAGAAAATTCATATCTTCCTCATACAAAGTCAAATTTGGACATTATTTTTATGCACGCTCTTGGTTTAATGTATACTACGACTTTCATTTAGATTACTAATTCTAAAAAGCATTTTATCGTAAATTCACTTTCTACGTTATACAGCGTCGTGTCGGTTCTGTCGCGAAACTTCGACAGGTCATAACTTCTTCGTTATTACTCGGATTTCGGTATTCTTTATCTCTCCGAAATCCTTATTTCAACCACTACAACTTTCTTCATAGATATCGGATTATTCTAGTATTTATTTTCGATGCTTATTTTTATCCTTCATTTATTAAATTATATAAATAAGCATAAACCACATAAAAATCAAATAATACATTTTATTATTTCAAAACAAGCTACCAAGGTTCGCCTAGACTATTACATCATCATTAATGTCTAGCCTAGAAACCCAAGCGTTAAATGCACCTTGGCAGTTATATGTAGTATGCTAGTTGTCTTTTTGATACTTGCATGGAAGACAAGGAGGTGGCTCTTGGCTCTTGTCTGTGACACCCAGGGTTTGGCGCCCTGCCTGGCAAGTAAAGACTATGATACGGCTCATGGCATAATGGAAATTATAAGACTATGGATGGCACATAGAAATCTCAATTGTATGTATGGTGTGTGGTATTTTTGGGAAACTCACTAAGTTGTGTGCTTAAGGTTTTATGTTTAAGGTTCCAGTTACTTCCGGTATGAAAGGGAAGGGCCCGACATGACTGCACTGCATCCACCTGAGTTTTCCGCATCGGCAAATTTCAATATTTAGTCTGATGTTTAAATAATATATTCATTTTGATCGATTTTGGAACAACTCATTTGTATGGTTTACTATTTTAAAAATGAAAATCTTATTGGGTGTTATGTACTATAACACTCCTATGGTTCACATACAACCCTAATGTTTTGTATCTAAGTTTTCTCTAGTTATACATGCAACAAAATTATCCAAAGCATGAAACTATAACTAGCATACAACTAGAGAGACGTCATGAAACACTAAAATCGGCTAGGGTTCAACTAGAAATCATTCAACCAATTTTAGGTGCATTACGGGTTACATTTATAGTGTGGAATTCCTAAGGTTTCAACTTGTAAACCCTAATCCACTACCTTGGGCCTTTAATCCAGTAATCCATATGATAAGCCCTTTGGACTAACTGTTAGTCCATTATAATAAACATGGATCATTAGCCCAAACTATATGTAATATCGATTTACCTAATCAGTCCCCATTAATTTAATTAGTCACTTTTGATCACTAAATTAATTCCTGATCAATACCAATTAAATAATATGAATTCACAATTAATATATTATAATTATAATATATCAATAAATCACAAATAACCTCTTTCTCAAATATCCATCCTATCAGATTGTTCTGGTGAAGGCAACCTGAAATGGAACATGCTACTCTCGGGTCAAGTACATACCAATTATAGTTATGGGCTTAAACACCTAATCCAAAGGTCTCCCACTTGGATAAGTCTAATAATTATTATTGCAAGTACGACTCCAAAATCCGATTAAAAATGGTAGCTCTGAAAATCCGTTGTCGAATTCTAACGCGTCCATTAGACAAGGGATCATATATTCCTCCATTCTAGATACCGTATGGACATGAGACATGGATTATAATCATTCTCTATGTCCATGTTTTGTTTCCCGATTTCCGATTTATAACGAGCAACTAATTGAATAAATCAAATCAGTCTAGGCTTGGCCAAGCGCTTAGGGTTGTCATCACTAAATCATTGAGGGGCCTACAAATATCGCTTTTATCCTTTTAGGGTAAAAGGAACAGATAATCTTAGACTCATATGCTTGTTCTATTTACTCATCAAATTACACACAATAATATGTTTTATAACACCAATTTACTGGTACGTTTACATATTATCAATGTGTAATCGACTTGTAAACTACAATTATATGTCTCGATTTCAAGAATATAAGATATTATCGTCCCACAATCACTTGTGATGAAATCCATGAAATGATTCAGATGAGCGTGGGTTTAATCCAATACTTAAATCTTATTACAGAAGTACTCATGAATAATGTAGCAAACTTATGCTATTTCTAACACTTAGAAATTCTACACACGGATTCATGATAGTCTTGCCTCAATAACTACTTCGAACGTATGATCGACTGTGGATGGTTTGAATAATCTTATTATTTGAGAAGTCAAAACATGCGAAGTGAAACACAAGAATAATCAAATCCAATATGGTCTCAAAAGTTTTGAATATAAATAAAACACCCATCAACTTAATACTTAAATTAAAACAATAGTTATCCCATGCTCCAAGCATGCACACTATGTTTACCTATGGTCCTTTCTTTGTGAAATAGATCAATTGAAAATATTTCAGTGATGCTCATTTCACAATTCCAAATCCTTATTACTTAGTCTAAGAATACTAATTCTTGCCACTATAAGAATGTGTTAGATTCTAAACTATCATGCAACGATCCTTTTGTAATGTCAAGGTACCAAAGTCACAGAGACTTTGCCAATGATATTACAAAACTTTCCACTAGAGATTTTTAACAAAACAATTCCAAGGAAGCGAAGTCTCAAATTCAAAGTACATTCCTTTGAATAGCCTTCTTGCATAAAAGTTTCTAACTTTCATATAGATTCTTAATATCCATCTCCTATCATGGAAACATTTCCATATAGGCCATATGACAACTCATTATTAATAGAATCATGTCTATTCATAATAATGCCAATATGGTCCATCCATTACTATACTTCCAACTGTCCTTAAGTAACCAATCCTTTGTGAACTTTAGATTGTCATTGACAGTTGTTTAACCACTTCAGTCATATCCGGTTCTAGTCCTTTTTCCCTCTTAATGCCCTAGGCATTTGGAATATTAGAAAACATAAATATTATAGCATATGCAATCGATCCTATATCTGAAGCATGTAGGATACAATTGATAATGTCTTACATAAAGACATGATACCTGACCAGTCTTTTCTTATAATATTTCCATATATAGAATTTCCAATGTTGAAATATTTCAACATGGTATTTATATATATATATATATATATATATATATATATATATATATATATATATCCATGACTATGTTTGAGTAATACTTCAATCTAAACTTTTAGATTTGAAATAAAGTATAAGTATCCTCTCCCATACTATAGCGAAACAACTTTTCAACCATTGCAACTTTGCAAATTAGAACTTTGTTTCCTATAAAGTATTGCTAACTCGCAACACTTACCATAATAATTATGCTCCCACTAGCATAATATTTATTTTGTTACTAGCATAACATTTATTCTCCCACTAGCTTTGACATGCATCCAAAATCAGCTGGACTTCTAGAAATCAATACTTTATTGACTTTCTTACCAAAGTTCAGATTTCTTATATGAGATGCTTCGATAAGCCTTTATCTAAGCTCATAAACCTTTATTAGAAAGCCCATATGTGTATCTAAACTATTTCAAAACTCACATCAATAAGTTTTGAATGTCAAACTATTTTCCATTTCTCACAATTTGAACTATGAGGAGGGATGTCGTAATCATAATCAAATTTAAGAACGCAATTAACACAACTGCTATCTCCTTAAAATCTAGTTAGTGAAAGCGTTTCCTCACAATCATTTTCATGAATTTAATACAAACCTTATGACACTTAGATTTTATTGTGTACGTGTTCCTATCCATGTGAATCTGTCATTTCCAACCATTATCATAACACATGGTCTATGACAAATTCAAATTGATATGGACCGAACTTGTTTAATCTTAATTTCTTCCCACTTGGCAGCACAAAGGCCTACCATGTCTTCCAAGTTGTTGAGTAGCTCACCTATACATATCAATGAGCTTTCACTGATCAAAGTCCTTCGTATTATGCTAACAATTGAGAACTCATAGAACTCACATGCATAATCAACTTTTGACTAGAATGGGCACAAAAACAAGAATATGTCAACACGATAAGTTACAAACCTCAATTCATGAGCTACTGATACACAATAGGTTTGTTTTCTTCATTAGTTCCTAAAACTTTTCAATATCTTTAAAACTCGCACTGATTTCTTGACATATAAGATTCTCTTGTTAAGAAACACTCCTTGACAAACAAATATTCAAGAGTTAGTGCAGATTTTTGTCAAGGAAAAACACTTCATACAATTGGTCTTAGTTGGTCTTTGTCTTAAAAACATCACAACTACCAATTCTAAATGTGTTATAAACCTTCTTAAGATTATGCCACTCAAGTCATAATCTTGGAGTATGACTCTAAGACTTGATTTTGGAATGAAGTATAACTCACCTTAATTCATTTAACCATTTTAGCAATTCCTGATTCCTCTTCATAGCCATACAAGTGCACTAAGGTGACCTTAGAGGATCAATTGTGATATGGTTTTCATAATCATTAAAATGATCATAAAACATGATACTAAAGTACTCTCCTTTCCTTTCAGATTGGAGAAACTTTTTATCTTTCCGCCTAATTGATTGTTCTTATTCGTTCTGCTATACGTTGAAACTTTTTCAATGATTCAGAATTACACTTAATCTTGTAAGCATAACCATATTTACTAAACTTTTAGTTAATCATGACGAATAGTCTTATCGTTCTTTGTGGTGGACCTGACCAGTGCACAACCAAGTGTACCTGATCCCCTAGTCCTTCACTTGACTCACATATACATGTGAACTCGAAATTAGTCTTAATTTCCCAAAGACGAAGACTCTCATGCATCACATAATCCAAGTCTCATGATTCCAAGTTTCTATCCAATTGAAACTTGGGTGATGAGAATCTTTCCTTATTTGGTAAACTTAAACACTACCACAAATGGAAGAATCAAATCCATATTGCTAAAAATAAAAACATACAAACATCAATTTTCACAAATGCCATTGCAATGAAATATAAAATAAAATAAAATCAAAATTTTCTTTATTTATTAAAATTGCAAAAAATCTTGTCCTTACAATGCAATTACAAATCCAAACCATGTTAATACACAATTCTAAGCAATCTATCATAACTCTTAAGTAGCAGCTCAAAAATCTGATCATCGAACCATGTGATCGAAATCCATCTCTTCACGATCAGACTCAGCTTACTCTTCCTTTAAGCTTCCTTTCTCTTCTACGATCCTACAAAACATCAAAATGCGATCTTATCACATCATGTATTAAGAATCTACAAATACGAACTTAATAGAGTTAGATAGTGGACTTTACCTGAAGCAGAGTCAAACACTTTGACTTTACCATCCTTGTGATCCTTCAGGTAAATAAGGAAGCTTCACAACCTATACCCCTTCTCTTGGCAGTAGTAAAAAATAGACTCTTTTAGAATGGCACATTGAACAATCTCATACTTAGCCTTTCTCTTTACCATTCGGTCAAACGGTTTGATCTTGGCCAATCCCTATCCATTAGGAAGAGAAAGCTTTTCTGGACTTCCAATGTCGTCATTGTCAATGTCCATGGAAGTTTGGGGGTAGATCTTCCAATCAAGTTTGCTTTACTAGTGCGCCAAATCATTTCAGATTCAGCAACACATAGCAAATAGGTAAGATCGATAAGGGTCGCATTGTGGTCTGTCATATAGTAATCTTTAAAGAAATCACTATATGAATTAGGAAGTGATTGAAGAACCAAGTCAACAGCCAACGTCCTCGAGACAACGACACATAACGTTCCCAGCTTGTCAATGTGTGACTTCATCTCCAAGACATGTGCACACATAGACTTTCCATCTTTGTGTTTTCTATCCAATAGGGTTTGAGTAACCTTGAACTTTTCAAGTCGACGAACATGTAGGTCAGGGAGAATAATTGGAGGAGGTGGAGGAAGTGAAGTATGATTTCTATGAACATCATCTTCATGAGGAAAGCTTTTTCCATAAGATTCGGGAAGAACATATTTGTCAGAACTAGACATCTACAAGGGAGAAATTCAAATTAATTGATTTAATTCCTTAATATAACACCCAAATGAAGTATTAAGGCTAGGAACCAATGCAATATTTTGCAATTTGGAAGAGGAATGCCGTAATCCAATTGCAAAATATTTTAAGGTAGGTAAATGACGATTTACCAATTTCCACCATGAAAAATGAAAATTAATATTAGGTTTTAAATGAATTGAAATTCCTAGATTCTTTTGAGATTCATTTAATTTTTCAATGGCATGTTTAATATTGATTATGCCCTTCATGTTTGTGATTAGGATACTGAAGATCACAAACAAGGTGTGAATAACCATGCAAATTAGCTCCGTACTCTCGATGTCATTAATCACCTAATCAATATGTCGGTTAACCACACACGCTCCATTGATCAATGATAATTTACGATAAACCCTTTGCCATCCTTCATTAATCCACATTAGTATGTCGGTTAACCACACACGCTCCACTAACTGACCAATAAGGTGCAATGTGCAATTTCAAGGATTAGCACCTAATTCACATTTTTCCTAAGTAACTAAGATTGAGAATTTATAAAGTGTTTAGTTACTTTGTATTTCATTATACTTTTAATGAGGATTTAAGTGAAATATCAAATTCGTTCGGCTAACAACCCTCCACTAGTCAAGAGTGTTGTGGGTAAGAGTGGATACCTATTGAAACGCCATTTTATAGGCAATTTCCTTAAACACCCCTTATAGACCAGCTTCGTGAATGAGGTGTACTAACGATAAGACGGACTTATAACTGATACATATATAATATATTATACTTTTAATTTTATAGAGTATAAGGGTGTATTTTATACATTTAAAATACTAGGTGGTTTAATCTATTAATTAAACTAGACCTTTAATTTAATTATACTCAAACCATATAATTATGGATTTATTAATGCTCTTTTAATTAATTATCAACAAAGTCATAATTAAACTTTTAAGTCTAAATTAAAGTTATGAAGCAAAAAGGTTTAGAATTTAGTATTTCACAATTAGAACTTTTAATCAAATTTTATATTCCAAAACTTGAGAGCAAGTTTTGAAACTCTTCAAAACCTTTTAGATTCCTAAACTTGATGGCAAGTTTTTTAACATTTCAAGACTCTTGAATTCCATAACTGAAGGAGTTAATTTGTTTCATGAATGAGACTTTTCAAGTTCCATAACTTGAGAACAAAATATGAGACTCTTCAAGAAACATTTAGATCAAACTTTAAACTAATAAAATAATCATATCATTTTATCTTTTACTAAATTGATCTAATTCAACTCTTGTAGCAAAATGATTCAAATTTAACAAATAATTAGTTTTTCACAAAATCAACTAATTATCTTAAAATATGGCAATCATCATGTTTTTGGATGGGGATAAACATTACTATACCAACAAAATCAAACCTTATGAACCAATACAGTTTGTGGTAATGATCCTAATCAAAAACAAGCCAAAAACTCAAAAAATTATGCAAACAGACTGCCCAACTCGTCGAGTCAGGGCATGGACTGAACGCGTTCATCCCTAGATGATCCAACTCGGTGAGTCCACTCATAGGACTCGTCGAGTCCAACAGTGAGAAAACAAAAAATGAAATTCTTCAGCTTTGAAAATTAACCAATGCATCTATATAACAGAAAACAACCCATGGCTCTGATACCACTATTGGGTTTTATGTACTACAACACTCATATGGTGCACATACAACCCTAATGCTTTGGATCTAAGTTTTCACTAGTTATACATGCAACAAAATTATACAAAGCATGAAACCTATAACTAGCATACAAATTTGGTAATTGAAACAGAAAAAGCTGGTTAGAATAATACCTCTTAGTTATAGCATGTAGAATTTGGTATTTCAAGAGCTTAGCACCCCAAGTGTGATGCCTCAAACAAGTCACAAACACAATGAACAAGTGGAGTATAATGAGATAGAGGTCATGAAGCACTAAAATCGGCTAGGGTTCAACTAGGAATCATTCAACCAATTTTAGGTGCATTAGGGGTTACATTTATAGTGTGGAATTCCTAGGGTCTCAACTTGTAAACCTTATTCCACTCCCTTGGGCCTTTAATCCAATAATCCATATAATAATCCCTTTGGACTAACTCCTAGTACATTATAATAAACATGGATCATTAGCCCAAACTATATGTAATATTGATTTACCTAATCAGTCACCATTAATTTAATTAGTCTCTTTTGATCACTAAATTAATTCCAAATTAATTCCTGATTAATACCAATTAAATAATATGAATTCATAATTAATATATTTTACTTATAATATTTAATAAATCACAAATTACCTCTTTCTTAAATATCCATCCAACACATTGTTTAGGTGAAGGCAACCCGAAATGGACCATGCTACTCCCGGGTCAAGTACGCACCAATTATAGTTCTGGGCTTAGACACCTAATTCAACAAAGTTTTACTATGAATTTTTGGGACGTTACAAGTTAGTATTAGTGCCTTAGTTTGAGGTATTTAGGCACACTCTCGGGTATGTTTAAAATCAAACTTAGGACGTTACAAGTTGTGGTCCTAGGGTACAGTGTTTCATTCGACGGTCTATTTGGTCATGTATTGTGTATAATTTGCATGCATAAGGCAACCGGCAGTAAGAGTGGAAGTTCCTAGCATGGGTTGTAGGAAGTGAGTTTGGGATGTCCTTTGGTTGTTCTTTAGCTTGGAGTGTTACTGCATGAATGTTGCTTTCTTTGTGCTTTGTGGAACCCTTAGTGATGGTAGTTCACTATTAAATAAATATGTTAAGTTGCATGCTACAAAGGTTAAATAAACTTGGAGTGATGGATTTTCCAATATTAAACAGCTCTTGTTTCATTCCAACCGTTGTAGGGATTGATTCTTTTACTCAAAGGATTATTTAAGTTTTGTTGCATGTGATTGTATTCATGAAGTAGTTAGCTGACACTAATAGAGTTCTTCAGCAATTTATGGTAGGGTGAGGTCATGAACCTAGGAGATCCTAGGAAGTCTTATAGTGGGTTGAGTCGCGCTTTTTAGCAGGTACTAGGAGTACCACTTTGAGAAAGTTACTTGGAGTATTCGGGATAACTCTTGAGGAAATTATGGGTAGGTGTGGAAAGTAGTATTGGGCCTATACTACTGAAAACACAGAATCCATACTCAAATCGAGGGGAGTCACGGAGGATCTAGGAAGTATGAGGAATGAGGATTCTTTGATTATGTTCTGATTATTGTATGGTTTCTTTTGAGTATAAATGTGATCATTCATGGTGAAGGATCTGGTTCACACTCAGGTGCTAGCACTAAGACGATTGATGGCAAGATGCGTAAGTTCATCTTGTCAAAGATCACCCATGATATTTTAGAGCAGACTCCTGTGATCTTTGGTACGATCGAGGAGGGGATCATGGAGATTATACATGTTAGTCCTCAAATGTGGATCCCATTCAGTAATCAATAAAGCAAATATCAATCAAAAATGGAGTGTAGAAGGAGTAGAAGAGAGATAACATCACGCATGCACACATCTATATCATAAATGTCAAGTACACCTTGAGAAGTACACATGCAGCACTGTTCAGCAACTAGTGCAATCTGACACAGACCAGCTCCTATAAATAGTACCCTCACCAACACACGAGTGTGCAGCTATACACGTGTGTGTGGCCACACACTGTGTGCGGCCACACACATGAGTGAGGTTGCACACTTACACCAAGTCTAACCACTACACTGCATTACATACACTGCCACCCTAATAAGATTTATACAAAATTAGTGCCTAGCTCAAACCACAATATTATGGACTTTTAATCTCCCCCTTGGTTTGAGGCTAGCATAGTCTTGATCTTCATTCAATTGGCTTCTCAAACAGCTTTAGATCAGATCTTCCCATGGAGCCCATGCGCAACCTTCCGTTAATGATTGTGGCGACCATTGCAGTAAATTCTTTAGCAGCCGCCTCCATTACATCTTTTCTACAAATAATCTGGTGACGAGCCAGAGTGCGGATATCCCTCTCTCTGAATCGAAGAAGATCTTTGGCACTAATCAACCTCAATACTTGTTCTCGATCCTTTAATTTAATAGCATCAGTCGCAGTTTCGTCGTTATAAGCCCAAAATTCCATTTTATCAAGGTATCCCTCATGGAAGTGCTGAGGGATATGAATGTCCTTCTGATGTTTTGTCGCAGGCCAAAGAATGATCTTCATAGGCTCGCCTGATTCTAGATCTAGAATTTCTTTGTCTTTTCGGTACAAGGCTCTTGCAGTTTTCATCATTGGAAAGTTTTCCTTGACCTGTTTGTCAAGAAATCTTTTCAAATTTCAAGCACTAGGATCCTCAGAGGGATTATGGAATGGGACTCTGGATAATTTAGCAAGATCAACTTTGGTCCATGAGTTAAAGTCATGAGTGTTCTTTTAAAACTCAGAAGTTCCTGAGTTCCTTTTCACAACCCATAGATTTGTCTTGGGATTAAAGGCCCACATTCGTATTCCTGATCTATCTCCGAACTCGTCACCAAATTTTCTTTTCTTTAGATCAGTCACAAACAGAACAGGGTCTTTTTCCTTGCGATTCTCATTTGAATTTTTCATGAATAATCACCATTCGCTTTTGTTGGCTGTTACAATTCTCATTCCCTGTTTGATTGTTATTCGGGCTTTGCTTCCTTCTGGCTCCTTTTCAAAACTATTGACAATTGTGGTTGTTCTAGGAGCAGGTGGATCGACTGGAAGTTCGTCAGAAACAGACTGTATGGGAGCTGTGGGAGGATCATCGATTCCGTGTGGCTGCTAAAATAAGGCTTTAACTTTGTCTCTAAATGCGTCATACATAATGTTCTTTAGATTGAAGTAGATAGCTGTCACTGAACCAAGACTCGTTTATAGTTCTTTAATCAGCTTTGTCTTCTCCTCATCCTTTGCTCTGAGCTCTTCAATGTAAGAAGTGAGTTGATCCATCTGAATGGTCTTCTCAATGAGTTCCTGTCAGAGAACTCCAATTTCTTCGCGAACTTCAGACGTAGAAGATCTGTCATCACCTGTGCGCTCCTCTCTGAATGATATTCCTTTGCCATGAGAAGAGGTTGGACTATGTTGGGCCAGGGGTTTTGCCAGTCTGATTGAAGCTTCATCCAATGAAGGTCTGGAGGGAGAATATTCTGGGATAGATGATGAGCCGCCTGTCTCAAATATAGTACTCGGGCCTTCATTAGTTTGTGTCGGTGGAGAGTAAGCAGTAGCAGCAGTGACAGTGGAGAAGAGTTGAGGAGCACAGCTCACAATGAGTACCTCTAGACTCGCAATTTATTGACTTGTTTTGATAGAGGACTGGGAGGTCTGGAGCTGAGTTGAATCAGGAACAAGCGGAGCAGATGTTGAGATAGATGACACAGAGGGAGGAATCTCTGAGATCAGATCTCCTAGATTTGAAGCAATCTCTATGGGCTTGGATGTGGAGAACAAAATTTTGAGAACATTTCCTTCTTCCCCAGTCTTGGTTGCCGAAGAAGCAACTTCATTGACTTTATTAAGACAGCTGCTGGCAAATCCTGGATGAGGACCAAATTCTTCATCATCAAGATCAAGCTCAATATTGGTAGGGATATCATCATTGATCCCTATGAAGTCAATTTCTTTCAAAATTTCTACATCTCCATAGAGATCTTCATCATCTTCCTCGTAAGCAGATTTTGTTTCATCATCCTTGTGATGATCATGTTTCTCGGCCACTGTGGCTGCAGGAGAATCATGAACCTCCTCAATTTCTGGTTCAGAAGGTGAAAGGATAATGTCTTCAGACTCTATAGGGATGGATTGATCTTCTGATTCTGACCGATCACTTTCTTCAAAAATTCCAAATTTCATCAAGGGAAACTTTCCTTCAAAAACGAATTTTCCAACTCTCTTCTGTTTCATTAGCCTGAATGCACTTGGACCAACGGATTTACGATCTAAAGTCTCGTTTCCTCTTCGCAGCTCAAGATGCATAACATTGAAGACGGTCTGCAGAAATCTTGGGTACATCAAAAACTTATCTCTCTTATTCCCTTCAAGATTCAGAACCAGCTCATGCATTATAAAATTTATGAAGTTGAACTCAATTCCTACAACCAAGGATGTGATGGCTCCTGTGTTGGCCAAGGAGATTTCATTTGCACCGGATCTCTTGCCAGAAATACAGCTCATGAACACAAGAGCTAGATACTTCCAACAAGGAGGAAGCAATTTCTTGATGGTAGGGGGAAAAGTTCCCTCATACCCCATGTGGTCTAAAATATCCTGGGTTTGATGAATATCAATTTCCATGGAGAATTCTGATCTGTCATCGATTTGGAGTGATTCCCGAATGAGATTCTCTGACACTTGAACTTTCTTTCCTTCAATTGTAGCTTCAATGAATTTTTCATCCTTGCTATCCTTCTTCACAACAGCACTTTTCCAGAAGTCTTTGATCAGGTTCTGGTAAATTGCAGGGTAGGTTGTTAATGGATGGACCAGGCAACACTTCTTCAAACCATCAACAATGAACATTAAGTCTTTGTGAGCTACAGGAGGATCTTCAAGAAAAATGGCCGAGTTGTGAACCTTAGCAAATTCCAGATCTCCCATCTTAACTTGAAAAGAAATACAAGCAATCATTAGGGAAAAAGTAATTTTAATCATACGAAGTTCAACCGTACATGAAAGTGCACACAACCGTACACGTGTATGTGTGCAGCCACACACGCCAACTGCTCACTAATAAGTGTAGACGCACACGGTTCAGCCGCACACGCCGTGTGCGGCCGCACTCACCATGTGCGGTCGCACTTACAGTCGAAACATTTGTTCCTTCGATTAAACAGCAACCAACGATCGATTTTTCATGAAAAGTGAGTCACGTTCATAGGAATTACCAGTAATGAGCTTCGATCTCAAGAGATTTGATGGAATTTTGAATTTTTTAGAGAGAGAGCGAGAGAGAGAGAGAGAGAGAGATGTGTGCGGTTGAGAAAAAATGAAATGAAAACAGTGCCGGTGAATATCACACCGCACACACCCTATATATACTCAAAAAAAATTCAAATTCTCCCCCTCAACCTTTTAATAATCAAAAACCAAGACCCAAACTCAAGCTTTTTATGAAAACAAACCATTTTGAGTATCAAAATTTAAAATTTATTATTCCTAAGGATTTTAAAAATAAAACAAAAAATAAACATAAAAATAAGATAAAATAATAATAATAATAATAATAATAATAATAATAATAATAATAATAATAATAATAAAATAGAATAGACTAAAATAAAATAAAATAAAACGGAAATACTAAACACGACAAAAATTAAATTTAATCTTAATCCTACAAATTGATTAACCTTTTAAGATGTGGGATCAAATTTGTTAGACAATCGTTGTTCATTTATGAGTTCCTCCTCCTTCATGAATAGATCTGATCGATCGTCGGTATTGTGGTCCACTTAAACACGAAAAATTTGTGACAAATTTTGGACATGCTATAAGTGACAAGACGGATTGATCCTAAGTTACTAAAAAGAAAAAAAAATCTTCAGGACCATTTATCTGGCGACGACCAAGGATATTGTTGTCCACCTAAATTGAGCAGCGAGATCTATAGACAATCTTTAAGTGTTCAGTTTTAATTGTACTGGAACATGTTTCCCGCTTCCTGATATGCCCCAGTAATCAAAGACTTCCAGAGTACTCCTTACATCAGGTGAGCAGACAATCAAAGGAGAGAAGATAGATTCAGATTATTATCACTTCTAGTTTTAGAGGGATTTAGAAGTAGAAGGATGCATATGCTGTGTACCAGGTTGGATTGTTAATCACGCAAAGGAGACAGCATATGGCTAACAGATAAGAAAATTTTCATAGATATAATATGCAAAGAAATAGGTTTGCATATGTTGCAGTCCAGGTCGGATCTCTTCCAATCACGCAGAGGAAGCAACATATGACTAACAGTAGGAAAGAAAGAAAACAATTTTCTACAGACCTAATTCATCGGAATTTACTAGTCGCCCCATCAATACCGGAATTAAGGACAGAATCCGCACATCAAGGAAAAGTTAAACCACTATTCCAGATACGGGTTCATTTAATGTGACGAGTAGATTCCCATATATATCTCACTGCTCAACCTATCCAAGCGTCGTATGGTCAGGCTAAACAGAATTATCTAGGTCAAGATTTATCAAGTCTCTAGATTCCTTAAGTTCATCTGCAGCTAGTCAAGTCCGATAAATTTTTCGTGCCTACCAGCGCATCGAACACAGAGCCTAGACAATCTAGTTTTGGTACTTTACACAGACTCGGATTGCCCGTTATCACTTGTTAATATCACTTCCCAAATCATATCATAAAACACAAATTAATTTTTGGATTTTCTAATTTTCTGATGTTTTTGGATTTTTGATTTTTACTGTTTTTGGATTTTCTAATTTTTTATGTTTTTGGATTTTTGATTTTTCTCCCCCTAAATTTGTGCATGGAAAACAAAACAAAAAGAAAATGCGCAAATTTAACCTAAGCGAAACACTAAAAAAAATTAATCCTAAAAACGAATCATTTTCAGAAAATTAACCAGCACATTGAATCGAGCTTTGTTAAACGGCTTGGTGAACATCAGAGTGGACCTGTTCTAGCCGAATGAGCGAATGCTCATAACATTCTCCGATAAAATGAATTTTGATGTCGATGTGCTTGGTTTTTGAGTGCTGGACCGGGTTAATGGCAATTTGGATCGCAGCCTCATTATCACAGAAAAGATGGGTTTCTTGAAAATTCAAACCGTAGTCCAACAGCTGATGTTGGATCCAGATGACTTGAGAACAACATGCAGACACAGCGGCATACACCGCTTCTGCTGTTGAGGTGGAAACGGTATGCTGCTTCTTGCACTGCCATGAGATCAATCTATCCCCCAGAAATTGGCATCCACCTGAAGTCGATTTTCTGTCAAGCTCACACCCGCCATAGTTGCTGTCTGCAAAAGCATAAAGATCAAATTCTGGATTTTTTGGATACCAAAGAGCCAGTTTTGGGCAACCTTTGAGGTACCGAAAAATCCGTTTAACAGCAAGTAAATGAGAGAGTTTAGGATTAGCCTGGTAGCGAGCACATTGACAGACCACAAACATTACGTCTGGGCAACTGGCAGTTAGATACATGAGTGGTCCGATCATTGATCGATAGTGTATTTGATCTACGGATTCACCTTCAAGATCAGGGGTCAGAAGAGGTCTTTCCGCCATAGGTGTAAGAGCAGGTTTCGCGTCTTGGAACCCGAACTTCTCCAGTACATCAGCCATATACTTAGCTTGGTGAATAAGGATTCTGGTTGAAGATTGTTGGACCTGAAGCCCCAGAAACGTGGTCATCTACCCAAGCAAACTCATCTCGAGCCGCTTCTTCATGACTGCTTCGAACTCTTTGCAAAGCTGTTGGCTTGTCGACTCGAAAATAATGTCGTCCACATAGATTTGAGCAAGAATTTGATCCGGACCGACCTGTTTGATAAATAAGGTTTGATCAATGGTGCCTCGGGAATAGCCGTGGTTGAGCAAATGCAGAGTTAGGGTAGCATACCAAGCTCTAGGAGCTTGAAGCAACCCATACATAGCTTTTTCTAACTTGTAAACATGGTTGGGAAGCTTTGAATGCATGCAGGGATCTCATAGTTGATATCATTGACAGAGACTAGAAGAGATGAATATTAACCGCTCCATCATTTGCTTTATGATCCACAGTAGATGAACAAGGTTTGTTTGGAGGATCTGCTACAAACTCTTCATCAATGCTTTCTGGAAAGAGAAGTTCCATCAGATTTGAGGTTACAGCGGAAGTCTCGTGGTTCATGAACTCTCTTTCCACCGGAGTTAGAGGAGTAGCAACAATATCAGAAGAAGATCGTTGAGGAAAAGACTCAGAAGAATCAGTGTGAACAGAGGGCACCATTGGAGGATCAGAAGAAACCAGTGGTGGTCAGTAGACAACTTCGTCTTCTTCATCTTCAATAATAATCTTTGAATTTGACGTAGATCCTGCTTGATTATCTGAGGACACATTGAATGATTTGAAAAGAAATGTGTAGTCAAATAGCCAATCGGGACCTACTCTTGCATCGGTCTCATTTTCTTCGAGCCAACGAACATCGAAAAACTCTACAATCTGTTTTGTCTTCTTGTTGTAAACCCTGTAGGCAGTTCGAGCAGCATATCCAACAAAGTAACAGTCATCGGCTTTTGCATTGAATTTGGGGTTTGATTCCAAGTGTAGAAGGGTGCAAGGGCAGCCAAATACTAGGAAATGGTTGACAGATGGCTTGTTTCTATATAGAATTTCGTACGGTGTCTTCATTCTGGCTTTCTTGATCAGTATGCGATTCTGAACGTAGCACGCCGTGTTAATCGCATCCGCCCAAAAGAACACAGGAAGTTTGGAGTCACATAGCATCGTCCTCGCGGCGTCTTTAAGAGTTTGATTCCTGCATTCGGCAACCCCATTTTGATGAGCTGTTCGAACAGAACGGAACTGACGCACAATCCCTTTCTCAGCACAAAAATGATCAAGAACGGCGTTCTTGAACTCTGTTCCATTATTGGTACGCAGCGCTTTCACTCGATTGTTGGTCTGATTTTTGATCATCATAATGAATCTTTTGATGAGGTCAGCGATCCCATCTTTGTTGGATAGAAAGAAAACCCAAGTGAACCGAGAGTAATCGTCTATCACAACAAGGCAGTATGAATTGCGATTGATGTTGAGAAAGTTAACCGGACCAAATAAATCCATATGCAACAACTCGGGCACTTGACTAATGGAGTTAATCTGCTTTGGAAAGTGTGGTTTCCAATGATGCTTTCCTTGAGCACAAGAAACACATTTTTCAAATGTAATGAAATCTCTGACAGGCAATCCTCGGACCAGTTCATTCTTTGCAAGCCGATTCAGGTACTTTGCATTAGCGTGACCGAGACGACGATGCCACAACATCACATTTTGTTCAGAAGCTTTGGAGAAAAGGCAAGTGACTTCATCGGGGATATTTTTGTTCATGTCTAAAATGCAGGCATTCCCATGCCGCTTAGATTTTAGAAGAATCCAATCTTCCGTAATGACAACACCAGGCTTTAAGATCAGACACTCCTTATCTATGAAATGAGTGGAGTAACCTTTGTCACAGATCTGGGACACGCTCAACAAGCTGTGTTTTAGTTCAGGAGCAAAGTTAACATTCTCAAAATTTAGCACTCCATTTGAAACAATTCCTTTTTGAGTTATTTTTCCGCCCTCTCCGCTCGTAAAGGAAACATATCCTCCATTAAAAGTTTGAATGTCGTGCAGTTGGGATATGTCTGCAGTCATGTGTCGGGAGCAACCGCTGTTGACATACCAAGGTCTGACGACATTCCTCCACAACTGTCCCTGCACGATGAGCGGAATTATTTAGTTTTGCGGACCCAGGTCATCACAATCCTGGGTTGACCCTTTCCTTTCACAGATTTCTCATTTGATTCTTTCTTTTCATTTGATTTAGAGGTAAATGGTGACTGGTCTGAAGTAAATTTTGGTATCCACTGAAGGATTGGTTTCGAAAATTTGTTAGTTCACTTTGAGTCGGTGGATTTTCTACTCGAAGAGTTTGAAGATCCGGTCCTGCTCTTTGACAAAATCGACTTAGGCTTAGCCTGAGGTGATTTTGGCAAACTATTGTTGAATTTACGGAAAACCTGTTTATTCTTTTGACAATTTGCCATTTTCTTGTTTGGATTTGTGTTTAAGTCACCATTTCGAGAATGAGTTCTGGAGGTTTTTCTAGTTAAAGATCGTCCCTGAAATTCGTTCTCTCCTCTTTTTGTTGTATGAGAAACAAACATCCAGTTCATACAATTTCTTGCAATGTGTCCAGCAGTGCCACAGTTAAAACAGATTTGTTTATTATCAATGGATTTGGCACTGCTATCGACAGATTTATTCTTTCCTTTTTCATTTCTAACACTTCCACACTTGCAAGATCCATCACAGGATTTTGAAGCAGATGTGGAAGGTGTAGAGACATTCAAATCAGATTTAGCAGTTTTATCAGAAACAACACCATCATTAATAGAATTATCAGACTGAAATAATACACCACCAGACACAAAAACATTAGCGTTTGATTTTGACACAGACTCATCACAAAAATCAACACCAAACTTAGACATAGGATTATTTGACTCAAACTTTTCAGCTTCATGCTCCCCCTGAACTACTGACATATCTGCACTTAAGGTAGAAATGTTAGTATGCAAATTCGTATTATCTGACTGTATTGCCTGCTCAGAAGCTGACTTTCCATATACCATTTGAGGTTCTCTGTCAATTTCTTCTTGAGACAAGGGAATAGCAGTGTAGTTGTGATTGAAGGGAGGGGGGATACTCTCAAATCCTAGTCCAAATTTTATTTGATTACCATGAGTGATATCTCTCTAGTGCATTTGTCCTTCGATCATTTTTGCAATTCTTTCACTTGACCCATCGTATTTTTTGAAATTAAATTCAACATTTTCAAAACGATTTTTTAATGTGTCAAGTTCCGTGGTTACAACAACAAATTTTCTTTTGAGATGGTCATAGTTCTCACATTTGTTGCTGTAATCCTCTTGCAATTTCTTAAAGTCCTTTGTTTTGTTTTCTAATTGAGTCTTTAAAGGCTTTTGATTTTTCCTAAGTGTGTATCCCTTATATTTCAGGTCCTTGTTCTCTCTTTTGATTATTTCAATTTGATCTCTCAAAAATTTAACAATTTTAATACAAGACGGAGAACAACCAAATTCACTAACCTCAGGTTTGACCGGTTCTGGAGTGGTTTGCACCATGAATGCAAACTGAAGATTCATCATCTCTTCTTCTGGATCTACCTCTGTTTCTTCTTCAACTTATCCTTGATTTGAGCGAGATGTGCCTTTTCAGGTCCCGAAATGTTTAGGGCCTGAATTTGATCTTCCCAGCTAAAACATTGGGCCACCATTGTTGTCACACCCCCAAACCAGACGGCGGAAACGTTCGAGGGCTCGCGTGACTGTAATCGAATATCATCACAATGAATATACATGAATCATAACATAAGCGTCACCATGCATCAATATATTACAACTGGAATTTGTTCACATCAAGTACATTGTTTTAACACTACACATTCATAACCTAAATAGTTTGAGTACATTTAACAACATAACATCTAAGATTACTTCTTATAACTCTTCCGCTTACCTGTTACCTGAGAATACAAGTTATTTTGGAAAACCGTCAACATATGAAATGTTGGTGAGTTCATAAGCAATGTTCTGATAAAATGATTTGTGTATTTTGTAAAACCTAGAAAATCTGATATTTTCTGAAAAGACTTTTGTTTATCAAAGTCTGAAGATCCATAAGTTGATGCATGAATGATTTTAAAAAAAAACATATATGTATGAAGGGTATTTTGTATTATAGTTATAAAATTTCAAACGAGTAGTATTGAATTCCCCGGAAAACCCGATGTTTTCCGATGTTGAAATGTATTCGTTTAATGATTTTTGTATTGTCTTAATGAATGAATATTGATTAATCCATATTGTATATCGTCCTAATTTTGTTTACTTTGATTTCTCGTAAGCCTTAACAAACGAAGAGAAGGGGAGTATTATGTCCCACTACTATCGTAGGTACCTTAGGCTGTCGTGGATGCAAAAGACACGAAGGTCCAACTTGCACTAGATTACTATGACCTTACTAGCTTTTCTAACAGGACACTTTGGCCCACTAGCACAAAAAAGCTATTGAAAGTCCTTTTATAAAATATTGGGTCATTGAAGGCCCAATAACACATAAGCGTTATCCCTTCGGGCCCAAAGATCATGTTGGTGGGTTTGCAAGGCCCAACAAGCATGATTTGAAACTCATAAGCCCAAAGTTTGCAGATTTACTCATTGTAGTCATCACGTATCTATTGAAGTATTTTTAATTTGATGCTTGTTGTTTTGTATTCATTCGAGATCGAATCAATTCGTTTATAACGATATTTGGTATTGAAGGTGTATTTGTTTTCCATTTTGTCACTAGTCGGGTATCTTGTATTTTGTACTAATGAATTAATTTGTTTAAAAGTATGATTTTTACCTTTTCACTACCTTTCTTTTATAAAAATAACACTTTTAGTCCTTTATATAAAAGAATTTCATTTTTAATCCTTAAAACATTTTTTTGACACTTTTGTATCATAAACTTGTTGAAAAGACATTTTTAACCCAAAATTTATTTTGTAAACAGCTTTAGCCCTTCCAAAATGGAGTTTCTCGGTTAGAACCCCTTATTTCGCAACTTTTACAGTTTTGGCCCAAAATATAAAAAGTTTACATTTTTTATCCTTTTTGAAATTGAAAAGCATTTTTGACCTTTGAAATAGTTTTATTTAACTTCTTAGCCCCTGTTTTGCAGAATGTTACAATTCAACCCCTTAAAACTTCAAAATTTCGCAATTATGGGCATAGTGGGCTGAAAAGCCCAAATTTAGCCCATTAAGCTAAGTTTTTGCAAATTCAAGTCCTTTGGAAATTCTAATATTCAGAAAATTGATTATAGAAACTGTTTTCACTCTTTTGACCCTTAAGAAACCGTGAATTTACAGTTTTTAACCCAAGTTTTGTATTTTTGACAATTTAAGCCCTAAAATGGGTTTTATGTTAGAATATGTTCCTCATAAACTTATAAGCTATTTTTCTTGACTAGATTAGTGTAAAATAACTTAGATTATGTTTGTTTCCTTTCTCATGTCATAGATCTTGAGTTAATACCCCTTTTGGTTTCATTTTCATCACAAAAACACATAAAATCACACACATACATGCATGAAATCACACATAGCATACATATACACATAGATCTACACATTTTCTTGTATTCTCCCCCACAAAACATATGAAAACCAAAAAAAGGGGTATGAAGCTCACCTTGAGTTGTAGTTTCAGTTTTGAAGAAGAATAGAAGAAGAAATTTCGATCCTAGCAAGTCTTCTTGGAGGATCTCGAACTTCGATGCTTCTAAGGTGCAAGATCACAAGATTGAATGGATTTAGAAGAGTTTTTTGGATGAAATGAAGGAGCTAGATCATGGATTTAACATCAACTTACCTTAGATGATGTTTTTGTGGAATGATCTCTTTGAAAGCTTCCTAGATCTCGAAAGATTGGAGAGGAATGTAGAGAGTTTCTTTGAGAGATTTTTGAGTGAATGGAATGAATTTTTGTGAGTGTGTGTGTTATCTTCGGCGGAGAGAAGAAGAGAGGAGAGAAGAGAGAAGGTTGATAAGATAGGTGCATGGAAGTATAAGAGTATGCATGGAAGTCCACTAAATAAAAATGAGTTGGCACACACAAAGTCAACTCTTCCTTCTTAGTGGGCTTGGGCCGAGAATGGAGAGGGAAAGAGAAAGAATTGGGTCTTGAGTGTTTAGCTCATATTATGACTCACTTAGATGATGTTTGGGCCCAAATAAATCAAAGTGTAATTTTTATGAACTAATAGGGCTAAAGTAAATTGGTTGTTACCCATTAAGGCCCAAAATATTATGTTTCATGTATATGGGTCCATTTAGGGCCCATTAGAGAGTTATAGATTCAAGATGGATAATTTGGATGTTTATTAGTCCATTAGGCCCAATAAGGAACTCCTAGTCCAAAGTGAACTCAAATTGGAATTTCAAAGGTTTCCAATTTCCTTGTTGACCAAATTTTAGGGCTAGAATGAAGTATTTGATGAAGTTCTGTTGTTTTGTAATAAGCATCATGCATGCTTTCATGTTATTGATTCATAGTTTTTATAAGTGTTGTGGTTACAAGGTACCAAAATTTCTAGTTGTGACATAATCCCCCCATTAGAGGGAATTTCGTCCTGAAATTCTTTTGAAAGCTAGATTTGAGAATGAGAGAATAGATGAGAGTACTTCTGATTCATTTGATCTTCGCGTTCCCATGTGAATTCTGGTCCGCGTCTCGCGTTCCATCGAACTTTCACAATTGGAATGCGGCTTTGCTTGGTACGCTTTACCTATCGGTCCATGATTTCAACCAGCTCTTCGATGAACAGAAGGTTCTCATTGATTTCGATTTCCTCTAATGGAATGACGAGAGTCTTGTCGGATAAGCACTTCTTCAAGTTGGAGACGTGGAACACAGGGTGTACATTGTTGAGCTCGGCGGGTAGTTACAATCTATAAGCCACTGGACCGATTCGGGCAAGAATCTCGAAGGGTCCAATGTATCGAGGGTTCAGTTTGCCCCGCTTCCCAAAACGAATCACTCATTTCCAAGGAGAGACTTTTAGTAACAACCTATCTCCGACTTCAAATTCCAAGGGCTTTCGTCATTTATCGGCGTAGCTTTTCTGTCTGTCTCGTGACGATTGCAGTCGCACTCTGATCTGAATTATCTTCTCAGTCGTCTCGCATATGATTTCTGGTCCCGTTAAGGCGTTGTTTGGCATTTTCCCTCTCGCTAGCTGAGTGTCTCCTACCTCAGCCCAGCACAACGGTGATCTACATTTATGCCCGTATAATGCTTCGAACGGAGCAACTTTGATACTCAAGTGATAACTGTTATTATACGAGAACTCGATCAAAGGCAAGTGGGTATCCCATGATTTTCCAAAGTCTATTATGCACACGTGAAGCATATCTTCTAGCGTTTGGATGGTTCGCTCAGTTTGGCCATCCGTCTGTGGGTGGTACGTAGTGCTCATGTCGAGTTGTGTTCCCATAGCTTTTTGAAGCGATTGCCAAAAGTGTGAAGTAAATCTACTAACTCTATCTGAGATGATAGATACCGGTACTCCGTGGAGTCTCATAATTTCTTTGATGTAGATTCTAGTCAGGCGCTCCATCTTGTAGGATTCTTTTATTGGCAGGAAATGGGCGGATTTCGTTAGTCTATCAACTATTACCCATATTGTGTCCAAACCGTCCGTCGACTTGGGTATTTTGGTCACAAAATCCATGGTGATCCTTTCCCATTCCCACTCGTGAATTACTGGCTGCTGTAGTAATCCAGAGGGCTTCTGATATTCCACCTTTACTTTAGCACAAGTGAGGCACTTGCTCACGTAAGTGGCAATCTCTGCCTTCATATTTGGCCACCAATAATGTTGCTTAACATCCAAGTACATTTTGTCTGAACCCGGATGGATGGAGTATCGCGTCTTGTGAGCTTCGTTCATGACTATCTCTCTGAATCCCCCAAGTTTAGGGACCCATATACGGTTCATGAAGTAGTATGCTCCATCTTCCTTCACCTCCAAGTTCTTCTCCATTCCATGCAGCGCTCCACTTGTCTTGTTTTCCGCCTTCATGGCATCTGACTGGGCCGTTCTGATTTGCGAGGTCAGGTGGGATTGGATGGTTATCGAGAGAGTTTTCACACGACGACTTGAGTATTCTTTCCGGCTCATAGTCGTTTAGCAGTTCGACCCATCTTCGTTGCCTCATGTTTAGCTCCTTTTGATTCAAGATATGCTCAAGACTCCTGTGGTCAGTGAAGATAGTGCACTTGGTACCGTACAGGTAGTGTCTCCAAATCTTCAGGGTGAAGACCACTGTTCCCAGCTCCAGATCGTGGGTCGTATAATTCACTTTGTGCGTCTTTAGCTGTCGGGACGTGTAAGCTATCACCTTTCCACGCTGCAGGAGTACACAACCTAAACCCTAATTTGACGCATCGCAGTAGACTATAAAGTCATACGTTCCTTCGGGTAGTGATAGCACCGGCGCACTGTAGAGTGCTTGCTTCAGAGATTGAAATGCAGTTTCCTGCTTGTCTGTCCATACGAAGGGTACGCCCTATGCATAAGCATGGTAAGCGGTTTCGCCATCCTAGAGAAGTTCTGGATGAATCTCCTATAATAGCTTGCAAGACCCAGAAACTAGCGAATTTATGTGGGTGTTGTTGGGATTGCCCATCCTTCGATAGCTTGGATTTTAGCAGGATCCACATGAATTGCTTCCTGGCTAACAACATGTCCCAAAAAGTTCACGCTTCGGAGCCAAAACTCACACATGGAGAGTTTTGCGTACAACTTTTCGGTTCGCAGGGTTTCCAGGATTTGTGGAAGGTGTTGGCCGTGTTCTTCTTCGCTTCGGGAATATACTAGGATATCATCGATGAAAACAATTACGAAATTATCAAGAAAAGGTCGGCAGATTCGATTCATTAGGTCCATGAATGCGCCAGGAGCATTCGTTAGACCAAAGGGCATTACGACAAATTCATAATGTCCTTAACGAGTTCGGAAGGCGGTTTTTGGAATATCCTCCTCCCGGACCTTGAGTTGGTGGTATCCAGATCGCATATCTATCTTTGAGAAGTGACTAGCTCCTTGGAGCTGGTCGAATAGGTCGCCGATTCGTGGAAGTGGATATCGGTTTTTGACAGTAAGCTTGTTAAGTTCTCTGTAGTCGATACACATCCTGAATGTACCGTCTTTCTTCTTCACAAAGAGAACTGGAGCTCCCCAAGGTGAGAAACTAGGTCGGATGAATGCTTTATCCAAAAGCTCACTGAGTTGACTGGACAACTCTTGCATCTCCGCAGGAGCCAATCTGTTGGGAGATTTGGCGATAGGGGTAGCTCCAGGTACAAGGTCAATTCGAAACTCGACTTCCCTTTCTGGGGGTATTCCCGGAAGATCATCAGGAAAAACATCTGGGAATTCACAAGCTACTGGAATGTCTTCAATGTTAACCTCTTTCTTGGATTTGTCTACTATGTGAGCCAGGAATGCCAATTCCTTCTTTCATAGGTGCTTCTGCGCTTTAATGCACGAGATAAGACGAAGGTTCGTGTTGGGTTTGTCCCCGTAAACAACTAGGGTTTCGCGATTTGGGAGATGAAGGCGAACGGCCTTCTCCTGACACATAATTTTAGCATGGTGGGGGCTTAACCAATCCATGCCAATAATCACATCAAAACTCCTAATGGAAACAGGCATTAAGTTCATTTGAAAGACGTGGTGATTTAAGGCTAGGGTACATCCGATATAAATTTCCCCAGTGGATTCTATCTTCCCATTAGCCATTTCCACCGTGAAGGTTTTATGAAGCTTCTGGGGTTGTTGATTTAACAAGTGTTTGAATTTATTGCTCACAAAACTCCGTTCTGCTCCTGTGTCAAATAGGATGCATGCATAAGTGTGGTTTAGGAGGAACGTACCAGTAACAACAGTGGGATCCTGAACCACTTCTCCATGCCCCATAGCTAGCACCCTTCTTGTTCCTGCGTTCCCAGAGTTGTTGGTGTTGGACCAATTCTGACGGATATGCCCTGTCCTTCCACATCCGTAGCAAGTGGGGCTTGATCCCGTGTTATTGCTGCTGTTGTTGGTGTTGTTGTTATTGTTGTTGCGGTTGCTGCTATTGTTGTTGTTTCCTTGTGGTTGATTCTGAGGAGCATAGGTGTGACAACCGTCAATATTCGGTCAAGTCAAAGTCAACTAGAGTCAACAAGTCAAACAGGTCAACTCAATTTGCCCGTAGGTACTAGAGTTTACGTTATGTAATTTCTAAACAACTCTCTATTCTAATGAGAGATCATAAATCGAAAAGTGTGTACATCTAGATCTCCTTAACCTAAAACGGTGGTACGTAGAGAGCCAAACCGATAAAACAATGTTACATACTCATCGGGAGTATGCAAGATCCTTAAACAAGGCTTAACGGGGATCACAGACCTTGCATTTCGAAGCCGGACACTCACATTCATCACACACGAAACCGCTCTCAATCGTTTTCACTCTATCTCTTCTTATCGAGAATCTCTCCCAAATATCTCTCTGTATGTGAAATCTCTTCAAGTATGTCAAATCTCTCCTAAATCTCTCTAAGAATGTCAAATCTCTCCCAAATATCTCTTTGTATGTGAAATCTCTCCAAGTACGTCAAATCTCTCCCAAATCTCTCTGAGTATGTGGAATCTCTCTCAAATCTCCCTCGAAATCTCTCCCAACTCCCTATAATCACTCGGGGCATCCCGACCCTCGAATTCGGCGAAAACAGCCCAAAAACGGAAGTCTAAGCGAAAAACGGACTTAAGGAACCGAACCTTCTGATGAAGAGGAACCGAACCGAAGGTACTGTTCACTAACCGAACCGAAGGTACTGTTCACTAACCGAACCCGAAGGTACTGTTCACTACTGTTCATTCGGTTCTGACTTCTCGCCTTTTATCTCCGGACCGAACCCTCACCTTCGCTTCTGACCCTTCGGACCGAGCCTTCGGACTGGACCCCTCGCCCCTTCGGTTCCCTCTGTTCGTTTCTGGCTACAATCCTCAGCATGGACCGAGCCTCGGCCTAGGGACCGAACCTCGGCCTAGGACCGAGAGGTCTCGCTGGGAACTCATTTTCTCCCGGTTTTCGCGTAGTTTTGCGTTTAAGGCCCGTTTTTAATTATTTTAACGCGGGGTTTTCACCCAAAATCATATTTTAACATAATAAACCCTAAATATTCACAATTTAATCATATTTTCATAAAAATCTTTATTTAAATAATAAAAGCAAGTGGGTAAAGTACAAAGAGGTGGAGTGTTGACTTTGCTTTACTTTATGACACAAGCAACCACTCCCACACCCACTCTATGACCAGCCACACCTCCCCACCTTACCTAGGTCACATCAATGTCCTTTCCACTCAATCATCACTCTTTCCCACGTTTTTGAGAGCTGAATATTCATCCTCTCTCCTCACTTCTCTCATTTGCTCTCATTTCACAAGAAGATCAAACTTTTTTCTCTCTCACTTTCTCTCTCTAGAAATTCGAGATTTCCAGGGTTGATCTTGAGTTTTTCCTCCACATTTGGTAAGCATAATCCATTCTCTTTATGATTATCTCAATTATTTCCACTCAAATCATGGATATCTTACACAAACTCCATTATATTTGTGTTAGAGCTTCGAATCTTCAAGGGATTCTTCAAGTGTTCTTGGGTTGAACACTTCTCTTCTTCAACACTTATCTACTGAAATCACTAAAGGTGAGTTCATATCCCCATATTTTCATGTTTTCTCAAGTTTTTAGGGGGGGGAATACAAGTTAAAACACCAAGAACATAACTACACTTTTCTAACAGCCTTCATCAGAAAAGTTCAACTCCATTCACGGACTGTTTTGGACATCTTAAACATTTTAGTTTTCAAAACTGTTTTAGGTGCATGTAGTTCCACTTCTTAGCTTTAAAATGACTACTTGCACATCTCCATACGATTTTTCTACAATTTATGGTGATTTTTACAAAACTGCCTATCATTTCAAATATCAATCCGGACCAGTCTGTGATTATGGACTTTTTCACACAAGTAACAGGTCATTAAAAATTATAATAAAAATTATGAACAAACTAGACTCATTTTCCAAACTCTCAGAAGTTGCAGAACTTGATTTGGACATTTTATGATTTTCCTACAAATTTGCCAATAACAGTTACAGAAAATGTTATTAACAGAAAAACACTACAAATTTCATTTCACCTTGTAACATGTTGAGCAAGGTATACATCATTATGTGATTATGTGTAGCTGCAATATATGACAATTTTGTATTCTTATATAGACATACATCAGAAAATAAATGGATTTACACCTCCACAAGTATGGTAAATATATAAATGATATTACAAGGCTATATCCATTAAAATATAAACATTGGTAAATTATGACAAGTAAGGCTTATGCTCACTACCCACACAAATAACTGATAAACTATAATAGGTATAGTTTAGGGTTATTTACATAACAAACACATTATTAAAGGTTTTACACATACAAATGAGTTATTACTACTATGGATAATTATGATAAACTATAATAAGTGTAGTTAAGCCATTATACCCCCACAAACGAACACGCTAGTTATAATCGGTATAGTTATGGTATATATATATATTACAAGCAAAGTGGTAAACTATAATAGGTATAGTTTATGTTTCATCTACCCTATGAACTTAATTACAAGAAAGGAATTCACCATCACCACCACTTTTGATAAGCTATAATATGCATAGTTCATGTTCACTAGTCACTATCACTATCCGATGAACTATGACAGGTATAGGTTATATTCACCATCACCACCACTTTTGGTAAACTATAATATGCATAGTTCATGTTCACTAGTCACTATCACTATCCGATGAACTATGATATGTATAGTTTATGTTCACAGTCACTATTACTATTTCGTACACTACACTAGGATTGGTTCCGGTTATTGGGTTTAAGTCCACATCCACTTTCGCATTGTCAGTTTTCAGCTATAATTTCTAAGTGTATATGATAGAGTTATATAGAATCTAGTCGTGATTGGCTTAGAATTGGTGGGCCCGCCTCATCTCCTGTTCCTTGTTTGGTTGTGGACCTAGGGCAGACCCATTATATTCAATGTTTTATCTAACCTAAATCTTATATAACTTATATACGTTGGACGATTATAAGGGAAATTTACGGGTCAATCTAGAGTTCATTAATACGTCATATAGGAATATTCTGTTTACACTTAACTAAGAAAATATTGGATTTTCTGGAAATCAACTCTATCGATTTTAAAAAGGAAAACGGTTTCTACTCCAAACAAAACTCTTATGAACTCACCAACTTAATTGTTGACACTCTTTCAAAACTACTTGTATTCTCAGGAAATCAGTGAAACAGGAAAACTTCAGCGCTTTGAGGATGGGACGTTAAACCGTCAACAGTTTATTTTTGTCATCATAATGTAATTGATTTTGAAACATGTAAACATATACTTTGGTGTAACTTTTTCAATTATATTTATGATGGTTGTATTTACTTTGAGCACTATTATACACGTTGTTGTGATACTGTACATGAAGTCCTCCACCCCTGGACGTTTCCGCCATCCTTGGTTTGGGGGTGTGACAATAGGTCCTGCAATACTTTGCAGTGTGACCCTTCCGATTGCAACTGGTGCAATGCATTTCCCTGCATTCACCGTTATGGTGGTAGTTGTACTTGTTGCACTTTGGGATATTCCCAGAATACTGCCTAGGAGCACTTGGATTAGCTGAGGCTGGAGCATGTGGTGTGAAGGGTACTTGAGAGGCTGCAGCATTGACCGTCTCCGTTTGTTGCTTCTTTGCCGATTCCGAGCCTTGTTGCCCTTTTCTCTTGTTGTTCTTTCCTTTCTTGTTGTCATTCTCTTTCTTGCCCTTGATTTCCGTTGGCTTCTCGCCCTTTTTGTTGTTGTGGTTGTACAGCTTCTTGGCCAATCTCTTGGCGCTGTCGAACGTTTCAGGTTTGGCCGCAATCACATTTCCTTGGATCGGGGAGGTCAATCCCCAGATGAATCGTTCGATTTTCTTTCCTTCAGACGTAATCATGCCAGGTCACAATAATGACAGCTCGCTAAACTTTGATATGTATGCATCTATATCAGAGTTTCGGATGGTGAGATCCCACATCTCTTGCTCCATCTTCTGAATTTCGCCACGAGGGCAATACTCAGCCATCAGCATTTCCTTCAGCTCCGTCCATGGCATCGAGTTGGCTACAGGGAGAGTCGTGACCACTATATGTCCATTACACCTGGTGAGAGCCTGGTCTACAAAGGTGCACGCGACAAATTTCACTTTCAATTCCTCGGGGCATTCACATATTTCGAACACTGATTCCACCTTCTCAATCCACCTTTTCAGGGCTATCGCACCACCCGTGCCATTAAAGGTTCGCGGCTTGGCATTGGTGAAATCCTTTTAGGAGCATGTTTTGGTCGGTCCTTGATTGATCCCGTTGTTTGAACTTCCTGCCCCTTATCCGTTGACTCCTCCATTGTTCCCTTGGTGAATCTGTGCCATTGTTGCGGTGACCGCAGCAGACACAGCTACTTGGAATGTAGCTGAGTCAACCTCTGGAGGGGTTGGTCCAGGGTTACCGCGAGTTGGTCGTCAAGGCATCTTTTTGTCATGGAACGGAAAGATGTTGAGTGCCTATGGTTTCGTGAGATGGTGATCCTATAAACTAGGTGTGTGGCACGAACTTAAGCAATTTCACAATTTAGCATACAATCATGGATATATATATATATATATATATATATATATATATATACACATACATATAACACATAGCAGATTACAACATCATAGTGGAACACATAAAACTTTTCATTAATATTATCCGCATTTTTGATACATGAAAATTTTGCTTGGAAGAGCAATACATAAGTAGTGCAATTTCGACAACATAACGGCTCCATGAATAGTGTAATCACTTAAACATAGAGTCGGGGTACATAGTATAGATCCTAGTGACATAGTACTAAAGACGGGTATGACTAGTCCTAATTATGGTGGGATGTGCCAGCGGGTGGTGCTGACGAAGTGGACGCTCCCTGAAGACGACCCACCTGTCGTTCCGCATCTCGGAGTCGAGCCTCCCACCTCACCTGTCTCATGTGGAACTCTCGGATAACCTCTCGCGTTTCCTGCTCTACACGCTCGACCCTAGTCTGCATCTGGTGCATCTAATCGGCGGTGCTCTGAGCTAGGTCGCCAGTGTTCCGCAATCGTCTCACCATGACCAGAAGAGCACGATCGGCCGGTCCTCCATCCCTCAGGTCGTAGAACTCGCGTGACATGCTGAACGGGGGTCGTTGTCCCTGCTGCCTACTCCACCTCCAAAGGTCGATACCCCAGGGGGGGGTGTAGGACCAGTGGGGCCTACCAGATAAGCGGGCACCCTAATTGGATAAGGGGGGTTGATGACTTCGGACTCTGTGTCTGAATCACCGTCTTCTTCGTCGTTGGGTTCTTCCTCGAGATCTCCTTCGGCTTCCTCCTCCTCCTGGTCCACCACTGGCTCGGCAGGTCCGCCTTCGGCTTCCGCCTCAGGTTCCCCCTCGGATTCCTCCTTGGGGTCTTCCTCGGGTTCCTCTTCAAACTCCTCCTCGGGGTCCTCTTCAGGTTCCTCCTCTGATTCTTCCAGCCATCTGTTATTCCCCTGATTAGGGAAATAAGGATCTCCATGGTGATGTAAACCAGCCATGCTGTCTGCGAGGGTGTATAAACCTCCTAATATCATTCCTAAGACGTATAGATTGAGTCGTTGTTCTCTTTTTGGTGCTAAAGGGGTATGCTTTTAGGTTTTCCTACCATCGTGATTTCCTCGGGACACGTGATAGTTGTATCTTGGAGGAAATGTAGTTGATCAAGCTACATCCTCTCCTTGATACAACCGTGAACAGTCCCGGCTTACCCGAGATGATAGCATTATCTTGTTTGGTTTAGTATTATATTTTGTTTCCTAATTCACACAGGCAAAGATGTTTTTATTTGTTTTGTTTTGTTCAGAGTTGGGTTAGTCCCTTTTTGGTTTATAGTTGCATATCAATGTGTGGTTAGATATGCTAGTTCAATATAAACAATGCTCTGATACCAACCTGTCACACCCCAGAACCAGACGGCGGAAACGTCCGAGGGCTCGCGTGACTTTAATCGAATATCATCACAATGAGTATACATGAATCATAATATAAGCGTCACCATGCATCAATATGTTACAACTAGAATTTGTTCACATCAAGTACATTGTTTTAACACTACACATTCATAACCTAAATAGTTTGAGTACATTTAACAGCATAACATCTAACATTACTTCTTATAACTCTTCCGCTTACCTGTTACCTGAGAATACAAGTTATTTTGGAAAAACATCAACATATGAAATGTTGGTGAGTTCATAAGCAATGTTCTGATAAAATGATTTGTGTATTTTGTAAAACCCAGAAAATCCCATATTTTCTGAAAAGACTTTTGTTTATCAAAGTGTGAAGATCCATAAGTTGATGCATGAATGATTTTAAAATAAACATATATGTATGAACGGTATTTTGTATTATAGTTATAAAATTTTAAACGAGTAGTATTGAATTCCCCGGAAAACCCAATATTTTCTGATGTTGAAATGTATTCGTGATTAATGATTTTTGTATTCTCTTAACGAATGAATATTGATTAATCGATATTATATATCATCCTAATTTTGTCTACTTTGATTTCTCGTAAGTCTTAAGAAACGAAGAGAAGGGGAGTATTATGTCCCACTACTATCGTAGGTACCTTAGGCTGTCGTGGATGCGAAAGACATGATGGTCCAACTCGCACTTGATTACTGTGACCTTACTAGCTTTTCTAATGGGACACTTTTGCCCACTAGCACATAAAAGCTATTGAAAGTCCTTTTATAAAATATTGGGTCATTGAAGGCCCAATAACATATAAGTGTTATCCCTTCGGGCCCAAAGATCATGTTGGTGGGCTTGCAAGGCCCAACAAGCATGATTTGAAACTCATAAGCCCAAATTTTGTAGATTTACTCATTGTAGTCATATTGTATTGATTCGAGACCGAATCAATTTGTTTATAACGATATTTGGTATTGAAGGTGTATTCGTTTTCCGTTTTGTCGCTAGTCGGGTATCATGTATTTTGTCTTAATGAATTAATTTGTTTAAAAGTATGATTTTTACCTTTTCACTACCTTTCTTTTATAAAAATAACACTTTTAGTCATTTATATAAAAGAATTTCATTTTTAGTCCTTAAAACATTTTTCTTGACACTTTTGTATCATAAACTTGTTGAAAAGACATTTTTAACCCAAAATTTATTTTGGAAACAGCTTTAGCCCTTCCAAAATGTAGTTTCTCGGTAAGAACCACTTATTTCGCAACTTTTTTACAGTTTTGGCCCAAAATATAAAAAGTTTACATTTTTGATCCTTTTTGAAATTGAAAAGCATTTTTGACCTTTGAAATAGTTTTATTTAACTTCTTAGCCCCTGTTTTGCAGAATGTTAC
Organism: Lactuca serriola; assembly: GCF_051521515.1. Lineage (NCBI taxonomy): Eukaryota > Viridiplantae > Streptophyta > Magnoliopsida > Asterales > Asteraceae > Lactuca > Lactuca serriola. The sequence continues at coordinate 205,512,831 of NC_136410.1, forward strand.
AATTCAGCCCCTTAAAACTTCAAAATTTCGCAATTATGGGCATAGTGGGCTGAAAAGCCCAAATTTAGCCCATTAAGCTAAGTTTTTGCAAATTCAAGTCCTTTGAAAATTCTAATATTCAGAAAATTGATTATAGAAACTGTTTTCACTCTTTTGACCCTTAAGAAACCGTGAATTTACAGTTTTTAACCCAAGTTTTGTATTTTTGACAATTTAAGCCCTAAAATGGGTTTTATGTTAGAATATGTTCCTCATAAACTTATAAGCTATTTTTCTTGACTAGATTAGTGTAAAATAACTTAGATTATGTTTGTTTCCTTTCTCATGTCATAGATCTTGAGTTAATACCCCTTTTGGTTTCATTTTCATCACAAAAACACATAAAATCACACACATACATGCATGAAATCACACATAGCATACATATACACATAGATCTACACATTTTCTTGTATTCTCCCCCACAAAACATATGAAAACCAAAAAAAGGGGTATGAAGCTCACCTTGAGTTGTAGTTTCAGTTTTGAAGAAGAATAGAAGAAGAAATTTCGATCCTAGCAAGTCTTCTTGGAGGATCTCGAACTTCGATGCTTCTAAGGTGCAAGATCACAAGATTGAATGGATTTAGAAGAGTTTTTTGGATGAAATGAAGGAGCTAGATCATGGATTTAACATCAACTTACCTTAGATGATGTTTTTGTGGAATGATCTCTTTGAAAGCTTCCTAGATCTCGAAAGATTGGAGAGGAATGTAGAGAGTTTCTTTGAGAGATTTTTGAGTGAATGGAATGAATTTTTGTGAGTGTGTGTGTTATGTTTGGCGGAGAGAAGAAGAGAGGAGAGAAGAGAGAAGGTTGATGAGATAGGTGCATGGAAGTATGAGAGTATGCATGGAAGTCCACTAAATAAAAATGAGTTGGCACACACAAAGTCAACTCTTCCTTCTTAGTGGGCCTGGGCCGAGAATGGAGAGGGAAAGAGAAAGAATTGGGTCTTGAGTGTTTAGCCCATATTATGACTCACTTAGATGATGTTTGGGCCCAAATAAATCAAAGTGTAATTTTTATGACCTAATTGGGCTAAATTAATTTGGTTGTGACCCATTAAGGCCCAAAATATTATGTTTCATGTATATGGGTCCATTTAGGGCCCATTAGAGAGTTCTAGATTCAAGATGGATAATTTGGAAGTTTATTAGACCATTAGGACCAATAAGGAACTCCTAGTCCAAAGTGAACTCAAATTGGAATTTCAAAGGTTTCCAATTCTTTGTTGACCATTTGTAGGGCTAGAATGAAGTATTTGATGAAGTTGTGTTATTTTAGAATAAGCATCATGAATGCTTTCATGTTATTGATTCATAGTTGTTATAAGTGTTGTGGTTACATGGTACCAAAATTTCTATTTGTGACAATTGCCAAGTTAGCAGACTTATTATTTGAAGATGATCCTTTGTTGTTGCTGTGGACATAAGTTACTGGCACCATGGTTCGTTCAGAGTTGTCTCGTCTATCTGATTTTGGACATTCCCTTGCAAAGTGTCCAGGGTCATGACAATTGTAACAGCGCAACTTTCCTTTACTGAATCCCATTTTCTTGTAAAAATTTACACCCCAGTTGTTTTTTCCTATTTTCTTGGAAAATTGTTTAGCTCTGAAAATTGCCATAGCCATTTGCCAAGTAATGTCCATCTCTTCCACATCCTCAGGATGGATTTGGTCGAGGTCAGCGAATAAGAGTTGTGGAGAGAGCTCTCCAGCCACAAAGGAATTGTAGCAGTTTACTAATCCAGTAGCGAGAGCTAGGTTTTCTTCCTTTTCATTTGCAGATGAGCCTTGAGAACCAATTCCAAGATTTTGAACTGAAACAGCTGTGGAAGAACCAACACTAGAACCAACTTGAGGTATGTTTTGAGATTGAGGGACTTGAGTTTGTTGCATTGGAGATATGGTGTATGATATGTTTTGATGGGTTGCAAAAGGTTGAACTTGAGGAACATGAACTTGAGAATTTTGATGAGTGGTAAAGCTTGAGAAAGCAGTGTTGTTGTTTTGAATTCCAAGATTAGCTGTAGAGTACTAGTTGACATGGTTAATATCTCTTTGTTTATCATTAAGATCACAAGCTTTAATGATTGCCATTGTTTCGGCTAAGCTCATTCGGTTCACGTCTTTAGTCTTTTTAATCACTGAGACATTCATATCCCAAGATTTTGGAAGAGAATTTAGCAGCTTTTTGTTGATCTCGGACCTTGTAACCATCACACCAGCGGAGCTCATTTCAGTGGTTAGTGTGATAAACCTTTGCAATTGATTTTCCAGTGATTCTCCCACGATGTAGTTGAACATGTTGAATTTTTGTCGGAGCATGTCTTGTCGACTTTTCTTCATTTCTTCATTTTGCTTCGTAGACTTCTATGAGTGCTTCCCATAATGCCTTTGCTGATGTATATTCACGAAATCCTTGAGCAATCTTAGGAGACAATGCCATGGTGAGTGTAGCGAGTGCCTTTTCTTGTTCCTCGACTCTTTCAAAGTCATCATCAGTGTAGTTTTCAACCTGTTTGTCAATTACAGTGCCATCTTCTAGAGTTGATGTAATCCGAATCGGACCTCTTAAAATACTTCTCCAAATTTTGAAATCTTTCATCTTGATATACTTTTCAATCCGATATTTCCATTCAGGATATCCTTCTGCTGACAACAATCGAGGAATTCGAGTAATGGTTCCCATAATTGCATCCAAATCTTGATGAGCAATCATGCTTTGAGATTCCATTTTGACAAACTTAAATGATTGTTACCGTAAACACAAAGTATAACCGCGCACAAAATTACCCTTAACCACACACACAATTTTATACTTACCCGCAACTCCAACCGCACACTAAGCAACACACTCAACAGCACTTGAATTCAATTCAATAAGTGTAACCGCACACACTCACCAGCACACAAAACTTAACAGCAAACCCAACCGCACACACTTAACAGCACACAAATCTTAAATGCAACCGCACACACTTTACAGCACACTCAACCGTACACACCTTAACAACACACTCAACCGTACACACCTAGCAGCACACCTTCAAACGATTCAACCGCACACCTTCAACAGTTAACCGCACACCTTCAACGGTCAACCGCACACCTTCAACAGTCAACCGTACACCTTCAACAAATTCACGAAAAAAAAACGACGTTTATCACCCTTTTATGCTCCAAAACTCGATCATAAACTCGTTTTTATGAAAAATACAAAGAAGAAACCCCCCTTATTTTTCAGAGATCTATCCAAAAATGCAAAAATCTTTTCAAAATAAGATCAAATAAGCTCCATATCTGAAAAAATTGACTGATACAATCCAAGCTCTGATACCAATTGTAAGTCCCCAAATTGCTTGTGTATCAATCAGATCCAATTGATGGTGCGGAATCCCAATCAATTGGATGATGTCAGATCAAATAGAAGAGAAGGAGAAGAAGAAGATGATTAATCTAACGATGTATTCAAAGATATGAATGATGCTCCTTACAATAGATTCTCTCACACACACTCTTCTTCTCTCTAGATTTCTCTCTCTAAAAGATGCTCTCCTCTCTCTCTTCTCTAGCCTTCTACTCCCACATGCACTCCTCTATTTATAGCACTCCCAGTAGTACACGAGTGTACAGCTACACACGCGTGTACGGTCGTACATAGGGTGTGCGGCCGCACAAACATGTACAGTCGTACACAGCCACAAAATTACATATTACATTATAGAAAAATATATTTTCCTAGAAAAGCAAAGTATAAACCATATTTTTTGACCCAACAATCTCCCCCTTGGTTTATAGCTTTCTTTTCTAATTGGCCCAACAAACTCCCCCTAAAAAGTAGCTGGCTTTTCTTGTTAATCTTCATTGGGAGCTTGGCTTCAGCATTAATCTTCAAATTTCTTCATAGCTTCAAGATGAACATATGAATCTTCAATAAATGACTTCATCTTGAGCAGTTGGGCATTTCTTCAAGATTTGACTCTGAACGCATATTGGATGAGGAGGCTTGATGTACTGATTCTTGAAAGATAGCGCTTTCAGCTTGAGAATCTTCAGAGAGAATAAAGAGAATGAATCTTCTGGATCACTTCTGCAAGTTTATAGATAGACGCAGACTGATTGAGGAGGCTTCAATGCAATCTGTCACATAATCTGATTGAGGAGGCTCTGTTACCAATTGTTAGACCTCAAATGTGGATCCAATTCAGTAATCAATGAAAAAAATAGCAATCAAAATGGAGTGTAGAAGGAGTAAAAGAGAGATAACATCAAGCATGCACACATCTATATCATAAATGTCAAGTACACCTTGAGAAGTACACACACAACATTGTTCAGCAACTAGTGCAATCTGACACAAACCAGCTCCTATAAATAGTACCCTCACCAGCACACGAGTGTGCAGCCATACATGCGTGTGCGGCCGCACACACTGTGTGCAGCCGCACACACGAGTGAGGCTGCACACATACACCAAGTCTAACCACTACATTGCATTACATACACTGCCACCCTAATAACATCTATACAAAATTAGTGCCTAGCTCAAACCACAATATTATGGACTTTCAATACATGAGCGTCTGGACGCATACTGTTATGGGATTATGGAGTTGTTGGATGAGCGACTCGGGGCTTTTCAGGCCTAGATCACTACAAGACAGTTGGGAGCACGAACTCCCTCATTTTGGGAGTTTAAGGTTTGTGGAGCTCGAGAGTTCTTTAGGGCTAAGGACCTGATTGCTAGTTGTCGATGGATCGCTGACATGGAGAATGCTCAGCGGATGAGATTCTACCTTGAGGGGGCGAAGGGGGGTTTTGCATCTTGTCTTTTGAAGGATCGAGCCTATAATTGGTGAGAAGAGGTTAGAATGGCATTGGGATATGTGGTCGTAGTGTCCATGTCTTGGGAAGAGTTTGTCATGAGATTCTAGGAGGAGTTTGCACCAACCATTAAGGTGCAGCAGCTGGCGAGAGGGTTTTAGGGCCTTCATTGGACTACTAAGACTGTGGCAGAGATCACTGCCAAGTTTTGGGAGAGGGCTTTGTTAGATCTGCAGTATGCAGTAGACAAGGAGATGAAGAATGTGAGGGGTCAGGATATGTTGAGGGGTGACATTAAGGAGTTTGTGAGCTTTTTAGGGTGTAAGACCCTTAATGATATGATTACTAGAGCTCGGAAGTGAGTGAGACGCCAACAAGTTCGAGGTCAGTACAACACGTGCAGGAAGCAGCACGATGGAGTTTGTCGATCTAGGGTTCTGGTTGCTACATGTGTGGTGTGATTGGTTATGTCAGCAGAGATTGTCCCCAGGGGAAGAGTATGTTATCTTTTCGCTGCAACCAGATGGTCCACAAGAAGGCTGGTTGTCTAGATTTGATGACGGTAGCAGTGAGGGCACCTGCTCCAGCCACTTTGTGGATTATAGATGGTCGCAAGGGCAGGGTGGATGTTCTTATGGTGAGGAGCCGAGCATTGCAGTCGTAGGCCGAGGTGATTCGAGTTCCACCGGTTGACGTCGCAGACATTTTATTTTGAGAATCTTCATATTCCATTTTGCATACCAAGAGTCGTTCTTTGAGGATATTCAGGTGAGCCAATTTTAGATTTCGATGTGGGAGGCATTGATCACCATAAAAGAAAGCTTTAAGTGATAGAAGACCATCAGTCGGTTCGATCTTTAGTGGTATCAGCAAGGAATTCAAGGAATCATCAAGCTGGGCATGTTGGGTTTGAATGCATGATTTGTAGAGGTCTCTCGGGGATATGAGGCAATGAGGAAATCATTTAATCGTGGGTGTAAGTAGTTGTCAAGTTCAAACCTTCGCAGTGTGGTCAGTTGCAGGTCCGCATGGAAACTACGCTAGTGCAAGTAAGTCATTGAATTAGTTGGGTACCCATTTCAATAGTTGAGATTTTGTTCTTCGTCATCCGAAAAAGTCACCGAGGACTTATACTAGATTCAGTGCAAAGTTCTCGGGAATACTGAGCTCGTTGAGAGTTCGGGGAGTATTCATTAAATTTTGGCAGGTGTGTGTTCACTAGGATTGGCTAGTAATGGAATGCTAGTACTTGTGAGCTCAGGTTGTCAACAACTTCGAGTAGTTAGGTTGCGAGATATATTGGAAATCTATCAATTTTGTGGTTGGAAAGGAGCAATTGATTCCAAGTGGGGGAGAACTACTTGGACTAAGGGATTGCACAAGGAATGACATTTTTTGTTACCTTGCGCATCAGTGGTGGTGCATGGCGGGTATGTGAATAGATTCAGGTTGAGGGTTATGATAAAGCTTCTCTGCCTATTCTCGTCTGCTGGCTGTAGGACTCGAAGCAGGATCCGAATACCTGATTGGGGTATAGTCAAATGAGACTTCAACCTGTGATTTATTTAGTTGGCAAATAGTGATATAAGTGTTTTATGACTGTGGGGTAGCGGTAGTATTCACTAGACTGGTAGGTAGTGATAGAAGTGTTGTAAGAGTGTGGGGTGGTTGTAGAATTCACTAGGTTGGCAGGTAGTGATGGAAGTGTTGTAAGACTGCGGGGTGGTCGTAGCATTCACTAGGTTGGCAGATAGTGATAGAGGTGTTGTAAGATTGTGGGGTGACCCTTAGCATTCACCTGGTCCATGAGCAGCTACGAGAGTGTGGTGAGTCTATGATTTGGATCGTAGTTTCCTCTAGGTGGGATTAGACCATCGCAGGATGGGTAGTGAGATTGTGGGAAGGCCACATCATTCATGGAATCAAGGTAGTTTGTGGGCCGTATGGGGACGGTCGTGATATAAGATTGCAATTGGGTGTGTAGCATTCATTTAGAGCAAAGTAAGTTAGCTTGCATCGGTGTGATGGTTGGTTATAATATCCCTGTCTAGAACAGGAGGGTTGTTGAAGCCTTATATACAAGTCAATTAAGGTGGCTTTTCCAGAAAACTCTTGGATAGAGTCTCATGGTGCAATCGTTTTTGAGCATATTGGTTTCAACGACCAGTCGAAATTCCGATGCTTCAGAAAATTAGTAGATCAGCTCAGAGCTCAAAATATAGTGGATAGATTGAAAATGCGAATGTTGGTTGCAGGATAATTTAGGGTCATAAGGATTTCATTTGGATTAGATTGCGAAGTTGAGCCATATTGGTTCTGATTCAGAATGGTTTTGTATGTCAGGAAGTCAGATAAGGTATTGGATTCCGGGTTTTGAGTTGAGTAATGATGTTTGTCCTTTATTGGTTCAGTTCGGCGGGAGAAAGGATTCGTTCGTCGTCAATATGTGAGTTTTGATAAGGATGGGTTTGATTATTGGAAGGCCATCGTATATTAGGGTCGAATTTTATCAAGAATCTGGAAGATATGGTCGGATCGTCTGATTGCCTGGAAAGTGGAAAGGAGTGATTTCGAGGACGAAATCTAATTTAAGTAGGGGAGAGTTGTAACACCATGTTTCGAGTCGTTTTATAATTCGGGTTGTGACCTGAAGATCAAGTATCATAAGTCTTCAGGCTTTAGGAAGAGAGGTTTAAACTCATTTAGATGTGGGTTATATAGATTATGTGATCCAAGAGTTCAGTTTGTGATTTGGAATTAGGGATGTCAAAAAGTCCCGTGGGACCCCGTTCCCATGGGGGCCCCGTCCCGTTTGGGGGATTTTTTAAAAAAAAATCGGGGGCAGGGACCCCGTTCCGTTTGTGATATTGATTTCTCATATCTTAGGGCTTCTTGATTGCTTATACATGTAATCTCCTATTAATATTATTCTATTGTTTTTGCGATCAGTAATGGTAGTATGTGTCCCAATTATGGCTCGAATCAACAATGACAACCTTCTATCATGCCTATCGATCGTGATCTTTATCACACTAGGTAAATCTCAACACATCTTCCCATTTTTTTCAACCTTTGAAACATATTCATAGATTTGGTTTACATGTTTCCTTTATTCTAACATATATCTAGAAATTTACATATATTTCAAGTACAAATATGGGTTAACAGGTTGAGCTCAACGTAGTTACATATTGTGAGAACATGAATAAGATTGAAGAATACAAGTCAAAGTCCGAATCCTTGTTGGGATTAGGATTAAATAAATTTTGTATCTTGTTGCAATATATTATATATTTTGTTTCAGGTTATGATAGCTGATCTTTTTAATATGTCATGATTACTTGTCTTCAAGAGTTTTGGGTGGCATGCATGAGAGCTTATTACATCTTATCCTAATGAAGAGAATTATGGAGTGGTCAATTAGTGAGCCTGAAGCTCAAATGATGAGGAAGATTTCAAGATCATTTCAACCACATATATGGGTCGACGTGCATTCTACTTACCAAACTACATGAATTTGTTATTCAATAGCTAAGTGTAATAGGTACCTAGAAATCATGTATATTGTTTCCCTAAACAACTTGTAAATGTCTTTTTATAGTTAACGATTTAACTTGTAAAAATATAGCTAAAAACTAGTAAACATTCAAACTCATTACCATTTCCAAATTCATGCTTCAAATTGGTCCTTTTTATTTTTTGGTTTTAATCAACATTTAGGTCTAATTTCATATGGTTTTATGAGGTTTAATTTTAGATTTTTTTTCCAGAACTAGTACAACAAGATACATTTTAACAAAAGGGTAAAATTGTTTTTTTTATCATTCAACACAAACAGTCAGACGTATAATCAAACATCATTGTTTCAAATGTAGATTCAATCAGAAGCCTCTGACTCAGTCAAATTTGACTCAATCAGCAACTATCATACTGCCCCTTACATAGAATATATTTTTGGTTGTATTATATTGTTGATGACTTATAAAAAGAAATTGGTATTGGTTGGTAATATTGATTTGTGTAGGTGGATTATTAAGAAAATAATATTTTAATTTAAGATTGATTATGAGTGATTGTTAATAAACATAGTCTAGCAGCCCAATCTAACATGGTCCTCCCCGTGATAAGAGTTGATTGCTCTTTTCCCTTCGTTGATGTAATAGACCAATAACCGGAACTCAAACATTCTCTTCCATTCTTTCACTTTGAGAGACTATAATATGATTGATCTGTATCACTGTTGTCTTTAATAGAACATTGAACTCAAACATTCCCACACACTTTTCATTATTTATCATACTAGATGTTTTTGCTATTATTATTATTACAGAGTAACAAATATATCACACTAGAGTACATTAATTTTTGAAGATTGGGTAGTCAAGTGCACACAATTTTGTAGTCCCTTTATTCATGTTTTCAACTTCAGTGATGACTTTTAATATTTTAGCAAGCCCAAAGACGTCTACGATATTCTCCAAGTGCTAGTAATGGGAAGATATTCCTGTATAGTGGATAATGCAGCATGCAATTCTTCATGGAGACTCCGGTGAACTCCTACCAAATCATGTCAATGTTTAATAGCAACGATCACTTCACCAATTATTTACCTACGTTTTTTTTTTCTATTTTTCAAAGGGTGATGTCGTTTTTTTCGTTTCATTTTTTCACAACATCATTATATTTTGATTGCTTTGTTTTCACAAAGTTATACATCATATAAACGTACGTAGAAGAATGTGCATCATTAAAACTCATTACTATATATGATATAAAAAGCTATTTATGTTTGTTCTTGAGCCACAATTAACCTCATTAAACAAATACGTGATATACTGAACATAAAGCATACATATGGTTTGTATGTAATGTGTGTATTTGTGTATAGAAAATAGCTTTCATTTATATTATATAAAAAAAAGAATAATAAAGTTGTAAATGAGTAATGGGTTCTAACAATGCATACATTTGTATGTAAGTTTATGTTATGTATAAGTTGGTGAAAACGAAAACAATAAAAGTATAATGACGTTGTGAAAAAAATGAAACGATAAAAATGACATTAGACCCTTGAAAAACAGAAAAGAAAAAAAAACGTAGGTAATCCGTAGGTAAATACCTACGGATAAAGATTATCCGTTGGTAATCTTTAGGTATTTACCTACGTTTTTTTTATATATTTTTCAAGGTGTAATGTCGTTTTTTTCGTTTCATTTTTTTTTACAACATCATTATACTTTGATTGCTTTGTTTTCACAAAGTTATACATCATATAAATGTACATAAAATCGTGTATACGCATAGATACACATACACACATACATACACATACACATACATACTCAAATACACACATACACATACATCTATACACACATACTTATAAATTTTTTCGTTTGTTTATTTATTTGTGTGTTAAACACATTGGTTACGATTATTATATATTATTATTATTATTATTATTATTATTATGATTTTTAATTTTTTGTGTTTTAAATATTTAAAGCAAAACCATCAAACACAATTTAAGACTTGATTATTGAATAATAATAACAATAATAATAATAATAATAATAATTTAAAGTCGTTGGTATTTCATAGTTATTCTGAAGCTATTTTCTTCTGTGGGTAGTCTGTAGCTATTTTAAAGCTAATTACCTACGGAATACTTACATGCTTATTTTTGTCGCTATTCCGTAGTTATTTTGTAGCTAATTACCAATGGAATACATACGGATGTACGTCCATTGTTATTCCGTAGCTATTCTGTAGCTATTTTGTTACTAATTTAGGGCATCCCATTCCGTAGGAATTCCGTTAGTATTATGTAGGTAATTACCTACAGAAATTTTCTGTAGTTATTTTTCTATGGCAAAACCCTTTGTTTTCTAGTAGTGCACCAGAATTTTGGCTTTTCCCTGAAGCTTTTCCCTGAAGAATTCCTTTTCATCCAGGTACATAAACTTCCACCTTTTAGGAACAAGAAACAAACCAATGATTCCATGAAATAAGATCTGAAAATTTAGTGAATTGAAATTGTTCAGTTGATCTAACCAAACTTAGTATCATATGGTGTAGCGAAAATGTGGTGCTATTGCCGAACAACCTATATGCCCATGTCTTACTTGTATGGGAACAGGTTCCATGGTCCGATCACTGAATTTGTTCTCCAGCTTCGACAAGAGATGTATTCTATCCCGCATGACGGAAATAAATTGGAATAAACATCGCCATAAATGTTGCAAGGTTAGCTTACTAAACAATACATTTTTATAAGCATGTATGTATATAGTGAAATACGTTTAAGGATATGATGTTTTTTGGTTGTCACGACTCGTGATTAATTTCCATTGAGCGCATCACAAAAGTTTAGAGCTTGATGAATTCATTACTAAATATACTTGTTAATAATGGAACACAGGAAGATCTCCTTTACCCTCATTCTACAGTCCAAGAACTTTTGTAGGATGGTCCTCACTACTTTGGTGAGTCGGTCTTTAAATATTGGCCTTTCAAGCAACTACGAGAAAAAGCTTTAAAAAGAACGATTGAGTTGATTCGTTCTAGCGCCCAAGAAAGTAGATACATAACCACAAGAGCTATTGAAGAGGTAAACTAACAAGTCGCCTTATATTAAGATTTAAGATTATTCACTTGAACATAGGAGTTTAAATCCACCATGACCTCATTTACATTTCATATACTCTTACTAGTATCAGTGTTGTAAAACTCGCCGAGTTGGCCGATTACTCCTCCGAGTACTCGCTACTCCCCCCCTTGCCGAGACGAGTTACATAATCTCGAGTACTCCCCGATCGGCCCCTTAATGAACTGGGTAGTATTGTGAAATCCAGTCAACTCGGTGATTAATATGTATAATATACTTAATGGTTTATTATTTAACACACACACATGTGATTATTACTACATATATATATATATATATATATATATATATCTTAAATTTTCAGAAATTATTCACGAAGTGAGACCATTATGTGTTTTTCATTTTTTGTGTATTCATGTGTATCCAATTTTGTTATATATTCTAATCAACTTATGATTTTATCTTATGATTTTGACATATAGAATTTACGTAAAAATATTTCTACACAAATTTCCAAATCCGAGTACTCCCCAAGTACTCCTGAGTACTCGCTACTCGGTAGTCGGCCGAACAGGTACCGAGTAACTAGTTCTACAACCTTGACTAGTATTATACATAAAAATTTTAGACTTTATAAGCCCGTCCCACGTATTTATCTATTTGGTTAATATATAAATTTTATATCAAGTATTCAAAAGAAAAAAAAATATTATTTATTCATTTATTAAGATTTTGATAAAATATATTCAGTTATTAGTTTTTATAAAAGATAAAAATAAAACTTACAATAAAAATGTTTATTGAAATATAATCAACCTCGGTTTAAATTTTAAACATATTAACTAAATTTATCAGCAATAGTTTTTGGCTTAGAGCATCCACAATGGTGAGTTCAACGAGAGAGTTGAATGAGGTGACAAGCCTATGTGTCATTTAATGGATGAAACTCTACCATAGTGAGATGCCACCTTGGCATTCAATGGATTCAGAGTTCAATGGTCATTGAACTCTTCAATGGGAAAAATGAAAGTTTTTAATTCTTAAATATTTACTACTAGGTGTGAGACCTGTGTATTACACGGGTTTATAAAAAAAATTAATATAAAATTATAAGCATTACATATTTTTTAAAGTAATAATTTTACATAAATACAAAGAATATAATAAATAAAGTAAATAATAAAGGTTGTAGAGCATTTATTATTAAATTTAATATAATGATCTACTTTACATATATAAATCTCATTAAAATGTGAATTTTAAATTTAAAAAAAAAATAAAAATTTAAGAAAATGACAAGTGGAAAAGAAATAATTCAAAAACTCTTAGAAAATGACATGTGTCAAATTTAATGAAAGCATGACATTTGGCAAAATTAATTTTCATTTATTAGGTTAGATAAGTTACATTTTATAACATTCTATTGAACTTTGTAGAGTTTAATGCATTGTAGGAAAAAAACTAATAAAGTTGTATGGATTGTAGAAAGATGATGTGACAATCCATTGAACTCTATAGAATTCAATGCATTGTAGATTCCCTTAGCGGTAGAGTGAGATACCAACCTTTTAAGAGGTCGAGGGTTTAAATCTCATACTTGAATAGATTTTAAATGTAGATCAGAAAATGTGTGTGTTAAGTTAAAAAAACACTTGATGAAAATTAAGTTAATTTTTCTTTTTTTGTGACAATATATATATATATATATATATATATATATATATATATATATATATATATATATATATATATATATATATATATGATTGAGTTGGAGTGGTTGCAGATGTACAGTACCTTAATCAGTCTATGCAATGTAATCAATTTGTCTTTGGGTTTGGATGCAGTCCTTGCAAATGATGGTTTGGTGGGCAGAGAACCCAAGTGGCGATGAGTTCAAGCACCACCTTGCTAGATTGCCTGATTACTTATGGCTAGCAGAAGATGGAATGAAGGTGATGCCGAGTGGTGGTCAATTATGGAATTGCGCGCTTTCAACTCAGGCAATAATTGCTAGTAATATGGTTGAAGAGTATGGGGAATCTCTTAAAAAGGCCCATTTCTTTAGCAAAGAATCTCAAGTCAAAAATAATTCGGCTGGGAGATTTTATTAAAAATTGCCGGCAGATTTGTAAAGGGTCATGGACATTCGCCCCAGATGATGGATGGGCGGTCTCAGATTGCACATCCGAAGCACTGAAAGTAATACCATGATCTCATCTTTTATGGAGTATTATTTTCTAAACCTTTGCGAAAATAATTTGTTCTCATATATAGTGTATATATAAATCATTCATGCATGCTATGGGGTTGCAACCATCCCATTCATACACTCCGAGCACCTAACACAAACATCTTAATTAGTTGATATAAGTAAGGGGTTTTACTGAAAATCATAAAGTTGAAGTTTCATTCATGCGTTTTAATTTATGAGAAAGCCAAAACATTTACAGAAAGATAAATTTTGCCCCAAGAAGGAATACTGGTTGCACCCCCGTCGTCAAGTAGTATCCACTTCCTACCTCGGCTTACTGCACAATTTCTGTCATGTGGTCCTTCTCCTAATAGTCGTAGGGCTACATAGTTCAATGCAGATCCCATCATGGTGTTGTGCCCCTCGATGTGGAATCCCCATCCCCCATCTTTATTCTAACAACATTAAAAGGACATTTGTTACCATACTAGCTCCAAAAAAAATTATAATATTTGGTGAATCATAACAAGTGAAATATTAACTAACAATACTAAACTAAAAAAGCTTATGAAATAATGAAAATTTATAATGATGTTATAGACAAGTATCATGGTAACTTCTGGTGGAGTTATTGGTTCATATGATTGGCATATAGCTCAATATAGAGTTGATGATCAATTTTGGTGATGACCTCGGTGATATTTGCTTAATGATGATGTGTTTTAGTTGTCTATCTCTTTGGCATATAGCTTTTTTCAACGGGTAGCCCTTCTTTAGCAGTTGCTCTTTTTTAGCTATCTATTCTCTTCTGCAGTTGGTCGGCCTATATTAAGTAGTTTTTATGTCAAGCACTGGTTTTTTGGCATCGTCTTTCTCTTCTTTAAAGTTTTTTGGCAATATTTCATCTTGGTCGATTCTATAGTAATTCTTCCTATCTATAGTAACTTTTCCTAATTGATTTGGCTTCTTATTTGATTAGTGTTTGGTTCAATTTCGTTGTTTGTGGAAATAGATGGAAGAAAAGACTATTCCATTAGTCAGTTACTATATATTTCAAACATTTACTTGCACTCCCACCTCGGTCTCATCATCCTCCATGGAGTCATGCTCCACGGATATCTGGCCCACCTTAGTCCAATATTACAATTACCGTGATGCGCCGTCTATGGATCCTTTTATGTGTGATTAGTTCCTAACACTTATTTTCATTATAGCCAAATGCTTTGCTGGTCTCCTCCCATATTGGTCTAACATTGTCAAACAAATATATCATCTTCCTAGTGGATAATGGATTTTGATGCTTCTGAACACCATACGCACTAGTACAGAAGATATTTAGGCTACGTTTGGCGTACTAGCTGAAAAGCTAGCTATTAGCTGAATAGCTAGCTTTTAAATAAAAAGCTAGCTTATAGCTAAAAAAGTAGCTGATAAAAAATAATTTTGGTAAAACTAGCTGAAAAGCTAGCTGAAATATATAAAATTACATAAAATGACATGTAAGAATATGTGTTTCTATAATTAATTAAGCGGTATATTTGGAAATTTTTAAAAAAGCTAGTCTAAGTAGCTTTTCAAAAAGTCAGCTTATAAGTTAGCTTATAAGCTACTTTTTGGTTTACCAAACACGACAACATAAAAAAGCTCGAAAAATAAGCTAGTTTATCAGCTAGTTGTGGCGCACCAAACATAGCCTTAATAGGCGAACGCTTTTTTTTCTGGGGAAAATGACTCTTGAGGGTAATTAACTTTTGCGTTTGTACTCATTTGGTACCTTTCCTTTTTTTTGTATCCAATATAACATTGAACTTGTTGTTTGTGTTCACCATAACCCTTTTGACCGGCTTTTGACCTGTGATAGCCGGTCAAAGGGTTATGGCGAACATAAACAACAAGTTCGATGTTATATTAGTACAAAAAAAGTAAAGGGACCAAATGAGAACAAACTCAACAGTTGGTTATCCTTCTGAGTCATTTTCCCCAAAAAGTTAAATGAAATTAAAGTTGCAAAATTATCAAAGACTGCAACCTTCTTTGGCTATAACGTATATGAAGAGCGTTTCAGATGGGTAACTTCGTTAAGACATGGTTTATGTTATGCTTACTGTGGTTAACTATCAACACCTCTCTTCAAAAGGATATGATTGTGTATGAGATGTATATTTATCACCATAAACGTTTGCCTCAAGGTATATTATGGTGATGTGTCTACAAAAGCAGCATGATATTGTACATATCGATGTTGTATCTCATCCCATGAATTTGATCTTAAAGCTAAGTAAACTCAAAAATCACAGCACTTGTGATTCCACTCGTTTGTAGACTTGTCTAGAATCCATGATACGATAAATCATTCGATTGGAAATGTAAATGTATTCATGAAATGCTCCTGCTTAGTCAAGATTCCCCTAATAAATATTCAAATTCGTTACAAAGTTGTACATGTATGAATAGTGCTCTTTCGTGGGTTATGTTTTGAAGAGAAGCAAGAATGAATCTCATAAAGTCAATAATATCAGTAGGAGATGACATGGGATTTGCTGTAAATGAGTAAAAGGAAAATGACTCAGGTAACCAACTGTTGAGTTTGTTTTCATTTGGTCCCTTTCCTTTTTTTTGTACTCAATATACCATCGAACTTGTTGTTTGTGTTCACCATAACCCTTTGACCGGCTATCACAGGTCAAAAGTCGGTCAAAAGGGTTATGGTGAACACAAACAACAAGTTTGATGGTATATTGAATACAAATAAAAGGAAAGGGACCAAATGAGTACAAACACAAAAGTTAATTACCCTCAAAACTCATTTTCCCTTTTTTCTGAGGCGGTTGTATGTAAAAACGCCTCATTAAATGCCTACAGCATCAAAAAAAATATGCCAACTGCATTAAAAGACCACTAAAAATATCAATTGATAGATTCGTTAATGTTGTTCAAAGGAAATAGCATTAAAAACGATTTTTTTGATGCGGCTTGTTGTAAACGCACGATTAAATTATGAATTTTTTTATGCTTTTTTTTATAAAACGCATCATTAAATTTCGACTTTTTGGTGCGATATTTTGAAAAACGCATCAATTAAAAACTAGCTATTTCCTTTGAGGGTTTTTGTTTGTAAATGCGAACTTCTTCTTCTTCCAGTAGATCTGCAACTTACATGCACAAAAACTCAAAATATTCTCATTAATCGTCTAGTTATCTTCATTAAAGGTAATTTAAATTTTATTGTATTTTTTATTTTATTTTACCTGCTTATTTATTAAATGATTGTTTATTGTTTTTTTTTTAAATTGATTTTTATAAATTATTAACATGTTAAAATTTACATAACTTGTTTGTTTAAAATCAATATCTTGCATTCTTTGTTTGTTTATTTTAATTTTCACATTAATCGTGATTATTGGATGTACAAAACTTCACGTTTTTCTGAACTTTATATAGAGGGTGTTCGAACCTCTATTAGGGTTGCCGAAGCAAATCGCGTGAATAAAAGAAATGAATTGATTTCTTGTCCTTGTAATCTTGGTAAAAACAATAAAATGTTTAATTGTACCGGAGAAATGGAGTATCATTTGTTGCAAAATGGTTTTATGCCTAATTACACTTCTTGGTCAAGACATTGAGAAACACTTTTTGATTGTAGCACATCTTCGACCAATTTAAATATTAATAATAGTACATACAACAACGATTCATATGTTGATAATGATGATCACCATTCAAATGACCCAAATGACAATTTTCAATGAAGGGTTTGATGACATCAAGACTAATATGGGTAATGCTTAACAAGAAAACTTACAACGCCTATTTGAAGAAGCATAAACACCGTTATATAGCAGTTCCAAATTTATGAAACTTGATATGGAATTGAGGTTGATTAACTTAAAGTAGAAAAACGGATAGAGTGATAAAAGTTTCACAAGTCTATTAGAGCTTTTGCATGTCATTCTTCCGAAAGACAATGAATTACCAATTTCTGCATATCAAGCAAAAAAAACTAATGTGTCCGATAGGATTGGAAGTTGAAAGAATATATGTATGTCCAAATAATTTATGTTATTTAGAAAGGAGTTCGAGAATAAACATAATTGTGTTTTTTTCAGTGCATCAAGGTATAAAGGGAAAAAAGATTCAGATGAAGTTGACAATGATGTAACAAAAAATGGATCACCGGCTAAAATGTTGTGGTATCACCCTATTATACCAAGACTATATAGGTTATTTTCAAACAAAAAAGAAGCAAAGTTAACTTGTTGGTATTCGGAAGAACATGTAATTGATGGAAAACTAAGACATGTCGTGGATTCACCTCAATAGAGAAACATTGATAAGAAGTATACTGGATTTGGAAAAGAGATGAGAAACATACAGTTTGGGCTTAGTTCAGACGGGATCAATCCTTTTAGGAACATAAGGAGTCGTCATAGTATGTGGCAGGTTCTTTTATGCATTTACAATCTTCCACCATGGTAATGCATGACACGGAAATACATTATGATGTCATTGTTGATTTAGGGGTCGAGACAGCTTGGTAACGATATTGATGTGTATTTGTCTCCTTTAATTGATGACTTAAAAAATAATTGGAGTTTGGGTGTAGACTTATATGATGCTTATAAAAAACAACACCTTCAATTGTGGGCCATGATTTTTTTGTACTATAAGTGATTTTCAAGCATACGGTAACTTATCAGGATACAAAACAAACGGTAAGAAAGCTTGTCCAGTTTGTGAAGATCAAACAAGCTCGATATGGTTAACAAATTGCAAAAAAACTGCATATATGGGGCATCTAAGATTCCTTCCGAAGGGTCACCATTTTAGGAAGAAAACTATTGAGTTTGACGGGAGTATCGAGATCAGAACGATGAGGAAATGATTTGATGCATTTTCACGAGTTGCAAGTATAAATATTGTGTTGGGAAAAAGATTTCGTGTTAATAAAGACGCCCTTTGGAAAATAAAAGTCATTTTTTTGAATTACCTTACTGGAGACTTTTGGATGTTAGACATTGTCTAGATGTTATGCATATAGAAAAAATATATGTGAGAGCTTGAATTATTAAAGATGAAGCATAAAACTAAATAGGTTAACGTCCGAAAGGACATGTTCAAGATGGGGATATGTGAAGATCTTGCCCCCGAACAGAGTGCTAACTGTGTTTATCTCCCACCTGCTTGTATACTACATCAAAAGAAGAAAAATTAAAGTTTTTTCAATGTTTACATGATATTAAGGTTCCATCAACTTATTCTGCAAACATTAAAAGATTTGTATCGATGAAAGACTGTAAATTGTTTGGAATGAAGTCTCATGATTGTTATGTTTTGATGACACGTATGATTCTTTTAACGTTACCTAACAACCACGTTAAATGTAACAGAGACGTTACTGCCTTGGCTAAGACTCGGTCTTGGCCTCAGAGAGCCAAAGCCGAAGCAACAACTCATTTCTCGTCACAAGGGAAGAACATCCCATGTGAACTCCTCATTTACCCACAACCAATGAGAAAGCTACAAATGGCACGGGTGGCACCCAGAACTGACATCACCTGGCGGTTAGTTCGCGTGAATAGCTCTCCCAATAAGAGGAGGCCACATATCATGCTCACGAAAGACGATCCCCATGATCCGTTAGTAACAGGTATAAAAGGATCTCTTCCACCTCAAGGAAGGGATCCATCTTCTCTTTCACTAAGTTTTACTCTAATTCTCTCTTTCTGAAAACTAACTTGATCGTCGGAGTGACGTCTTGGTAGAACACTCGGTCGTCCTCTAACGGTTCTTCTATGATTATGTTCTCAGGGAAACTCCTAAAGCACTTGCATCATCAAGCATCCAAACCCCTTAAAGAGCATGTCACAACATTTGGCACCATTTGAATGTATCCTCAGGGTGATACAACCGATTAACGACACCGGTTCTTTGTAAAACAACGATCTATGCCCGACAACACCTACGCTTGCAATACCAAATCTGTTTTGAATATCGATGGTGATAACTAACAAACACCATTGCGAGTACAGAACCCAGACTCCAATCCAGGCGATCATGGCGCAGATTTCACTGATTATGGGGCCAGTACTCTAGAACAGTTTCCAGCAACCGTCATCGAATGGTTCATCGTCTTAGACAACGATATCACATCCTGATCTACTACAAAAACCTCCACATGAAGGCATGGAAGTACTTACTATCTCTCATCCTCACAAGAGAAACATGACTCATCAAGCAGGGGACGAAATAGAGGTAGTCTCGAGAAATCTACTCAATATCAGTTTTTCGAGCAGCAATCCCAGACCATTGAACTGGGATTTGAGAGATCCACTCCTTATATCTGGATTTATTCGTAACACGAAAATCCATCGAACATATATCAACGACAGTAGTCGCTCTTATATACTCTACGAGCACTGTCATAGACAACTACCAGACTTGTGGAAGGAGGGGTTATAGTCCCCAACTGGGGGGCCGTTGATAGGATTCACTGGGCACAGTTTGTGGCCATTGGCCACAATTCGACTGTCCTTAATGATGGTCAGTCATAACGAGAGGGATCAAATCACAAGAACAATCGAGTTCCGTGTTATCCGATATCCAGCAAAACACAATATCCTGCTCAAACGATTGGCAATCTCCTCAGTACACCTTGTACCATCAACAATTCATGGCGTAATTAAATTTATCAAAGGCTAATGGACAAAGTATTCGCCAACCAAATCTGTAGGAGTATCGAAGTTTACATTGACAATATGGTAGTCAAGAGCTACGATGAGGAAACATTACTCCGACATGTGGAAGAAACCTTCAGAATGCTCGCTAAAGTGTAGATGAAGTTAAACCCAGCTAAGTGTATCTTTGGAGTCGAGGAGGGGCAATTCCTTGGGTATCAGGTATCCAAAGAAGGGATTCTCCCCAATTCCACTAAAATACAGGATTTCCTCGAATCAAAAAGTCCCCACAATCTCAAAGGGGTATAGGAGATCAGCGGTAGGTTGACAGCATTAGGAAAGCTCCTTGCCAAATCTGTAGAAAAATCACTTCTCCTGTACCAAACACTCAAAGGATATTTAGACAAAAAAAACAATTTAAATGGGCAGAAGAAGTTGATGCGGCATTGCAAAAACTGAAAGACGCCTTACAACAACTCCTGGCTCTCGCCTGCCCACTCCCAGGAGAGACACTACAGATCTACTTAGCAGCATCTAAAAAGGCCATCCCATTTGTACTAACAGTGGAGAGAGAGAACAAGAAGATCCCCATTCATTTTGCTAGCAGGGCCCCGCAAGGGCCAGAAGTCAATTACACGGCCTTGGAAAACATGGTCCTCGCCCTGGCTTACACATTCAGGCAACTATGGAGATATTCCCAGGCCTAAAAGGTGGATGTTATGACTAGTCACCCAATAAAGCAAGTGCTACTAAGTCCAGAAAAATCCGGGTGCCTGGCTAAATGGGCCATAGAGTTGGGTGAATACGACATCCAATACCACCCCAGGACCAGCATCAAAGCCCAGGCTCTTGTAGATTTCCTGGTCGTAATCCCAGATACCATCAAGGGGGTACCAACGACAATCTCCACTGACCAACTCGAACCTGAGGCCAGTAAGGAACTATGGAAGATGTACACCGATGGCGCACCAAGCAAGGAAGGCCCAAGCGCATGCCTGATCTTTCAGAGCCCTAAAGGTGAAGAGATCACTTACGCATAATGATTTTATTTTCAAGTATCCAACAACGAGGCAGAGTACGAAGCACTCCTAGAAGGCCTGAGGCTCGCCAAGGAAGTTGGTGCAAAGCAACTAGCATCCCTTAACAATTCACTACTTATCACAAACCAGGTAAATGGAACGTACGAGGTCAAAGAATCAAGGATGCAGAAATACCTAGATGCAGTCTGAAGTCTAACCAGCATGTTCAAAAGCTTTTCCATAAAACAAATCTCCTAGAGAAAGAATGCAAGGGCGGACACTCTCATCAAGTTAGCCTTAACTCCATATAATCACTTAACAAAGAAAATGCTAGTTGAAGTGCTCCCGGAGAGAAGTATCGATAACCAAAAGGTCAATACAGTATCGACTGCACTGGAATGGACCAAACCGTATGTCAATTACATGTGTCATGGCGTGCTATCAGATGACCCTGTGAAGGCAAGAAAAGTCAACATCATGGTGTCACATTTTGCAATCACCAATTACACTGAAGAGGGTATCTCAATACATGGCTAATGTTCATATCCAAGGAAGAGAGACAGACATTCCTAGAAGAAAGTCATTCGGGGGATGCGGCGGCACATGAAGGCACTTGAGAACTCACAGGCAAAATACTCTGCCTAGGTGTATATTGGTCAGACTTGTATGACGAAGCTGCAGCCCTAACCAAGAAATGCAAGGAATGCCAGGCATTTGCTTCTTTCAAAATCAACCATGCCGTTGACCAGCATCACCGGCTCCTATCCCTTCCATCAATGGGGGATTGACATAGAGGGACCTTTCCCACCAGCGCCAGGGGTGTGAAATTTTTCTGGTAGTCATGGACTATTTCACCAAGTGGATAGAGGCGGAACCACTGCCCGCCATTACTGGCAAACAAACAATAAAATTCATGACCAAGAACATCTTGGCCCGTTGTGGCACACCCAGAACCCTCATAAGCGATAACAGCACACAATTTGAAGGAAGTCCCTTCAGAGAGTGGTGCAAAGACAAAAAGATTCATCGTCGTTTCACATCAGTGGTGCACCCTCAGACCAATGAGCAAACCGAAATATCCAACAAAAACCATAGTTAATGGTTTGAAGAAAAGGCTACTCAGATTAAAGTATGCCCGGGTGGATGCACTCCCGATAGTTGTGGTCCTATCATACCACAGCAAGGTAAAGTACAGGAGAAACGCCATTTAGTCTAACCTATGGGACGGAAGTGGTCCTCCTACTGGAAATAGTGGCCGACTCTCTACGAACAGAGAGTTTCGAAGAAGTAGCCAACGAAGAAGGGCGACGCCAGGACCTAGACATGCTTGGTGAAAAACGTGAGGTGGCACAGCTGTGCCAAGCACTTTACAAATCAGGAACTGAGAACTGTTACAACCGCTAAGTCCAGGTCAAGAATTTCAAAGTCAGATAATGGAAGCTAAGTAAGAACGATTCTAGCCATGTTGAACCATTGGGGAAACTCAGTGTCATGTGGGAAGGACCATACAAAATCGTGGAAGCCCATAAGAATGGTGCTTATGTCCTAGAAGCTCAGGATGGGCATGCCATTCCAAGAACATGGAATATGTCGAGCATGTGTCATCTGTACTCTTAAAACGAGTGTTAAAGTTAGAATTAATGCTAGCAAAGGAATTGTGTATTAATTTTAACATGTAAATGTAATCAACATGAATTACTTTATTACTTTCAATTTTATTACACTCTAAGCAAAAACAGAGTAAACAGAAAGGGCAATTTAGATGCGCCTTATTTTACAAAACAAAGAAGTTGTGTACATTTACCGTGTGACAACAAGGATTGATCATCCAACGTCACATGAGCAAAATCGTTACAAGGAGGCAGCCAGGGAGTTTTCATATAGAAGGCTCATAACCTTCCTCCCAAAACATGTTCATCATTTACATCATAGAAAACATACAAATGAACATGTGACATGAGTGTAGATGGATCATAACCTTCCACCACTAAAACAGAAAAGCATAATCGGGTGAGCCCCAAGATGACAATCTTGGCTGCACCTAGGGTCTTTAAGCAGCAAATTAGAACACATTTCTCAAAGACCAGCTTTGCTAAAACATAAAGAGTTCACCAATAACAGAACTCAAAATAGGGGTGCAAGCAAAACCTACATAAATACCATGTAATGGCCAACATAAACCATACATGAGGTAATCAAAGAATACATGCGGTAATACCAAACATTCATAACCACGAATATAAAAGAAACATTGTCATGATTACCGGACTCCTGTACTTTCAAATGGCCACAAAGTGAAAAATAGATAAAATTGAACAAAGAAAAAGAAAATATTGTTAAAGGGATTACATCAAAACAAGTCACAAAGCAGGGCTACGTGTTACCAGGAGCGAAGCTTGGGCTAGGTTCTGATCCTTTGCCCTGAGCCTCTTGGCATAGATTGGGAAGTCCAAGCATATCCAAACTACCTAGGAGAAGGTGGATAGCAAAGTCTATTTCAGTGAAAGACACAAAGGCATCCTCCATCTCTTTAGTCCTGGCGGCCACATTCTCCTCGGCCTTTGGTTCAGACTTCGCGGTGGTCACCTGTTCCCAAACAATCCTTTTGCCATGCTCCACACCAGCAGCAACACAAGCCTTCTGCACATGCACCAAGCCCTAGAGAAATTGCCATTTATTGACCACCCTGTCTACCACCCTGCTAAGCCCGTCGCTGAGGATCCATAAGACATCCTTTTCCAACGCCCCTTTCGTAGCACTCTTTGTAACCAGATCAGCCTCCAATTCTATGGTCTGCTTGGTTAGCCCAGCATTCTCAAAACTCAAACCCCCACACAATAATTAAGGCTCCTTGCCTCCTCCTCCAGCTTTGCCACTTGATCTGCTAAATTTTCCTTCTCAAGCAACACCACCTCCCGCTCAGCCTCCCAACGACGCTTGTCAGTCGCCATCTTTTCCAATTGGGTTCTCAGTTGCTCGCACTCAATACTCTTCAGGTCAGCATCAAAATGAACGGTCTACATGTCAGAGATGCGTCCAGCAGCAGGAACCAAGTACAACGACACCTGAGCAGCGACATAGTGCAAGCCGTCGACCATGTGCTCATCAGATAGGACACTTAAGGCCTCAGTGGTGGCAGGAGGAAAAGCATGTTGACACCACTCCGGAGCAGTGTCGTGATCAGAGACAAGATCCTAGGCTAACAGCTTCCAAGCCGGCTTATAGGCATCCGGAGGAGAACAAGCAAGAGGGGGGAGTTGTGGTTTTGTAAAAAGAAGTTGATAACGAAACATGGGAAGGTGAAGACCTAGTCTTGGCCTTGACACTTCCAGCAGTGGTAACTGGGTTGACCTTGACGATGTTCTATTCTGCTATACGACCAGGCGATTCAATGGCCCAATTGTGTGCCCCCTCCGGTAGTTTTGAAGGACTCTCATCGGGGGCATGGGTGGAGCTCCTGGAACCCTCAAGCAAGAAACTCATATTGCGTTTCTTACGAAGAGGGGGCTCAAAGCTAGTGGTCTTGGCAAGACCGCCAGTAGAGGCTTCCAGAACAACGAAGCGACTCTTGACACGACGAAGATTTCTTGGAGACCCAAAAGGGGTAGGATCCTTCTCGGAAGCACCAGTGACAACGATGTCTCGGAAATCCAACTCATCGTCACCACCAGCACCATCACCAGCGGCACCGCCTGCACCGGTGGGAGACTCGTGTGAAGCCTTGATTCCTTGGCCAAGAACAGGAGGTGGCTGAGCTTCAACAAGGTCGACTTTGCGGCATTGAATTTCATCCTCAAAAAAACCTTGAAGAGCCCGCTCCAAGGATATAATTTCCTCCTCGCCTAAAAATCAGAACGAAAGCAACAACGGTTAGCCAAAACCCTGATTTCAACACGTTTTCTCGAAAAGGGGGGGGGGGGCAAGGGAATAAAGAGTATTATACCTTCCTTTGTAACAAAGAGCTCAGGCATTTTCCCACGAGCCCTCCAAGCGGCGCTCATTCCACCGGCGGCCAAAAAGCAATCGTGCCAATCCTTGTCATCAATGTTGATCTTCTCCAAGTTGTCAGCCAGCTCCTTGTTAGCACCAAAAAGCGTGGGAGCACGGTCCACATACGCCTTCACCCTTGGGTAGCCAAGCACCACAAGATCATTATTCACCCACAAGAATTTCTCTTGCCAGTTCTTCTTGGACTTTTGGTCGTGAATAACGGTACGGACTCCCCGCCGGAGAGAAAGGGTTCGGGTCCCAAATTGAGTGGAAGCATTGTAGAAGTGCTTGAATGTCGGAATAGTCGGATGATGACCTAGAGCGCGGTAGAGGAGCTCGAAGCCTACTATCTTGTTTATGACAATAAGAGTCAGCTCCATTACTAAAAACCCGTATTCATGAATGATAAAATTAACGAAATCAGTGGTAGGCAAATGAAGACCTGCCTTGAATAGGGCGATTGGAAATTGCAAGCGTGTTCGGGAACGAACCCCAATCGGAACTCGAAAGACTCCCATTCCTCGGAGGTAAGATCTCTTCCTAAAGCGCGAGCAGTAGCCATGGAAAATACGAAGGAAAGGTTTAGAGTATTTTTCTCAAGAACAAGTAGAAGGCAATGGGGTAAACAGCAGGAGGAATTGGGGTTTTAATTCCATCAATGAGGCAACGAAGTGCCCTCATGATGAAACCGTAGAACAACAGCAATTTCGCCCTGCCAACTACACAAGTTGTCAATAGCAGATCGCCATGTATCTATGAGTAGACCAGAACAACTATGCTATGCTACGAACGCAGAGGCCTACTGGTCTAACGGACTTGTTAACGTTACCTAACAGCCACATTAAACGTAACAGAGACGTTATTGCCTTGGCTAAGACCCGGTCTTGGCCTTAGAGAGCCAAAGTCGGAGCGATAGCTCATTTCTCGTCACAAGGGAAGAACATCCCATGTGATCTCCGCATTCACCCACAACCAATGAGAAAGCTACAAATGACCCGGGTGACGCCATAACTGACGTCACCTGGCGATTAGTTAGCGTGAATAGCTCTCCCAATAAGTGGAGGCCACGTATCACACTCACGAGAGACGGTCCCCATGATCCATTAGTAATATGTATAAAAGGATCTCTTCCGACTCAAGGAAGGGATCCATCTTCTCTTTCATGAAGTTTTACTCTAATTCTCTCTCTCAGAAAACTAACTTGATCGTCAGAGTGACGTCCCAGGAGAACATTCGTTCATCCTCTAACGGTTCTTCTATGATTATGTTCTGAGGGAAACTCCCAAATCAATTGCATCATCAAGCATCCAAACCCCTTAAAGAGCATGTCACAACAATTCTTATCGCAATTCATAGAATTTTACAAGATGATGTCCGACATTCTATTACGAACCATTGTTTGTTTTTTAAAAACAATCACTCATAGGTTATTGTTGATGAAGATTTGGATCAATAGGAGAAAGACGTTTATGTTACACTTTGTGAACTAGAGATGTACTTTTCACCCTCATTTTTTGATATAATGGTTCACCTCATATCTAATATCTTACAAGAAATTAAGTCTTGTGCTCATGTATTCTTACGGTACATGTACCTTTTTGAAAGATACATGGGTATCCTAAAAGGTTACGTAAGAAATCGTAATTGGTATGAGGGCGGTGAAGTTGAAGGGTATAATCCTGAAGAGGTGATTGAGTTCTGCCAAGGTAATCATATTAATAATATATTACAGTTATACTAATTTATAATATATTACATATAATGTAATATATTTTATTGGGTATATGAAAGATGTCGAAAGTGTTGGTGTTCCTAAAAGTCGTCATTCAGGTCGCCTTGAAGGTAAGGGAGGAGTCGGTTTGAAAGTAACCATGCCAACTTATGAAGAGTTACAACTTGGACATTTAGCGGTCCTAAAACACATCAAATGTCTTACTCCTTATGTTGAAGAACACATGGATATGTTAAAGTCGAAATACCCGGGTAAGGAACAAATGTGGTACATAAACAATCATAACAAAGAATTTTTGAGGTGGCTGGAAAAGAAGGTAGCAGAAACTAATGTTGATGAAAACATGAAAAGGTTGGGACGTGGGATAAATTCTAGAGTTAAATCTTATAAGGGTACGACATTAATGGTTATATGTTTTACACGAAAGATCAAGATGAAAAAAGTACAACGCATAATAGTGGAGTTACAATGATAGCATCAACGACCGGATTCGACAGACGGGATCATGATACTTTGATAAGAATAGCCAAAGATTCTTATAATGGTATTATACAAAAAAATTTGGGAGTTGAACTATTATGAATTAGTTATTCTTGTGTTCAAATGTAAGTGGGTGAATAATCGTACAAGTGTTCAAGTTGATGCATATGGTTTTACACTTCTCAGCCTTACAACTAATGGCTATGTATCCGAGCCATTCATTCTTGGAAAGCATGTCACACAGGTTTTCTTTATCAAAGATCCGAGCAAGAAAAAAGAGCACATCGTCTTACAAGGCAAACGACATATTTTTAGTGTTGATAATGTTGTTGACGAGGAAAAATACAACCACTTTGATGATCTACCACCATTTTCGGTTGGTATTAAACCAGGTAATTATGATAATATTAATCACTTAACATTCGTACGATCTAACATCGAAGGGACATACGTTAATTAAGTGCATGAATGGTTTTTTTTCATTTTTGAATATTGTTTTTACATGATTTTGTTATCAAATACTATCCATTGATAAAGTAATAACAATATTGTCCTAATCTTTTGATAATCACAATGTTTATATAATTGTTTTAAGAATATTGAATAACATTAAATGTATCAGGAAAGACGGTGTGCATTTAATGTATCAGTGAGGCTTCTACCGGAATCGTTAACAAAATAGACCAATGCACATTTACAGGAAGGAAATGTACTTCTAATGTCAAAAACCGCCCTAAAAAATAAACCAAAAAACATTAAAAGATAAGATAAACCGCCTTAAAAGATACCGAAACCGCCTAAAAAATAAGATAAACCGTCTTTAAAGATATCGAAACCACCTCAAAAAATAAATAAAAAACATCAAGTAAAAAGAACGCACCAATTAAGAAAAAAGCATCAAAAGAAAACAAACCGCCTCAAAAAATAATCTAAAAATCATCAACTAAAATAGCATCAAAAAATCGAAAAACACATCAAAACGTTTAATGGTTATCAACCATTCGCTTATACTATTTATCGACGGATGAGGTTATTCTTTAATAAATCACACGGATTGAGTTTTTGATTGAGTTGTATTTTAGAGAAGATAGTTTTGTATTGCTATTTTCCTTTTTAGATAAATTAAATTTTTTAATTTAAAAAGCACTAAGTAATAATTTTTTAATTTTTACAGTCAAATAACATACAATCTATTGGTAAATGAAAAAAAATTGTTATAGCTAAGTCCAGTTGTTTAAAGACTTACGTCAATATTAATAAAGGAGTTTGTTAAAACAAAAAAGAACCAAACCTCCAACTATCTAAATTATGGAATACCACCTACTCCTTCTCCTTATGTGTTGTTGGGAATGTATTATGTGTTATTGGGAATGTATCCATAGGTAAGATGGGAAAACATAGTGTTACCAGTATATGGAAGACGAACGATGAATTCTAGTTCTTTATACCAAAATGGGAAAAGAAGAGTTAGATATCCACCTTATAAACCTTGAGCTTACCAAAATTCCAAATCAAATCTATAAACCCTAAACACTAAAACTTGAAGCTTCAACCTTACACCCTAAACCTAAAACTCTAAATCCTAACCCTAAACCCTAGCACTAAACCCTTAAACCCAAAACCCAAAATCCTAAACCCAAAACTCCAACTCAAATTCATAAATAGTAAACAGAAAACCGTAAACCCTAAACGCTAAACCATAAACCCTATACCCTAAACCGTAAACATTAAACACTAAAAGCTGCACCCAAAACGCTAAAACCTAAACCCTAAACCATAAAACCTAAAACCTAAACCCTCAACCCTAAACCCTCAACCCTAAACCCTTAAACCCAAAACCCTAAACCCAAAACCCTAAACCCTAAACCTAAAACCCTTAAACCCAAAACTCTAAACCCAAAACTCCGACTCAAATCCATAAACCCTAAACCCTAAACCCTAGACCATAAACATTAAACCTGAAACCCTACACCCTAAACCATAAACGCTAAACCGTAAACCCTAAGCCCTACAACCTAAACATAAACTCTTAAAACCTTAAACCCTAAACCGTATACCCTATATATATTGAAGATAACGATGAAGTCTAGTTCTTTATAGCATAATGGGTCAAGAAGAGTCAAATCCATAAACCCTAAACCCTAAACCTAAAACCCGAAATGCTAAACCCTAAACCGTAAAAATTAAACCCTAGGCCCTGCACCATAAACACTAAAACTTAAATGCTAACCCTATACCCCAAACCCTAAACCCTCAACCCTAAACTGTAACATCCGGATTCCCAGGTATTTTATTTTAACCTTTTATTTTGAGTTAAAGAGAGGGACTCGACGAGTTGACGCCTAGACTTGTCGAGTAGGATCGCGATTCACAGACTGGATTAATGAATGGACTCGACGAGTCTGTGCTTGCGGCAGAAACCCTAAATCTTTGGGCCTATACCCTATTTAAAGACCTTTATGGCCTTTATTTTCAGCGACTACACCCCTGAGAAACCCTAGAGAGCAAAGAGAAAGCTTGTAGAGCAAAAGGAGGCTAATTCATCATTCTTTGGGGTGTTTTAGCAAAGGGAAGGAAGGATTTCGAGCTAGGCTGACTTGTGGGACTCAAATCTTCCATCATTTCATTCAGAACTGTTGTGGGAGGTAAGGATTCATGTCTATCTTCATTTGAGTAATAGATTTCATGAATCTAGGGTTTCTTCTCTTCACTTTTGGTAAGAGATCTAGTGTGAGTGATGTCCCTTTGTGACAATATTATCATATCAGGATCTTGAGAGGTCCAGAGAGTCCTTATTCTTCAGCTTTATGCAATCCTTTATGAGTTTTGGGTCCTAGGTTATCATATTAAGGGTTATTTTGGCATATAGAGATGATAGTGTCATGCATGGGCCTAAAGTTTGAACCTTTACGTGACTTTTGATTGCTAGAAGGTTAGATCTACTAGTTGGTGAAGTAGATCTGACCTCATAAGTTCGTTTGGGTGTTGCCATGGAAGGAACTCTCCGAGTCCATAAGGGGACTCGGCGAGTCGAGTCGGGTTGCCCCACGATTCATGACCAGTGGTGACCCGTCGAGTGGAAGGTTCGCTCAGCGACTCGAGTGAGGTTTAGATGGACCCAGAGGACACACTTGGACTCGCCGAGTCACCTATGTACACTCGACGAGTCTGGTCAAAGTTGACCGTTGACTTTTAGGGTCTAGTCAATGTTTGGACTTTTGAGCCATTAGAGGGGTAAAATGGTCTTTTACCCTCCTGAGAGAACATAGAGAGGGAATAGCCTAGCCTTTGAGAGTCGTATTGATTAGAGTAATTAGTTTATGTGATTAGGCGAAGGCTAGATCAGTATTTCCGAGTTCGAGATGTACCGAGTTACCCGAGGTGAGTCTTCTCACTATACTTTACCTAGAGTGGTAATTAGAGTATGTGACAGAGTATGTTATATGCTAATATATGATGTGATATCTATGTGATTCTGTACTATGTGTGATTCAGAGATTACAGAGTTAGGGCTAGAGGGTCCAGAGAGTTATGGGACTGGAGGGTCCCACTGAGACACTTTGACCAGAGGGTCATACAGAGTTATAGCCTTGAGTGGCTAATATGTGTTTTATGTGGTATTTTGGGGACTCACGAAGCATTTATGCTTACGGTGTTATGTGTTATGTGTTTCAGGTACTAGTGACGATCGCGGGAAGGCGTCAGCATGATCTGTACACACAGACCAAGGATTTTATTTGTGACCTTGGGATATGTTTTATTTGATGACAATTGTTGAACATGAGATTTGAGAATGTTTAAATGATAATTATGTGGTTTGAAAAATGAAAATTTGTTTTGAAAATTTACGTCGTAACATAAACCCTTAAACCCAAAACCCAAACCTTAAACTCCAACTAAAATCCATAATTCCTAAACCCTAAACCCTTAAACCTAAAACCCTAAACCCAAAAATCCAACTTGAATCCATAAACCCTAAACCCTAAACTCTAAACCCTACACCCAAAACATTAAACCCAAACCCTACACCCTAAACACAAAACCTTAAACATCATGTAGTGTTTGTATAGAGTGTTTGATGAATGTTTTGTTGTCATTGAATAAATTGTTGGATATAGTGTCTAAGCCCATAACTATATTTGGTATGTACTTGACCCGACCCGGCATGGTCCATTTGGGTTGCACTTCACCCGAACAATTTATAGATAATATTTGAGAATAGTACAGGTTATGATTTATTAATATATTATAAGTTCTAATATATTAATATAAGATCATATTATTTAATTAGTATTGATCTATAATTAATCTAGGATTAATTTAGAGATCAAAGATATTACTAATTAAATATGGGCTTCTATATTTATATAGTGTGGGCTAAGGCTTATTTGGAATGGGCTAGGCTTGCATCGAAAAGTCCATGGATACTCCATGGAGCTTTAACCCATGGATCTCATGGAAATGAAGAGACATGGGTATTAGGGTTTACATGGATGTAACCCTAATCCATCACACTATATAAAGGAGGCTTTGGTTCTTGAAATCATACTAGTTGACACTTGTTGAGGTGAGGGCCGATTTCAAGATAGTAGTGACTATTCTCTCAAAGTTCCAAGTTTGTAGTGATTTGTGATTTCCATTTGAGGCATCCACACTATTGGTGCTAGGCTCTAAAACTCCAAGGAATCAACTACAACTACAAGGTAAGTGTTTCTACTAGCTTTATTTGATTCTAGTTCCCCATGCCATGCTAGTTAGGATATGAACCTTGGAAAAATAATTATTTGCATGTATCTTAGACAAACATAGATCCAAGGTTTATTAGGGTTGCATGTACACTTAGGAAGTGTTAGAATGCTCAAAACCCATCAGTGGTATCAGAGCCTAGGCTTGTTTGTTTGATACTTGATGCAAAATAGTTGAAAAAGTCGAAAAACTTGCTGTCTGCCAGATGAACTCGCCGAGTCCATGGGGGGACTCACCGAGTTCATGTGTATCTTGAAGCTACTCGCCGAGTAGGTTCATGCACTCAGCGAGTAGAGGCCACAGAGTGCAGATTTTCGACTTTAATTGTTGGAAATGGACTAGGAACATTACCCTAAACTGTTTTGGTACTTGAAAACTTGTTTTAGATGGTGTAATGTTCATGCTAATCCATTTACAACAACAAGATATCAAAATTACAAAGTTTTTAGTGTAGTTTTGATTCATGAAAGTGTTCATGTTCATGTTCTTGATCTTATGATGTTTAGATGATCATAGGAATTATTTGTAACCTATGTGGTAGTTTAATTCTTGATCATAATGTGTTTTAATGGAGGCCATAACTTGTCCTCAAGTTATGGAAAACCAAAAGTCACTTGAATTAAAAAAAAAACCATTAGAATAACACAAGAGTTAGAAAAATGAAGAGTCTTCATTTTATTACTCTATTAAACTCATAAGTTACAAGAAATGAAAAGTTTTGAAAGTTTACAAAACTTGCCCTCAAGTTTTGGAACAAGTAAAGTCATATTAAAAACTTTAGTTCCAACCCTTAGAATTTTAAAAGTTAAAATTCAACCCGTATACTTATATTATTATGATCTAATAATTATATATATATATATATATATATGTATGTATAAGAACAAAGTCAACTTACCGCTAGTACGCCTCATTCACGAAGCCGGTCTATAAGGTGGGTATAAGGTTGTTGCCTATAAAATGGCAACTTAATGGGTGTCCACTCTCACCCACCGCTTGCTTGACCGGTGGAGGGTCGTTAGCCGAACGGGTAAGACAAGGACTTATAAATTCTCATTAAAAGTATGATGAATATTATAAAGTAACTAAATGTTTTATTAAATTCCCAATCTTAGTTACTTTAGGAAAAATGTGAATAAGGTGCTAATCCATTAAATTACACTTTGCACTTTGTCTAAGTCGTTAGTGGAGCGTGTGTGGTTAACCGGCACACTAACTTGGACTTAACAAGGTAGGTAAAGGGTGAGTTAATATTTATCATAGTATCGATGGAGCGTGTGTGGTTAACCGGCACATCGATTGAGGGGTAATTTATTAAAGGTACCAAGTAATTTGCATGGTTACTTCACACCTCATTTTGTGATCCTCGGCATCCCAGTCACAAAACTTGGAGGGCACACTCGAGATTGAAACATGCCTTTGAAAAGTTCATTGAATCTCAAAAGAATCTAGGAATTTCTAAGTACCAAATCAAAAACTTAATATTTAATATTTCGTTTTTTGGTGGAAATTGGTGAATCGTCATTCACCTACCTTTCAAATATGTTATTACTTAGACTACGGCATACCTCTTCTAAGTTATAATATATTGTGATTGGATCCTAGCCTTAATACTACATTTGGGTGTTTTATTAAGGACTATCTCTATATCTAAACTAAAACCTTCTTTCTTCATTTTTAGATGTCTACAAACACTACTGCTTCTGGCTCTAATCCCAATGGCTTCTTTACCCTTATGAACTTATGTGGGAAAGTCACTTTTGATGGATCCAACTTTAATGAATGGATCAGAAACATCAGAATGATTACTCGCTACGAGGACAAGGAATATGTCCTCGATAAGGAGCTTAAGGAGATTGATGAGACAGTTGCTACTCCTCAAGAGATCGCTGAGTTTAGGGCACATGAAAGGGATGCCACCAAGGTGGCATGAATCATGATGGCCACTATGACCGCGGATCTCCAAAAATCCTATGAAAATTTCTACCCCTATGAGATGCACCAAGACTTGATGGAAAGATACCATCAAAGTGCTCGTCAAGAGAGGTATGAAATCATCTCCTCCATGATAACAACTCGCATGAAGGATGGTGAACCCATCACGGGACACATGCAGAAAATGCAAAGATTTGTGGACCGTTTGCTGAAGCTTAATGTGAACTTCCTCGAGGAGCTTGCAATAGATATCATTTTGCACTCCTTACCTTCATGTTATGATCAATTCTGCATGACATACCACATGAACAAGGAATAGGTCACACTCAGCAAACTTCAAGGACTCTTAAAGACCGCGGAAAGTGGTCTTAAGGGTAAGGCGGTTGTTACTACTCCTACTCCTACAAACTCCGCCCCTGTCTTGGCAATCGGGAAAGGACGAGGGAAGAAGATAAAGAGTTCTTCGAAGGGTACCAAGGTTAGGACCCTTGATGGCTCTTCTTCAAGTGGAACCAAGAAAGGTTTCATCACTCCTTCTTCTGACCCAAAAGAGGCTGAATGCTTCTATTGCCATGAAAAGGCACATTGGAAGCGGAACTGCCCAAAGTACCAGCAAGATGTAAAGGATGGGAAAGTTAAACCCAACCATGCAGGTATTTACACTATCATTTCTAATAACTCACCCATTCTAAATCTTGGGGCCTTGATACCAGTTGTGGTATTCATATTTGTTGTGACTTGCAGGGACTAAGAAGAAGTGAGAATGTGGAGCAAGGAAGAATAAACTTAATCATGGGGAATAGGAAAGTTACACCTGTCACCAAGATTGGAGTTTATACTTTGTCGCTAAGTAGTGGGTTTAGTTTAGACATGAATAAATGTTGTTATTCGCCAGAAATGGCAAGAAATATTATTTCCTTTCATGTATTGTATAAACAAGGTTTTACCTTTTCATTTAATAATGAAGTTGGTTCTATTGATGCTTTCTTTAATAATGTTCTTTATTTTAAAGCATTACCTTCTGATGGCGTGTATGAAACAGTATCTGTGGTTGATAACTTAGGAAATAATGTGATGTGTAATGATTCTATTAATAATAATAACTTGGATAAAGCATCATTATGGCATTGTCGACTTGGACATATAAGCAAGAAGCGCATAGGCCAAATCCAAAAGGATGGAGTCTTGGAATCATTTGACCTAAAGTCAGATAATAGTTGCGAATCGTGCTTACTTGGAAAAATGACAAAGTCACCCTTCACAGGTTCTTGTGAGAGGGGTGAAGGTTTGTTGGACCTAGTACACACGGATGTGTGTAGACCATTCAAACATGCCACAAGGGATGCTAATCGTTATTATTTGACTTTCACTGATGATTACAGTAGATATGCATATGTCTATTTAATCAAGCATAAGTCAGAGACTTTCGAAAGGTTTAAGGAATTTAAACAGGAAGTCGAGAATCAATTGGGCAGGAACATTAAGATGCTTCGATCCGATCGTGGTGGTGAATATCTTAGTTCAAAGTTCCTCGACTATCTAAGGGAATGTGGGATAGTCTCACAATTGACACCTCCCAGGACACCACAGTTGAATGGTGTAGCTGAGAGGCGTAATCGAACCTTGTTGGATATGGTTCGTTCCATGATGAGTCGAGCTTCGCTACCAATCTCATTTTGGGGGTATGCCTTAGAGACTGCCGCCCACATCCTTAATCTAGTCCCTATAAATAAAGTTGCCAAAACTCCTCATGAGATGTGGACTGGTAAAGTACCCAAACTAGACCACATCAATATTTGGGGTTGCGAAGCTTTTGTGAGGCGCGAGTCTCATGATAAGCTAGAACCCCGAAGCGAGAGGTGTATTTTCATCGGCTACCCACAAAGATCCTTTGGTTACCTCTTTTACAGACCTAGTGATAATGTGGTCTTTGTAGCAAGAAGAGGAGTCTTTCGTGAGAGAGAATTTATAAGCCAAGGAGACAGTGGGAGGCAAATTGACCTTGAAGAAATTCAAGAGTCAAGTGGTGAAGGAACTTCAAACCCTAGCCCTCAACTTGAGGAGGAAACACATGTTGAGCCAATTGACGATTATGTACCTCTGAGACGTTCCACGAGATTTAGGAATGCACCTGAGCACTACTATGGTTTTCATATTAATGCGGAAGGTGAGACACTTATTAGTGATGAGACACTAGTAGGTTTGGATGAACCTAACAGTTATGCGGAAGCCATGGCAGGCCCCGAGTCTGCGAAATGGAAAGAGGCTATGGATAGCGAGATACAATCCATGTATGGCAATCAAGTTTGGAACTTGGCTGAGAATGTACCAGGTCGTAAGACTGTAGGGTGCAAATGGGTCTTCAAGAAGAAGACCGACATGGATGGTAAAGTACACACTTATAAGGCTAGACTGGTTGCAAAGGGCTTCTCTCAAATTCCTGGAGTGGACTATGATGAGACCTTTTCTCCAGTAGCCAAGATTAAGTCTATTCGGGTTCTGTTAGCCATAGCTGCATTTCATGACTATGAAATATGGCAAATGGATGTCAAAACTGCTTTCCTTAATGGAAAGTTGGCTGAAGATGTTTACATGAGTCAGCCAGAGGGTTTTGTCAGCAACGAGTACCCTAATAGAGTGTGTAAGCTTGAGAAATCCATTTATGGATTGAAGCAAGCACCTCGCAGATGGAATCTTTGCTTTGATGAAAAGGTCAGGGAATTTGGCTTTTCTAGGAGTGAAGATGAATCTTGTGTTTATGTCAAGG
Source organism: Lactuca serriola (assembly GCF_051521515.1). Taxonomy (NCBI): domain Eukaryota; kingdom Viridiplantae; phylum Streptophyta; class Magnoliopsida; order Asterales; family Asteraceae; genus Lactuca; species Lactuca serriola. The sequence goes on from NC_136410.1 coordinate 205,549,844, forward strand.
CTAGTGGGAGTATAGTCAGTTTCTTGGTATTGTATGTGGATGACATACTACTCATAGGAAATGACATCCCAACTCTGCAGGAAGTTAAGTCCTGGCTTGGGAAGTTTTTCTCTATGAAGGACCTAGGAGGAGCTGCCTATATTCTAGGGATAAGGATTTTGAGAGACCGGAGTAAAAGACTAATTGGACTTAGTCAAAGTACCTACTTGGACAAAGTGTTGAAAAGATTCAACATGCATAACTCCAAGAAAGGTGAGTTACCCATTCAGAGTAACGCCAGATTGAGTAACACACAAAGCCCTAGTATTGAGGCTGAGATAGCAGAAATGAGTCGACTTCCTTATGCATCAGCTGTAGGTTCGATCATGTATGCTATGACGTGTACTCGACCTGATGTAGCCTTTGCTTTGAGCATGGTTAGCAGGTATCAGGGGAACCCTGGCAAGGAACACTGGACTGCGGTAAAGAACATCCTCAAGTACCTACGAAGGACTAAGGACTGGGTCCTTACCTTCGGTGGGAGTGATGACTTGAGAGTTGTAGGGTATAGTGATGCTAGCTTCCAGACTGATAGGGATAATTTCCGCTCTCAGTCGGGCTGGGTCTTTACCTTAAACGGAGGAGCAATCACTTGGAAGAGTTCCAAGCAGGAGACAGTGGCTGATTCCACTTGTGATTTAGAGTATATAGCAGCAAGCGAGGCAGCAAAGGAGGCTACATGGCTAAAGAACTTCATCGGAGACCTTGGAGTTGTACCAGCTATAAAAGAGCCAATGGAGATTTTCTGTGACAACAATAGTGCGGTTGCCTTAGCCAAGGAACCAAGAGATCATGGGAGATCCAGACACATTGACAGAAAATATCACTTCATCGGACATCGAATAGAAGAAGGAAATCTCGTGGCTAAGAGGGTATCATCGGATGAGAACCCAACAGATCCCCTCATGAAGGGACTGAGTAGGGTTAAGCATCACCAGCATGCTCGGAGCATAGGGCTGAAGGATGATATGAGTTTTAGTAGTTAGATAAATTATGAAATTTGTAAAGTGTAATTGACATTAGATGATGAATAAAAAGTGTTTTATTTATGAGTAAAGTGTTACTATCTCTTGTCAATCATTTACTATATTTCTTTTGCATGTTTTGACTTCCAGAATAATTATGTTTGGTAGATCATATTATTCAAACCTCCACAGTTGGTCATATGTTGGAAGTAGGTATGAATCAAGACTGTCATGATTGGTTGCAGAGGTCTAAGGAGTTGGACATGGCTACAACAATCATGAGTGCTCATAAGTTATGAGCATTGGACTCAACCCACGCTCACTGGAATCACTTCATGGAATTTTATCTCGAGTGATCGTGAGACGGTAATATCATATAAGTCTTCAAACCTAGAGATATGATTTGTTACTTACGAGTTGATTATGCATTGATTGTACGAAAATGCATTGGTAACTCGATGTTATAAAACGTGCCTTTGTGTATAATTCAATGAGTGGTAGAACAAACATATGAGTCCAAGTTTATCTGTTCCTTCTTGGATTAGAAGCTGATATCTGGGCCCCTCGATGATTGTGTTTTGACCTATGTACCGGGCCCGGTCAGAACTAAGTTGATGTGTTCAATTAAGTTCTTTGTCAAACAAATCGGAAATCGGGAAACAAACTGCTGGACAATAAGCAAGACATTATTCCATGTATTTGTCCGGCTGATATCTAGAACAGAGTATTACATGATCACTTATCAAAATGGCGCGTTCTAGTTCAACAGAGTTTAAAGAGCTATGATTGCTGATCGGTTCCTGAAGTCATACTTGCAACTATAGTTATTAGACTTATCCAAGTGGGAGACTGTTGGATATAGTGTCTAAGCCCATAACTATATTTGCTATGTACTTGACCCGACCCGGCATGGTTCATTTGGGTTGCACTTCACCCAAACAATTTATGGATAATATTTGAGAATAGTACAGGTTATGATTTATTAATATATTATAAGTTCTAATATATTAATATAAGATCATATTATTTAATTAGTATTGATCTATAATTAATCTAGGATTAATTTAGAGATCAAAGATATTACTAATTAAATATGGACTTCGATATTTATATAGTGTAGGCTAAGGCTTATTTGGAATGGGCTAGGCTTACATGGAAAAGTCCATGGATACTCCATGGAGCTTTAACCCATGGATCTCATGGAAATGAAGAGACATGAGTATTAGGGTTTACATGGATGTAACCCTAATCCATCACACTATATAAAGGAGGCTTTGGTTCTTGAAATCATACTAGTTGACACTTGTTGAGGTGAGGGCTGATTTCAAGATAGTAGTGACTATTCTCTCAAAGTTCCAAGTTTGTGGTGATTTGTGATTTCCGTTTAAGGCATCCATACTATTGGTGCTAGGCTCTAAAACTCCAAGGAATCAACTACAACTACAAGGTAAGTGTTTCTACTAGCTTTATTTGATTCTAGTTCCCCATGGCATGCTAGTTAGGATATGAACCTTGGAAAAATAATTATTTGCATGTATCTTAGACAAACATAGATCCAACGTTCATTAGGGTTGCATGTACATTTAGGAAGTGTTAGAATGCTCAAAACCCATCATAAACATCATGCATGCTTTCAAGTTTTAGTCATAAATGTCATCATTTTTAATGTTTATAAAAGCATTAGAATTCCTAGTTGTGTCACACATAATGGTCCAACTATCTCCCACTTGTGTATATGCGGATGATGCAATATTTTCGGGCATTGATCTGGGAAGCATAAAAAATCTCTCAAGGATTCTTAAATGTTTTGAGATATCCTCGGGGCTAAAGGTTAACTTTCACAAATCGCGATTGTTCGGTATTTGTGTCTCCGATTTTGATCTGCAAAGCATGGCACAGGTTCTTGGTTGCCTTAAAAGCTCTTTCCCTTTGAATTACCTTGGGTTTACCAGTGGGTGCTAATATGTCGTTGAAAAACAATTGGAAACTGATAAGTAGCAAAATTCAGAGAAAATTATCAAATTAGAAAGCAAGTACTTTATCATTTGGGGGTAAACTGACATTAATCAAGGCAGTGTTGGGAAGCATTCCTACTTACTATCTATCTATATTCAGATCTCCTCAAAGGGTATTGGATGATATGGAAAAGCTCAGAAGAAGTTTCTTATGGGAAAGCACAAATGAAAAAAAGAAATTGCATTGGGTAGATTGGTCTAAGGTGGTTGCGGATAAAAAAAGATGGTGGATTAGGTGTCGGTACGTTAAAGGCCCAAAATGTTGCTTTACTCACAAAGTGGTGGTGGAGGCTCAAAAATGAAACAGGAAGTATTTCGACCAATGTCATAAATAGCATACACAATCTCAACAATAAGCCAGCCTCTTATCTTGTAAAGAAAAATATAACTGGAGTTTGGAGTAATATTGTAAAGGCTATCAGGAGTCTTAAATTACACAACATCGATCCACACGACTTATTTTCCCTTGTACCGGGTGAGAATGTGAAAATTTTATTTTGGAAGGACACATGGTGGGGAGATGTACCCTTACAGGAAAAATTCCCATCACTTTATAACCTTGAAATGGTAAAGAGATGCACACTATTGGATATACTCTGCAGCTCAGGTCCTGGAAATGGCACAACTTAAACCAGAACAATGATGCCCTTTCAGAACTTCATGAATTTTATAAGCTTGTAGGCTGTATGAATCGTGGTATTTCCTCTAATGTTGGATTCTGATTTAATCTTAGTACAGATAGAACTTACGTAGTGAGTTCTTTGAGACTGATGACGGATTCAAAATCGAATCAATACTCGGGACCTTTGATTTGTTGGTCAAAAGTTATTCCCTTAAAGGTCAAATGTTTTGTATGGAGGGCGACTTTGGATAGAATACCTGTTACTGAAGCACTGATCCTAAGGGGTATAATTGTCCAAAACAGAAATTGTTAGTTATGAGGAGGCACAGAAGTTGAAACTAGGGCTAAACATGGTACGATACCAATTAATTTTTACTCAAACCATGTACCATACCAACTATAGTTGGTATAAATTTTTTGCTACCAGTACCATACCAACTATACTTGGTACCAACTTGTTTGGCTACCAACAAGTTACGTTGTTACAAATTGGTAGTGATATATTACCAACTTTGATCTAATTTTCAATTGTAATACTTAATGACCAGTCACGATATTGGACACTTTTCTCGTCTAGTAATATAAATTAGTAAATTAACTATTCTAGTTATTAAGAAATTTTTATAAGTAACTTTTTAGTTTTTTAATCTAATGTGGTAATAACTATTGACTAAGTCTAATGTCTAATATCATATTTTTAAAATCGTAAACAGTAAACACTTGACATTTAAAAATACGATTTCGATTATACATACATATATATATATATATATATATATATATATACATATATATATATATATATATATATATATATATGAATTGGTTGGTACGGTAATACCGTGCTATTTAAAATTTAATACCGTTACTGTACCAAGTTTACTGAATTGGTACGGTACTACCAACCAAACATGTTGGATACCAAGTATATTGGTAACCAATTTTCTTGGTTCGGTTGGTAACATGTTGGTTGGTTCTCCGTGGTACATATTTGACAGCCCTAGTTGAAACTACAAATCACTTACTGATTGATTGTGAATTCTCAAAGGTTATGTGCTATTGGATATTTCGGTGGTGCGGGATTAAACAACCACAATTTAGGAATGTAAGAGACTTTATAGACTTTGGAGCATCATGCGGAAATTGTCCCAGAAAAGGAAATATATTGACAATGATCCTTTATTCTACCATTTGGAACATCTGGATTGCTAGGAATGATAAAGTATTCAAAAAGCTTGGAGTCAATCCAACAAAAACTACAGATTGCATCATATCTCAAGCATTTGAATGGAATAAGTACATGGGCAATGGTCTTGAGAGTTGGGCGGACCGGAATGTGTCCCCTCTTTTATAGTTAAACTTTCTTCCTAAAAAAATGATAATCTTGTATTATATTATTTCTTGGATGTTTTTGCATGCTTCCTATTTGTTCTTCACCTTTCATAGCTACTTGCTACTGATTGATTTTTTTATCTTTTATATAATTATTCGTTGGTTCCAAAAAAAACATATTTCACCGATGAGTATCACAGTTAAATGAAAGTTTTTTTTGCCACTTGTCACAATCTCATTCAATTTGTCAAATGTCATTTTGTGATTATTTTGAATTAATTGTTTTTTCCACATTTTATTTTAAGAGTTTTTTTTATTTTATTAAATTCTATATAATATTTTAATGATATAATTGCAATAAATATAGTAATAAATGAATATTAATTTCACTAATAAACTTACTTTTTAATTTCAAAATTCCCAAATTTTAGACTCACGAGTTTTTTTCTTTATTTAAATTATTTGTTTAAATTTAAAAGATAAAAAACATTTTCATTATAATAAATCATTATTTTTCTTATTTTCTTAGAAATTCAAATTTCTCAAATATTTTGACCATTATATTTAATTTTTTTTTAAATTAACCAATATAATACATGAGTCTCACACCAACTATATATATATATATATATATATATATATATATATATATATATATATATATATATATCATGGTTGTAAAAATCGGCCTAGGCGGCCGATTAAACGGCGCCTAGGCACTAGGCGGCCTCTAAGCGCCTACGAATAAGGGTTAGAGGGTAAAATAATCGGCCTTGGTCAATATTGGTCAAAACCGGTCCAAATCGGACTAAATCAGACCCCAAATCGGATCCAAAATCGGACCTAAATACGGGCTTAAAAGACCCATTGGCTCAAAGGAGACAACTAGCCCAATGCATAGTTGCATCTGGATTTCAATGAAGCCTTCGACCCATTTTATAGAAATGTTTCCCCTTGATAGTTTATCCCACCAACGATGTGGGATGTTCAATTGAAAAAACACACGAACACACAAAGATAAACACATTCTTCATTCTTCTTCTATTTTCTGTTTCGCATGTTCAGACGGTGTTTGGGATTCACGGTATACAACTTGATCATGCTTAGTCAATGCTCATTTGGTTGTTTCTTTTCTTTAATCCGCTATTAAACACAGGGCTGAAGAACAAGCATCGGAATTCGTTGATTGTTCGTCCATTGTTCGGAATTTAGAGCTGCTCGAAATTGACTGTTGGGTCAAAAATATGGTTTATACTTTACTTTTCTAGAAAAATGTATTTTGTGTCTTGGAGCGTAAACTGCTGGATGTTTACAGCCATAAACGTGTCTACGGTTGTGTTTACGGCTGTAAACAGGTTTACGACCATAAACCATTTACGGCCCATGTTCCCCTTGTATATATATAGGTGTTAGGGTGAGAAGTAGAGATTGATGAACGAGAGAAGAGAGAAACTAGAGAGCATTTTGTGTGTGTGAATCTTTTGTATCTGGAACTTTAATTCTAATCAATTCATATAAAGATTCATATTATTCTTCTTCTCCTTCTCTTCTATTTGATCTGATATCATCCGTTTGATTGGGATTCCGCACCATCAAACGGATCTGATTGATACACAGACATAATTAGGGACTGACAATTGGTATCAAAGCTTGGTTGTATCAGTCAATTTTGTCAGATTTGGAGCATTATTTGATTTTACTTCCGAAATATTCTTGCGTTTTTGGATAGATCTCTGAAAAATAAGGGGGGTTTGTTCTTCGTGTTTTTCATAAAAAAGGGTTTTTGATCGAGTTTTTGAGCTTCAAAGTCGAAAAATCGTTATTTTTTGTCGTAATCAGCGAGGAGTTTGCGGCCGGCGGCTAGGGTTTCGGAGTTCACGGCCGGATTTTGCAGCCTCGGCTCGGATTTCGGCCCGGCTTGGATCGCGGCTAGGGAAGCCGGCAAAGCAGTAGCTCGCATCAACGCCTTCATAAAAATCGGAAAGGAATTGAGGGTGCCCGGGATCGAACCCGGGACCTCTAGATCATCAACAAGACATCTTACCAGATGAACCACCTTGCGTCCTGTTCCTTTCCTTCGAAATTTAAACTATAACCCGTCTTTCTCGCAACAAGTTTTCCTATTTTGACACTTTTAACCCAAAATTCAATTCCTTTTTAATTTTAAATTCCTTTTTCATCTTTTAAAAAAAATTAAAATTAATAATAATAATAATAATAATATAATAAAAAATAATAAAAAAAATTATTTTTGTTTTTTTATTTTGACTTTGACTCCAAGTTTGACCTTTGACTTTAAACTTTGACTTTTTTTGTTTAACTTTTAAACTTTCAAATTTAGCTTTTCGGTTTGGCTTTTCAAGTTTGACTTTTGAGTTTAACTTTTTAAATTTGACTTTTAAGGTTGACTTTTGAGGTTTATAATCAAAGGGTTTGACTTTTAAGTTTGATTTTGGTTTTTAGTTGTGCTTTTTAATTGATTTTAAGGTCTATGAGGGAGTTGAAAACATGAAAGAGAGTCGTCGGGATATGTTAAGACTAAATTTCAACATTTTCGATTATATCCATGGAGAAACCCTCGAAACTCAGTTGCAGCGATTTACTACACTCACTATTGAGATGAATATAGCTGGGATCTTCTTGACTAAGTCCGAGATAAACAAAAAGCTGCTAAATTCACTTCCGAAATCGTGGGATATGAACGTGGTTATCATCAAGAAGACAAAAGATCTCAATCATCTTAGTCTTGCTGATGTAATTCAAGAACTTGATGCTTTGAAGTGTAGAAAAACTATGAGTTCTGAAAACATTCCGGTCACTGAAGTTACATGTACTCCAGCTTGTGAAACTACAATTAAATATCTTCGGGAACAAATTGATTTATTAAAAAGAGAAGTTGAGGACCTGACATATGAAGGATATCAACTCAGAAAAGGACAGAAACCCCTGAAGGCTGAATTAGAAGCAAAAACCAAGGACTTTAGGAAACTTCAGGAAGAGTATAGCAACAAGTGTGAAAATTATGACTATATTAAGAGACAACTTGCTGCTGTAACTGAAGATCATGACTCTTTGAAAATTAAATGTGGAAAAACAGACGTTAGTTTTAGAAATTATACTGCGTCAAGTCAGACAGTCAAGTCATTATTTGAAACTCAATTAAAATTCAAAGACAATCAAAACAAGGGTCTAGGGTATGATAGTGTTCCTCCACCTTTCAATCATAACTACACATCCATCCTATGACTCAGGAAGAAATTGTGACAACCCGATATTTCAAGACGATATGTTGGGACGCAAGTCAAATTTAGGTCAAAATTTAACTTTCCTAAAATCTTATTTGGGTTAAATAAAGTTGTATTGGTCGAAACAAGGATTCCGAAGATATAAAGAATGCCGAAATTCGAGTCATAATGAAGAAGTTATGACCTGTCGAAGTTTTACGGCAAAACCGGCACGGCACCGGGAAGCGTAAATAGTGAATTTACGATAGACCGAGATTTAGCCTTATCAATATAAACAAAAGTTGTATAATATGTTAAGATAAGAGCTTCAATAAAAAGAACGCCCAAATCTGACTTCGTATGAGGAAGTTATGATTTTTCTAAGATTCGGCTTAGCAGTGCACGACCCGAAACTCGAATTTTAGTTCGAGCGGTTTTGGCTTACGCGACCTAAATGAGAGTTTAAGGTCTCATTAATAGGAACTCAACGGTAAAAATATGGACGAAAACGGAGTTCGTATGAAGGAGTTACAAATTCTTCGCGGTCATTTAACAGTCTAAACACCTCCTACTGTTAAATTTGAGATCGGTCAAGATTTAGCCGACGGAGTCTAAACGAAAGTTGTAGATCTTGATTTTACCTACGCGTGGATATAAAGAACGTCAAAAACGGAGTTCGTATGCGAGAGTTATGAATTTTCTAAGTTCAAAGGCTAACACGCGATAGGGGTGACGTGGCACCACCCAGAAGTTGACACGTGGCACCACCAGAAAGCCGCCACATGGACCAACTCGGTGAGTAGGTGTCTCCTACTCGGCGAGTATGGGCCAACTCAGCGAGTAGGTGTCCCCTACTCGGCGAGTCCATCAGATATTTTCACTATATAAAGGATGCGAGGGTGACGACAAAAATTGCTAATTTCCTTCCTTTCTCGCACTGAAGCTCTGCGTTTCAACCCTCGGAATCATCCCAAAGGCCCGGCTTTCATATCCAAGGTGGGAAGAAAGTTTTACACTCCCGAGACTCCCGAGATTTCCCGAGAATCTCGAGAGATCCGCTTTCTCGAGTAGAAGTTCTGCTCGGTTTTCGTCACGCATTCTTCAATCAATCAAGTGAGTTCATACCCCTATAATCCACACTTTTAAATGTTTTATGAATATTTTTATATGCTTTTAAGGGTGGGGGGGGGAATACAAGTAAAACACACGATGATTATCGTATGTTATATAAAGTTTCGTTTTATACTTTTTATCAACGGAATCGCATGTGATTTATAATCATTATAAAGAAACTTTCGTGTACAAAATGTATCACGATAATATCATATCTTTCGGAAATTGAAAAGTGTTGTTATTTATATATAAATCAAACACTCCGCTTATACTGTATGTATATGTGTCCACCTTTGGTACTACAAACATACGATTATTTTAGTACTACAAACATACGATTATTTTGGTACGAAAAACATCAATATTTTGGGATACTTCTTGTTAATAAATCAATCATATGTGATTAATAACTAGTATACAAATAGATTCACTACAAGTTCAACAGTTTCACTAAACATATTACTTCAAATGACTTTCTTAAACGTTTTTACATGATTAAAGCTCGTTATCAAACTGTCTTACATACTGTAAGCTTCCTTTCAAAATCGGTAACAAAGGTGTTTTCAAACAATGGTTTTACGTGTACTTAAACTGTCTTATCAAACAAAATACTTTCAATCATTTTATAAACTGACATCAAGTCACAAATCTTTATTAGACTTTTCAACGGTTTTACAAAACTTCTTTATGCTTTTATATTATAAATTGCATGTCTCTATATGTATAGTTATATAAGAAATGTTTAAAAGACTTAGAAAGGCTATCCACCCTATTTCCTTTTCGCGCCTTGAGATGTGGTCTGGTGGGATATTGGGTATTTGTCCGAAAGTCGTTTAAATATTAGTTATATATTATGTATACATATATGGTCATAAATGTTCCATCAGTTAATTTAGTTCCGATACAAATAGATATCAATGGTGTATAAACCTACTTGGTCACTCATCAATTACATCCTAGTAAACTATTATAGGAATAGTTTAGAGTAAACAAAACATTTTCACTACTACAAGAAATTACACCAGAGTCAGTTCATTCATGAGTCCAGACTACATGTTATATGAAGGAATACTTATACATGAATAATTTTACATAAACATTATATGGCAAATTACTACTACATGTTATATGAAGGAATACTCTTACATGAATACTTATACATGAATACTTTTACATAGACATTATATGGCAATTTAATGTTACATGTTATATGTCTAGATACGGTTATATTGTTCGCCTTTCTATCTTTACCTTGTGATTTAATCACATCATCGACGAGGTAGACTGGGACTTTATCTCCTAGTACCACATCATACTTTGAGGGACTAACCATTCCGACAACCACTGCTAGCTACAGAGGTAAATGAACAATCTACGGATGTTCTAGTTTGATACCATCGTGGGTATACATAAGGGACTAACTATTCCTAAACCCAGCTGCTAGCTACAGAGGTAAATGAACAATCTACGGATGTTCTAGGTTGATACCATCGTGGGTATACATAAGGGACTAACTATTCCTAAACCCGGCTGTTAGCAACAGAGGTAAATGAACAGTCTACGGATGTTCTAGGTTGATACCATTTCAGGTATACTTAAGAGACTACTAATAAGAGTTAAACAAGGAAAAACCATCACATCTTCAAGAGATGCGTACTTTCAAAACAGTCAGGTCTAGGTAAAAGACTACTTTCAAAACATTCGAGTCTTGGTAGAAGACTACTTTTATACTAGTAGGAAATATGGGATTTTCTAGAGCTTTTCATACTTATACTAAATGTTTCATCATTCATTTACCAGTCTTTCATATCAACTAATCATAAACAATGACATTAAATACTTATGAACTCACCAGCTTAAATGCTGATCTACTCTTTCAAAATAACTTGTATTCTCAGGTTACAAATAGACAGGTGTCGATACAAGGTTCAGAGAAGACGGAGCAGTCAAGACTCGTCTTTTATTTTTGATAAGTTATCAGCATGTCTTGTACTATGAAAGAAAACACTTGTAACTAAAATTATACTATTAATGCAATGGATGATGTTGTTGCTTGTTTACTACTTTACATTTGTTGTGATGCATACATGACGTCCTCCGCCCCAGAACGTTTCGCCGTTCGTGGTTTTGGGGTGTGACAGATTGGTATCAGAGCATTGTTTATAGTGAATTGAGTATATCAACCCATAAAAGATATACTAACTATAAATACAATGGGATTAAAAATACTCTGATTTAGAGTATATACTTTAAATAATAAGATATTTAAGTAAGTATACGTGTTGCATTCATACTAAAATCAGTGTCACTAGGACAGTACAAAAGAATTACGATTGTTGGGCAACACAAGTGGGCTTAGAGACATATGGTCAAAACTGGGAAGATATAGGCTGATCGCCTATATTATCCGAGGGTTGACTAGCATGTGCCTAAGTTTAAGTGTGTAGTCGCAACAATGCTAAAATCTTACCAACCCTAACACAATGAGAACAATAGAACATAACATAAAAATTAAAATACTATAGGAGTATTTGGTGTTACTATAAGTACTTTATACTTGAGAATTAAAACGGGATCCTCATTACTAAGTTGATAGTTGCTAAATGGATACACTAAGGCTACATGTAATTAGGATGTTATAGACTTAGAATCAGTGGTAATTTTGCCTTACCCCTATTCTGTGTGAATTTGGAAATAAGGTCACTTATTCGAAGGTCTATCCTGTTTAGATTACACATAGCTGGTATGCACTTCACAAATAGTGATGTAACTAATGAGGGTTTTCTAAATAATTATCTAGATAGTTCGTCTAATAATTTTCCACTTACCCTAAATTCTCGCATAGAAATCACAGTTGGACTCCATCCCCTTGACAACCAGTATCTTTCGAATAAAGTCATAGCTGGTTGGTTTGGAGAAGAACCATAGAACGATCATCCTATCCCTTTGGATAATCACCGTCATGAAGGCTTTTCTTACGATGCTAATTCCGAACTAGAGGTTGAGAACCTACCCCGAGCAACTCCCTTTTCCAATTCCTAACCCTCGTCCGGCTATTCATGGCCTGACGCCTAATTCGGTGGAATGCTTGGGAACATGGAGCCAATAACAAGATCAACCCATGCCAGTTATTGGCGACCGAAACTTTTACGACCTGAGCAATGGGGGCTCAGCAGGTAGAATCTTGCCAATCATGGTCCGCAGAGTGGCCCAAAATGAGATTCAAGGTAGGTCAGCCCACCATCAGATTGCCAAAGTTGTCACCGATGCGAGAATGCATACCCTCCACACCACTCATCTAGAAGATTCTCGCAAGAGATCAGAAAGAAACCATGAGAACCTGCTGCAAACACTAGCTGAAAACCCGAGCCAAAGTCATAGAGCTCCAAGTACGCCAGAGGGTCTACTAGAGACACCTACTTGACATGGAACGTCAATTGGTTGGACTAAAAATTCACCAGAGGAATTACCGTCGCCAGTAGTAGACGCTTTACTTTATTTCCCTTATAAAAAGAGAAATCGTATTTTCTGTCTATGCCTGATGTGGCATTTTCTATGAAATTATCTGGTACCGTAAGTACTTTAGTTAGGTCTTTATGCTGTCAGGAACTACCTCCTGTGGATATGATGTAAAACCTTTACAAGGTCATTTCCCTGAACTTTTACGCCGTAAATATCCAAGATATTGACAGCCGGCTAACTTTTGTGTCATTTCCTTCATTCAAGTACTGTTATCATACTCTCATTGGAGTCTATCTGAAACCTGCTTTAGTTAAGTCATTGGACCATAGCAAGTTAAATACGGAGACATTTCCAAGTCTCTTTCAGTGGTTGGATTTTGTTATTCACCAACCCACGATACCTCAACTTGTACAACAAACGTCTTGAGAACATTCTACGAACTTACCTCTATTCATTACTAGGACTGCATCATAGGGATGTAGGTCAAACCTTCGCGAACATACTTTCATTCTGTACTAGGGCTGCATCATAGAGATGTAGGTCAAACTTTCGAGAACATCGTCGTACTCTTTGCATGAACAATCTAAGTACATCAGGGTCAACCCTTTATACACACACTTCCATCCAGCACTAGGACTGCATCATAGGGATGTAGGTCAATCCTTCAAGAACATACTTCTATTATTTACATGAACGATCGAAGTACGTCTAGGTTCAACCATACTCGCTCATAAATTCATTTTTCTTTTCATATAATAGAATCATGTCGCCGAAGAAAAACAATCAACCCATCTACCAAACACCAACTCTTCAGATTGATGCAGCTACCTTTCAAGCTGCAGTCTCGGCTGCCGTGTTAGCTGTTCTGACCCTCCTCAACGCTAACAACGCGAATGTTAGCGGGATCGTTAACAATAATTCCAATCCAAGTAACAGTCAAGTACCTCAACGAGAAACAAACTACCACGACACCCCGAATCCCAAGCCCAAGAATAACAAACGAAAGTTCTGGGCTAAGTCTAAAGGCAAATCACCCCAAGGGACGAGCAAAAGACAACAACATGTGGCAACCTTCGCAGCCACGACTTCTGTACCTCATACTACCATCCCTAACCCGGCTAGACAGTATGCTGGCAATCTCCCAAAGTGTAACAAATGCAAATATCACCATCATGGATTTTGTCGGAAAATGCAGTGCTTAAACTGCAATAAAAAGGGACACACCGTCCGTTACTGCAAGAGTCGGATCCAACACATTACTTCAACCACCAATGTCGAAATCTCTCGAATATGCCATCTATGTGGCGTAATGGGACACTTCAAGAGGGACTGTCCAACAGAGGAGAATGATGGTGAATCCGGAGGAGTGTGACCTCATTATGGAAAGAGACAACGAAGGACCCTACTATAGTATAGGTTCACTTCCAACCGTCAGTAATATGTATGTTTTTATAAACCATCTAGAACTAGTGCAACTAGAGTCTTACCTTTTGCGAGATCCTGTCTGTATAGGAATTCTCGTCCTACGTATACTTGTCTTTTGTAGTATATCATATTCGCAACAATAGTCTTGTGGTAAGTCTAAAGTACCGAAACTTTGTTGATGTTTGCACGGTTGTTTTGTCTGTAAACATCTTTTGTTCAAATCTAATGTCTTTAAGTTTCCTTATGATTACGACATTATCATACTACTTGATTCAATTCTATCCTCACAAAAGCAGCTTCATACGTACATCTATTCCTCCAAAATCGTATTTCTAGCAAAACCGTTATTCCGGAACAACAAAGTACTCGTTCATAGAGCACCTCATGTTTCTCATCCTCCCCAAGGAGAAACTTAGCAAACCGCCCGAAGTACCACTCGTTCAATACGTCAAGTTCAATCCAAAGACCCACAGTTTCAAGCTTATTTATATAGGACTCGTATACCCGAGACTACGATTGGTGAGCCTGGTATAGGTTCTACTATGAACTTCAGGACGGAGACTGCCCATGATTTACAAATGATTATGCTACCATGCGAATAAACTTAGAAGCCAACACGTGCCCTTTCTGTCGATTGGGACAAGAAAGTCAGATAGAACAAAAGTACCTACCCTTTTTCCTTAAGTCATGAGCAATCATACTTTAGTTTAGATCTTCACGTCACCTAATCAACCACAAGGTTTTGACTTCATAATCAGTATGAATTGGTTTTGTTCTTATACAAGAGGAAAGGTCACTGCCTATACCACGAGTCAGCTTAAGACGCAGGAAGTTAACTACACAGCACATAATCTTGAGTCAGGGACAACAGTAATTGTATGGAAGATCTGGAAGCACTACTTGTAGGATACAAGATGTACTATCCTCACAGTCCACAAAAACATTCAACATACGTTCGACCAAGAGGAGTTATCACACCGGTGAGGCCAACAAAAGAAACAAAGCCGTTCCCCAATAGTGAAAGGTTCACTGGAAGGCCATGTGAGGATCTAGATTCACTTAGGAATACAAAAGATCAAATAAAACTTTTATCTGTAGCGTAGTATCAATTCTGCTTAAACTCTAATTTCGGGACGAAATTCCCTCTAACGGGGGGATGATGTGACAACCCGATATTTCAAGACGATATGTTGGGACGCAAGTCAAATTTAGGTCAAAATTTAACTTTCCTAAAATCTTATTTGGGTTAAATAAAGTTGTAGTGGTCGAAACAAGGATTCCGAAGATATAAAGAATGCCGAAATCCGAGTCATAACGAAGAAGTTATGACCTGTCGAAGTTTTACGGCAAAACCGGCACGGCACCGGGAAGCGTAAATAGTGAATTTACGATAGAGCGAGATTTAGCCTTATCAATCTAAACAAAAGTTGTAGAATATGTTAAGATAAGAGCGTCAATAAAAAGAACGCCCAAATCTGACTTCGTATGAGGAAGTTATGATTTTTCTAAGATTCGGCTTAGCAGTGCACGACCCGAAACTCGAATTTTAGTTCGAGCGGTTTTTGGCTTACGCGACCTAAATGAGAGTTGAAGGTCTCATTAATAGGAACTCAACGGTAAAAATATGGACGAAAACGGAGTTCGTATGAAGGAGTTACGAATTCTTCGCGGTCATTTAACAATCTAAACACCCCCTACTGTTAAATTTGAGATCGGTCAAGATTTAGCCGACGGAGTCTAAACGAAAGTTGTAGATCTTGATTTTACCTACGCGTGGATATAAAGAACGTCAAAAACGGAGTTCGTATGCGAGAGTTATGATTTTTCTAAGTTCGAAGGCTAACACGCGATAGGGGTGACGTGGCACCACCCAGAAGTTGACACGTGGCACCACCAGAAAGCCGCCACATGGACCAACTCGGCGAGTAGGTGTCCCCTACTCGGCGAGTATGGGCCAACTCGGCGAGTAGGTGTCCCCTACTCGGCGAGTCCATCAGATATTTTCACTATATAAAGGATGCGAGGGTGACGACAAAAATTGCTAATTTCCTTCCTTTCTCGTGCCGAAGCTCTGCGTTTCAACCCTCGGAATCATCCCAAAGGCCCGGTTTTCATATCCATGGTGGGAAGAAAGTTTTACACTCCCGAGACTCCCGAGATTTCCCGAGAATCTCGAGAGATCCGCTTTCTCGAGTAGAAGTTCTGCTCGGTTTTCGTCACACATTCTTCAATCAATCAAGTGAGTTCATACCCCTATAATCCACACTTTTAAATGTTTTATGAATATTTTTATATGCTTTTAGGGGGGGGGGGGGAATACAAGTAAAACACACGATGATTATCGTATGTTATATAAAGTTTCGTTTTATACTTTTTATCAACGGAATTGCATGTGATTTATAATCATTATAAAGAAACTTTCGTGTACAAAATGTATCACGATAATATGATATCTTTCGGAAATTGAAAAGTGTTGTTATTTATATATAAATCAAACACTCCGCTTATACTGTATGTATATGTGTCCACCTTTGGTACTACAAACATACGATTATTTTAGTACTACAAACATACGATTATTTTGGTACGAAAAACATCAATATTTTGGGATACTTCTTGTTAATAAATCAATCATATGTGATTTATAACTAGTATACAAATAGATTCACTACAAGTTCAACAGTTTCACTAAACATATTACTTCAAATGACTTTCTTAAACGTTTTTACATGATTAAAGCTCGTTATCAAACTGTCTTACATACTGTAAGCTTCCTTTCAAAATCGGTTACAAAGGTGTTTTCAAACAATGGTTTTACGTGTACTTAAACTGTCTTGTCAAACAAAATACTTTCAATCATTTTATAAACTGACATCAAGTCACAAATCTTTATTAGACTTTTCAACGGTTTTACAAAACTTCTTTATGCTTTTATATTATAAATTGCATGTCTCTATATGTATAGTTATATAAGAAATGTTTAAAAGACTTAGAAAGGCTATCCACCCTATTTCCTTTTCGCGCCTTGAGATGTGGTCTGGTGGGATATTGGGTATTCGTCCGAAAGTCGTTTAAATATTAGTTATATATTATGTATACATATATGGTCATAAATGTTCCATCAGTTAATTTAGTTCCGATACAAATAGATATCAATGGTGTATAAACCTACTTGGTCACTCATCAATTACATCCTAGTAAACTATTATACGAATAGTTTAGAGTAAAAAAAACATTTTCACTACTACAAGAAATTACACCAGAGTCAGTTCATTCATGAGTCCAGACTACATGTTATATGAAGGAATACATATACATGAATAATTTTACATAAACATTATATGGCAAATTACTACTACATGTTATTTGAAGGAATACTCTTACATGAATACTTATACATGAATACTTTTACATAGACATTATATGGCAATTTAATGTTACATGTTATATCTCTAGATACGGTTATATTGTTCGCCTTTCTATCTTTACCTTGTGATTTAATCACATCATCGACGAGGTAGACTGGGACTTTATCTCCTAGTACCACATCATACTTTGAGGGACTAACCATTCCGACAACCACTGCTAGCTACAGAGGTAAATGAACAATCTACGGATGTTCTAGGTTGATACCATCGTGGGTATACATAAGGGACTAACTATTCCTAAACCCAGCTGCTAGCTACAGAGGTAAATGAACAATCTACGGATGTTCTAGGTTGATACCATCGTGGGTATACATAAGGGACTAACTATTCCTAAACCCGGCTGTTAGCAACAGAGGTAAATGAACAGTCTACGGATGTTCTAGGTTGATACCATTTCAGGTATACTTAAGAGACTACTAATAAGAGTTAAACAAGGAAAAACCATCACATCTTCAAGAGATGCGTACTTTCAAAACAGTCAGGTCTAGGTAAAAGACTACTTTCAAAACATTCGAGTCTTGGTAGAAGACTACTTTTATACTAGTAGGAAATATGGGATTTTCTAGAGCTTTTCATACTTATACTAAATGTTTCATCATTCATTTACCAGTCTTTCATATCAACTAATCAAAACAATGACATTAAATACTTATGAACTCACCAGCTTAAATGCTGATCTACTCTTTCAAAATAACTTGTATTCTCAGGTTACAAATAGACAGGTGTCGATACAAGGTTCAGAGAAGACAGAGCAGTCAAGACTCGTCTGTTATTTTTGATAAGTTATCAGCATGTCTTGTACTATGAAAGAAAACACTTGTAACTAAAATTATACTATTAATGCAATGGATGATGTTGTTGCTTGTTTACTACTTTACATTTGTTGTGATGCATACATGACGTCCTCCGCCCCAGAACGTTTCCGTCGTTCGTGGTTTTGGGGTGTGACAGAAATTGACAGGGAGGCACATCTTCGATATGGCAAACCAGTTGGGTTCGTGTCAGGAGGTATTCAGGTAGAAAATACTAATGTTTCTACTTCATGTGCAGGTAAAGTAGCAGAAGATGAGAACAAGGAAAGCACTACTGAACAAACCAATGACTCCTTGAACTCTAAATCTGTTGCTTCGAACTCAACTGCTTCTGATCAACCTGCCGTTGAGAAATACAGGCCACCAATTCCAACGCAACAGAGTTCTGGTTGCAAGTGTGCATGTGGGAACAACAAGAGACAAGGCAAAGATACGCCACCATGGGCAGGAAGAAACACCTTCATAGCGAAGAAAAAGACATGTTTTCACTGTGGAACACCTGGACACATTGCTCGAAACTATCCAAATCGCGCATACGTTCCCTACTCCGCACAAGGATGGCAAAACGTGCCAAGTGGGAGATACTTCAAAAGAAATCCTTCCAGTTCACGTTTAGACAATGGTGACTGGAACGCGCAGAAGGCCAAGAATCAAACCCACAAGGCAAAGAATCTGAATCCCAATGGCAAGAAGGAAATGCCTGCCAAGAAGCCCAATCCAAGAGATGCTCCAGTGAAGCCAAGACTGGTTAGGTCAAAGTCATCTCGGCAGTTGGCTTCAAGTTCCAAAGCAAGTTCCGAGGCACCCATCGGATCGAACAAGAAATGGGTTAAACCCGAATATAGATGGGTACCAAAGGTGAAAACTCCCAAATCTTCTATTAACTCTAATATTTCATCGTCTTCTGTTTGTGATAAACAGGATATGTCATAGGAGAGAGTACCCTGCAAGGATGGAAAAGGTCGACCCAGTTTCAAAATGGACTGGGTTCCAAAGACCAATTAATCCCGCTCTGTGTCGGAGCAGCTATGGAGGCATATCATCAGACTTCGGTTTGTTGGTAGTGGCTGTTCCAGGCACATGATAGGAGACATCTCTCAACTATACAGCACTCAGAACATTATTTGAGAGTATGTATCCTTTGCGGGAAAGTAAGAAAGGAAGAGATCACAAATGGGGTTAGTGCTTAATGATATGAAGAATTTTTGGATCTGTTCTGAGATTATGCTTGCTGTTCTCAGACCTTCTGAATGCAGATTCAATCGGTGAATTACGGTTTGCATTTTTTTATCTATACTCCTGAGTTTTTCTTAAGTTGATTCGCTTTAAAGACTAATTTTTGTCTTAGGATAGTTTAAATTTGCGCATTTACTTTCGTTTCTCTCCTATGCACAAATTTAGGGGGAGAAATATAAACAAAACAAAAATTAAAAAAATTTAATTTAAAAAAAATCCAAAAACATTACAAATAAGAAAATAAAAAATATGGTGCTAATGGAATGTGCTTGCAGGAGATGTTTTGAGAAATAAAATTAGCAAGTGATAATGGGCAATCTGAATCGGTGTAACGTACCTAAGTTGAATCGTCTACGCTCTGTGTTCGATGCGCTGGTAGGCATGAAAGATTTTAAATGGACTTGACTAGGGAGAGTTGAACCTAATGAATTTAAGGACTTGACAAACTTTGACCTAGTTAGATCCGTTTACCCTGATTTCACAACGCTCGGATAGGTTGAGCAGGGAGATATACATGGGAATCTACCGGTCACATTAAATAACCCGTATCTAGAACTGTGGATTCACTTTTGTCCTTAATTCCGGTTGGATGGGGCGACTGGTAAATTCCGATAAAGTAGTTATGTAGAATATCATTTTCTTTCTTTCTCTCTGTTAGTCATATGTTGTCTCCTTTGCGTGACTTCCAATCTGACCTTGTACATAACATATGCAACTCTATTTCTCTGCATGTTATATATATGAAATTCCTCATATCTGTTAGCCATATGTTGTCTCCTTTGCGTGACTTCTAATCCGACCTGGTACACAGCATATGCAACCTTCTACTTCTCAATCCCTCTAAAACGTTAAGTAATAGCAATCTGAATCTGTCCTCTCTGTGAATGATTGTCTGCTCACCCGATGTAAGGAGTACTCTGGAAGTTCTTGATGGCTGGGGCATATCAGGAAGCGGGAAACACGTTCTAGTACACTTAAAATTGAACACATACAGATTGTCTGTAGATCTTACTGCTCGATTTAGGTGAACAACAATATCCCTGGTTGTAGTCAGTTAAATGGTCATAAGAAAATTTTATTTAAGAATTAGGGTCAATCGTGATAGTAATGTTACAATTAGATATATGCGTGTATCATGTCATTGGTAAAATGTCCAAAACTGTCACAAATTTTTTTCGTGTTTAAGTGGACCACAATACTGGTGATCGATCAGACGAAGATGTGAAAATAAGGGTACCGACAAGTGGAATAAGGTTGTCCAACAACTTTTATCCCAAATCACTCTTAAAGATAGATATCATTTTATTTTTGTTAAGTTTGTTCATAGTGTTCTTCTAATTTAAATATTAGGGGAGAATTAAAAATTTTAAAAACCAAACAAAAATCAGAAAATTAAAAAAAACATGTTTTATTTCTTGTTCAGAAAAATCGAAAAAAAAATCCAAAAATATTTTTGTTTCTGTTTTAATTTGTTTTAAGTTTTCGTTTAGTTTTGTTTTGTCTTGAAAAGTGATTTCAGGTCATGGAGTTTGTGTCGAAGATTTCTAAGCCAAAGGCTTCGTCCGTGAGCATCGAAGAATTCTCATTCGAAGGGGTAAGAAATGAAGATTATTCTTTCAACATTCAATCCTTCAACCCCAGAAGCAAGGTGAAGCAGAAATTGAAGATTATGTGACGGATTGCATTGAATCCTCCTCAATCAGTCTGCCGCTATCGTTATACCTGCTAAAGTGATCCAGGAGATTTGTTCTCTCTGATGTTCTCTCTGAAGAGTCTCAAGCTGAAAGCGCTATTTTTCAAGAATCGGTACGTCAAGCCTCCTCACCCAACGTGCGTTCAATGTCAAATTTTGAAGAAATTCCAAACTGCTCAAGATGAAGTCATTTATTGAAGATTCATCAAGTTCATCTTGAAGTCGTGAAGTCATCGAAGATTAAAGCTGAAGCCAAAGCTCCCATTGAAGTTTAACAAGAAAAGTCAGCTACTTTTTAGGAGGGGCTTGTTGGGTCAATTAAGAAAAGAAAGTTATAAATCAAGGGGGAGATTGTTGGGTCAAAAATATGGTTTATACTTTACTTTTCTAGAAAAACGTATTTTTGTGTCTTAGATCGTAAATTGTTGGATGTTTACGGCCATAAACGTGTTTACGGCTGTGTTTACGGCCGTAAACAGTTTAACGACCGTAAACCCATTTACGACCCATGTTCCCCTTGTATATATATAGGTGTTAGGGTGAGGAGTAGAGATTGATGAATTAGAGAAGAGAGAAACTAGAGAGCATTTTGTGTGTGTGAATCTTTTGTATCTGGAACTTTAATTCTAATCAATACATACAAAGATTCATATTATTCTTCTTCTCCTTCTCTTCTATTTGATCTGATATCATCCGTTTGATTGGGATTCCACACCATCAAACAGATCTGATTGATACACAGGCATAATTAGGGACTTACATTGATGGAGCCTCACCCATCACCTGCTCGACTCTTTCTCCCTCTCATTAGTGATTGAAATCAACAACAGTCACAATTTTGGTTGTTCTCCCTTCTCAATCATCGTGAGGAGCAATCAACTGCCATCATGAGCTATCTCGTTCTCACAGTTTCGGCAAAGATGTCTGGTGATGTCACGGAGTTACAGCTCGACGTCAAGGTAAAATTACGGTAGTATGTGAGTTAACAATTGTGCGCAATCAACTGCCATCATCACCTGTAATCCCTTGATCTGGCTTAATGTATGTGAGTTAACAATTGTGCATTATTTAATTGATCTAGTGTTATGATCAACTTCTGTTTCCTGATCGTTGCGAAATCAGTTAACAAACAATTGTGTATGAATCCATATGCTTACTAATAGACAAATAGATAATGTGAATTGATTGGTGAAATCATGCCTTACATGAATTGATTGGATTGCTTATGAACTCGGAATGAAAGTGTTAATGCTCATAAGGTGGAAAAACCTGTTGATAAAGTGAAATCATGCCTCCCAAGAATGGATTACTCCTATTTTTATTTGTTAGCTTGATATATTTGTATGAGTAGACTATGGAAGAGCTCAAAGCAGAATTTTTGTAAGATGTGTATCGGATAATTTGTTGTTAGAATTGATGTTATAATGTCATATTTATAAATTTTTTTTAATATTTTTTTTAATTGATATGATTTTATATTTATTAATATTATATCTAATGTTATATTCTTAGGATTAATGTTATATTTATTAATTTTTTAATAATCAATGGTCCCCGATTAATCCCCGTCCAACCGATTAATCCCTAGACTCAGTCCGCCGCTTAGCTAACGTCTAGCGTTTTCAGCAACCTTGATATATATATATATATATATATATATATATATATATATATATATATATATATTCTATTTTTACGAACAATAAAATATTTCACTAATAAAATTTGTTCTCACGGTTTCACAAAAGTAGAGATCATGAGATTTAACTTCACCCACATATTTCTCCATTGCCACTCTAGCGGTCCAGTATACCGCTGCGGTGGGAATGTTATATTCATAAATGATTATGTAGTGTTGCCCATTTCTCTTTTCCCCACCACAATAATCGTCATTGCCACAACCTCCGTCACCAACTGACACCACCACTACCACTACCACCTCTACCTCCACCGCCTATGCCAGCACCACCAACCACCATAATCATTTATGAAATATGATTAATCATTTTGTGAACAAAAATATA